>NC_067161.1:10916747-11216747 GCF_903995435.1 Acomys russatus
ACTGGAGAGGCTACTGTGGGCCCTGAAAGAACAGAATAAACATCTTGTCATTGGGTGGTGTGTGTGTGTGTGTGTGTGTGTGTGTGTGTGTGTGTGTGTGTGTGTGTAACTCAGTTGACGGAGTGCTTGCTTAGCGTGAGTGAATCCCTGATTTTGGTCTCCAGCATTGTATAGACCAGTCATGGTGGTGCATGCCTGTAATCCCAGCCTGCCAGGAGGTAGAGGCAAGAGGTTCAGGAGTTCAAGGTCATCCTCAGCTAAGTATAAAGTCCAAGGCCAACTTGGGCTCTACCACCTCAAAACCAACCAGCCTTGGTGTGGGCCTCACATCTGCCATCTCCTCTTCCTCTGCCTTCCTGATTCCATCCGGTTGGTTGGGGGAAGCCGGGCACAAATGAATATACCCCAAACCTCATGGGGCTTGTTCCAATAAAACACCCTGGGAGAATCAGAACAGTGTTCCCCTACCGGGGGGGGGGGGGGGGGGGGGGGGGCAACGGGGAAGCTTATTGGAGTGGGGCCAGCCGCCGTTCAGCAGAGTGTCAGGAGGTTCAGTTTAAGATTACCGCTCTACCAGACTGCTGCCATCCCAGACTCACTTTCCAAAGCAGTGTGCAGCCGTGAGCACCCATCGGTGGCTGAGAAGGCTTCCTCCGCAGTGGTGGGACTTCCTCAAGCGCAGGCTGGCCTGCCACGGCCAGCGCCCTCGCACGGATTCTGTCCCGCCTACTATGAGTGACCGAATTTCATTCCGGTGGCCACATGGCACTGGGACAGACAAAGAAGACACCTGGCTGAGCAGCTGAGGCAGGCCCGTAGCATCCCTAGGGTACAAGTGTGTGGGAGGGGCTGGGGAGAACCATGTAACCATCCACCCGCTTCCTCCGGTATCCTGAGGCCTCGTTGAAGGCAAGAACCCTTCCCACGCGGTTCGCAGACACCCAGCCCTCCACAGAGCCCGTCAGTCACTTGAGAGGAGTCTGATGCTCGTGGTGTTCTTAAGACCTGTGGAGGAGGAGTAGAAAAGTTGAGGCAACCTCTTTATGCCCGGCCTCTGTATGCTCACAGGGACCACGGTTTCTCACCTGACGTCCGGCTTTCTTCAGGCGACCCTGGGTGGAGGTGAGAAGGTGAGCGTTGGCGGACCTCCAAGGTCCCTGCACTCCCCCATCGCCCCCAGGACGGTGAATGAATCTCTTTAGCTCACCAGGCTCCCCCAGCACCACCAACACCAGCAGCCACACCAGGAGCAGCATCGGGATGCGTACACCCATGGCCATGGCGGCCTCTCTGCAGCCTGCCTTCTAGCTTCGCCAGCTGGCGCTACAGGCTCCGTGGCGCCCCCTAGGGGAGAAGCGGCAGAGTGGGAGCCTTGCGCCGCCACCTTCCCCCAGCTTGACTTCTGACGGGGTCTCACAGCGCACGCTCTTTTATGTGGTGTATCAACAATCATCCTTTTATTGTCAGAGCCCAGGTGCTAGATGCCCCCTCCTCTTGAGTACTGACAGCTTTCTCTAGGACCAAGGCACCAGCCCTGAGCCAGCACCCCTAGGAAAGCTCATAGACAGCCCTTAGGGTACACTGGCTTGGAACCTAGCAATGTGTTAACGTGTTGTTAGTCCTGATGGCCTTTTGTTGGATGAACTGAGCAGCATTTGCTGAAATAAGGAACATATGGACACGTCTGGAAAGGAGGGATCTGACGGTTCCTCGACGTCCTGGTAAAATCCTCCACAGGGCCAGCGATATTTACCCGTACCACACTCAGCGGGTAACCAGGTACTTGGAAACACAGTGGTGTGTGGGCTAAGGACCAAGATGAGCAGTGCAGGCATTGCCTCTGGTATTGGAGGAATTCCCCAACACAATTGCTTTTTCCTACCCCCAATTCTTCCCTTCCCTCCCCTCCTGCCCCTTCCCCCTGCCCTCCCTTCCCCTTCCTTTCTGTTTCTTGGGGAGTATTGTGTGACTTTTCCTGGGAAAGTAAATAACAGATCTCTCTCTGCATCCAGACAGGATGCCAATGACAGGCCAGAGAAAAGATTCAGCCCCAGTGTGGCTCAGTGACGTAGTAAATTCACTGGGGTCACTCAGGACACAGGTCACTCAGATGCAGCTGCGTCACCAGCGGAACACACTCGATGTGGATGACTCAACTCGCAGGCAGCTCTGCCAGCTATGTACTTCCTCCTCAAGGCAATTTCTAACTGCTTGTATAACCCAAAGGAAGGGCTGTGTGGTGTGTGTGTGTGTGTGTGTGTGTGTGTGTGTGCACACGCGCGCGCGCAGGTACATGTAGAGGCTAGAAGTCAACTTCAGGTGTCATTTATCAGGAGCTGTCTTATCTTGTTTATTTCCTTTCTTCATTCCAGATTTATTAGGCGGGTGGTGGTGGCACACGCCTTTAATACCAGCACTCGGGAGGCAGAAGCAAGTGAGCTGTGAGTTCGAGGCCAGCCTGGTCTACAGAGCGAGTTCCAGGACAGCCAAGGCCACACAGAGAAACCCTGTCTCAGGAAAAGAAAAAAAAAAGATTTATTTATTTTTATTTTATATGCTTGAGTGTTTTGCCTGCATGTGTATGTTTACCACATACAGGCAGCGCCCACAGAAGCCAGAACCTTCTGGATCCCCTGGAACTAAAGTTACAGATGAGGAACCCGAGCTTGGTTGTCTGCAATGGCACCATGCCAAGCCGCTTAACTAAGCCGGCTCTCCATCTCTCTACCCTGGTTTGTTTGTTTTGAGACAGAACCTCTCTGTGGAGCCTTGGCTTTTGCTGACAGCAGCTGGCCAGCAAGCTCCAGTGAGTGATCTGTCGCTGCCTCCCCAACACTAAGATTACAGGTGCGTGCTGTCATGCCGGCTAGCCAGCACAAAAAGCGTTTAGCCGGGGGCCTGCCTTCCAGTTTCAGAGGATCAGTATATGGTCATCCTGGTGACAGTGGGCGGGCATGGTGGTGGGCAGTAGGTGACAGCTTTACATCCTGATCCACAGACAGCAGGCCAAGAGAACACTGGCCTAGCGTAGACTATTGAAACCTCAATACCCGGGGCTGGAGAGATGGCTCAGAGGTTAAGAGCACTCACTGGCTGCGCTTCCAGAGGTTCTGAGTTCAATTCCTGGCAATCACATGGTGGCTCACAACCATCCATAATGAGATTTCCTGTTCCCTTCTGGCCTGCAGGCATTATATGCAGGTAGAACACTGGATACATAATAAATAAACAAATGAACAAATAAGTAAATAAGTAAAATTAAAAAAAAAAAAAACCAAACCCAACCCCCCCCCCCCCCCCCCCCCCCCCAGTGACATACCTGCTTTAACATGGCCACAACCCTTTATTCTTCTCAAATAGTTCCACCAACTAGAGACCAAGCATTCAGATAAAAGAGCCTATGGGAAGCCGGGCGTGGTGGCGCACGCCTTTAATCCCAGCACTCGGGAGGCAGAGGCAGGCGGATCGCTGTGAGTTTGAGGCCAGCCTGGTCTACAAAGTGAGTCCAGGACAGCCAAGGCTACACAGAGAAACCTTGTCTCGAAAAAACCAAAAAAAAAAAGCCTATGGGGACCCCTCTCCTTCAAACCACCACAGGCTCAAACTCACTGTTGTGGCCTAGGATGACTCTAAACTTTTGTTTGTTTGTTTGATTGTTTTTCAAGACAGGGTCTCTCTGTGTAACAGTCCTGGATGTTCTGGACTTGCTCTGTAGACCAGGCTGGCCTGGAACTCAGAGATCCGCCTGCCTCTGTCTCCCGAGTGCTGGATTAAAGGCGTGCACTCCCCCAACTCTCCCCTCCCCCCTCCCCCGACTCTGAACTTGTCTCTCCCTCCTTGCACTGGAACTGTAGGGATGTCCTATACTGTCTACATCTGCTCTACGGGGTGCCCCAATGCCGAGCTTCATGCATGCTAAGCAGGCACTCTACCCTTGTTTTAGTTTTTCTTTTAAATTATAAATATATTGGTGGACACATTGCACATGGGATAAAAAAGATGTATGTTGCGATTTTAAAATATGACAGGACAGGATCCAAGACTAGTGTTCTGAAGCACCAGGGCTATTTTACACTGACTAGAGTCACACTACAGCTGGTGACGTACTAATCACTGCACACTATTTCTATTTCAGTGGGGTCCTTGGGGTGTTCGGTTGGCCGGTTAGCCTTTCCGGGGACAACGCCTTCTTGGAAGAAGTTGCCTAGAGACAGAGTGGAGGGTAGAGAACAGAATAGGAGCTTCTGGAGAAGACAAATACCACAGGAGTCTGAAAGGATGCCTGCATACCTCCTGCGCCAGGCCAACGCTGGCAAGCTCTTCTGACTGCACAATCTCTTAGAAGCTCCATGGAGCCAAAGAGCCAGGCCCACACTGCCCTCTGGTGGACAGTGAGGGTGCCACATGTCCTTGGTACAGTGCCAGGCACACTATACAATCAACGGTTATGCATCGATAAAAGATGAGGGTTGTAGATGCTGTGGCTCTTGGATCTGGAGGAGGAGGACCAAAGGACTCCAGAGCATGCAACATATAGGGAAGCCAGGGCCTCTGTGTCCAGGAACTGTGGCGGTGCTGGGCCTCTCCCAAAGCTGCAGGGCAGGTGTGGAGGCTGAGCCCCACCCCAGGGCAAGTCCAGCAGCCACGCCAGAGCTGCCTGCAGTCACCTTCCTCCTTCCTGGAGTGTCTGGACCCCAGCAGGTGTATCATGGAGCTGGCCTTGCCCGCCATCCTGTTTATCCTCTTTCCTGGAGCCCTTTTGGGGAGCGAGAACACCACAGCCGACTCCTACAGCCCATCTCCTAGGACAGACAGGAGTAGAATTAACCTGGATTTAGGTAAGGGGTCAGGGATAGGGAGCAGGAGCTTCAGAAGAGACACGGAATGTAGGTTCTGTTGCTGTTGCTGGCTTTGGTTTTGTTTTGCTTTAGTTTTATTCTGTTTCTTTTAGTTTTGAGCCTGGGTCTCACTGTAGCCCTAGACTGGCCTCTAGTTTATTGCACAGTTAAAGCTGATTTTGAACTCCTGGTCCTCCTGCCTCAGTCTTCAAGGGCTGGGATTACAGGAGGCAGACCCAGAGAACTGTCTGATCCTGGTACCTTCTGGCCTTATTTCAGGCAGGTGCTGTTAGGAGTCAGGCACTGGGGGAACATCCTCTGGCCCACATTGGTCAAATTCTCAGGGGCTTGTGACAAATGAGCCGGGTTTGAGGGTTTAGGGGAGGGCGGAATAGCCACGTGTCACCCAATTCTCCCGATTCCTTGCAGTATGTGGACGTCCCAGGCCATCGGGCCGCATCGTGTCAGGGCAGGATGCCCAGCTGGGCCAGTGGCCTTGGCAGGTCAGCGTGAGGGAACATCAGGAGCACGTGTGTGGGGGCTCCCTGATTGCCGAGGACTGGGTGCTGACCGCTGCCCACTGCTTCAGCCAGTGAGTGTCTCCCCAAAGGTCATGTGGGCTGGGGACGGCTGTACTGACATCCCTACATTCTTTCCAGAAGCCCTTATCTCTCCACTTGATTCACAGCCTCTGCCTACTGTGGCAGGAGATGCCGCAAGGCTATGTCTTTTTATATCTCCCAGTTAACCCATGCAGGTTGTCTACCTGTCTCTGGTGGGCCAATCACCCAGTCTTCTTATTCCCAAGAATCAAGTCTTGGGTGGTGGGGATGGTTCAGAAGGTCAGAGGGCTTGTTATACAAGCGTGGGGACCTGGGTTCAAACCCTCTGCCTAAGTTTGTGTAAAAAGCTAGATGTGGCCAGTGCTGGGAGTGTGTGTGGAAATAGGAAGATGGCTGGAGGCTAGCTTCTGTGAGAAACCGTGTCTCAGGGCCAAGCGAAATAGAGCAGGACATCGGATATTTTCTATATAGGACATCCTATATTTTCTGTACAGGCACAGGAGCATGGCAGACACAGCCACACACACACACAGACACAGACACACACAGACACAGACACAGACATACATATAGACACATAGACACAGACACACACACAGACACTGACACACACACAGCCACACACACACACAGACACAGACACAAACACAGCCACAGCTACACACACACACACACACACAGACACAGACACAAACACAGCCACAGCCACACACACACACACACACACAGACACAGACACAAACACAGCCACAGCCACACACACACACACACAGACACACACATAGACACAGACACACAGACATACACACACAGACACTGACACACACACAGTCACAGCCACACACACACACAGACACAAACACAGCCACAGCCACACACATACACACAGACACAGACACACAGACATACACACACAGACACACACACACACATACACAGGCATACACACAGAGACACTGACACACACACAGATACACACACAGACACACAGACACGGACACAGGCACACACATAGACACAGACACACAGACACACAGACACACACAGATACAGACACACAGACATACACACACAGACACAGACATCCACAGACACACAGATACGCACAAAGACACACACAGACACACACACACAGAGTTCCCCAAACAGCCCTTGAACATCCAAGGTCTTTGTGTGCGTATATGAAGAATGTGTTCATGACTGTGTATGAATGTGGGCACAGACATGGCACAGTGAGTGTGTGAGGGTCAGAGGACAACTTTAGGCATTAGTCTTTACTTTTCACCTTGCTTTTTGAGTGTCTTCTGTTGTGTATACCGGGTTGGTTGGTCTTCATTGCTTGTACTGCAAGTGTTCTCACACACTGACCCATCTCCCCAGATCCAGGGTCTTGACTACAGTGCTCACCAGCCAGGTGGCCTTTGGATGAGTGACTTGACTTTCCTAGTTGTCCTGGAAAATGGAGGAAATGACGGTAGCCTTATGGGTTACAATGATCATTAATGGTGGCCATTAAAAGGGGCGCCTCTGCGTGCTTAGCTCCCAGAAAAGCCCAGGAGCAATATTAGACCTCTCCATAAAGGTTGTCTTTCATTTTCACCCACTGACCTTCCCATCTTTTCCAGGGACCAGTCCCTGTCTGCCTACACAGTACTGTTGGGTACCATCTCCTCCTACCCTGGGATCAACGAGCCAAAGGAGCTGAGAGCTGTGGCCCAGTGTATCAAGCACCCGAGCTATTCAGCAGACGAGCATACTAGTGGAGACATTGCCCTGGTGCAGTTGGCTTCATCCATCCCCTTCAACAACTACATCCTTCCGGTCTGCCTCCCGAAACCTGGAGACTCCCTGGATCCTGACACCTTGTGCTGGGTCACTGGCTGGGGGCATATTGGCACAAATCAACGTAAGGATGTTTGGAGCTGGTGGCAGGGTAGTGGAAGAGTGGAAGGGCTGGTCTTCCCTAGGGCCAGCCCCAACGCTCAGACAGGACCCATATAAAGTCTATACAAAGAGTGTCCACCACAGAGGGTGCGTTAAAACATTGCCACACTAGCTTGTCCTCCTGATATCCAATAACCAGAAAGATAGTGTCACACTCAACAACGGGCTAAGGAATTGCCAACCCAGCCTGTACTACAAATTTCTGGCGATCTTTCTACCAAGGCCCTTGTGGACAGTGTTTGCCAAGGGATTCCCTGCTCCCCTCCCCGAGACAGGGTTTCTCTGTGTAGCCTTGGCTGCCCTGGACTCACTTTGTAGACCAGGCTGGCCTTGAAATCACATCAATCTGCCTGCCTCTGCCTCCAGAGTGTTGGGATTAAGGGTGTGCACCCCCATGCCCAGTTTGCCAAGAGACCACTTTTGACTGGGCAGCCTTCACTATCTAATGGGGCCTGGGTTCTTCCTCTGGTCAGTGAGCTCTCCAGAGCGCTGACCTGGTGAGGTTCAGGACAGAGGTACATGGCACAATGCTTCTTGAGGCATTTCTGTTTTCCACCGTCATCAGCATGGTCCTCATCACTGCCATTGTACTTGTGACCTCATCTCACTTTAGTGCCCTGAGGCTGATGGTAAAATCAGATAGGTGCTCACTCTCAGTTCAGGAGACCAGAAGGACTTCAAACCTTTCGGGGCTCCAGGGAGGGCTGGAGGGTCCTTGCTTCTTAAGGTGCATCATTCCAGCCTTGGCCTTGGGGTTCACACAGACCTCCGCTGCCATGTGTCTCCCCAGGTCTCCTACTGTGTCTCTTAAGAGCCCTTCATCCTGATCCACCCATCTTAGACAATCACATCTGCAGGTCTCCTGTTCAATGATAAGGTTACATTCTGAAGTTTTGGGTAGACATGGATCTGGGGCCGCATTATTTAACCCACTCGGCCCTTAAATCACCTTTGACTTGCTGTTTGGAATGCTGGGAATAGTAGGGTCATGCGATGGATGCGACTTGACCACTGGCCAGGGTCTAGCAGGCCAGGTGTAGGCTCCTGGCTTTTGTCCTGTGCCCACCCACCCCATGTCCATTCCATTCTACTGTCTTGACTGAGAATGGCTGCAATCCACAGAGCCCAGCTGGAGGAGGAATAGTGTACATCCTCCAAATCTATGTCCTCACACTTGGATACCACCTTTGAAAGCCTTTCAGGGTTTGATGTGGGCAAACAAAGCCCTGCTTAAAGAAGTAGGAGAAATGACGCTGGCCACAGGGTTAAGTTAACCATGTGGATCTGGGAAGATACGGATGGTCCCCTTCCCCGTAACTCTGCTCTCTCCCAACGCCAGCACTCCCACCACCCTTCACCCTGAAGGAGTTGCAGGTACCGCTTATTGATGCCCAGACCTGCAATGCCTACTATGAGGAGAACTCCATTTCCAGCGTGGGGCCCGCCATCTTTGAAGACATGCTGTGTGCTGGCTTCGAGGAAGGCAAGAAGGATGCATGTAACGTGAGTGAGCCATACCCAGACAGCTCCACCTCACCAGCAACCCCAGGGTGCAGGGTGTTCCACTCCTGATCACATCGAGAACCTTCCAGGAGGGCTGGGTGTCTTAAAAACAGCATGCGCGCGCGCACACACACATACATACACTAAAAAAAAAAAAAAAAAAAAAAAAAGAAACTCTAGACATTGTCTCCCTTCCAAATATCATATAAATATAAACATAGTGAGAGGCTGGGAAGATGGTTCATTCCCTGAATCATGAGCAGGAGGAATTTGAATCCTAAGCACTCATGTATTTTAAAAAAAGATAAAAATCTAGGTTCGGTCAGGTGGTAGAGCATTCCTTTAATCCCAGCTCACAGGAGGCAGAGGCAGGCAGGTCTCTGGTCTACAAAGCAAGTCCAGGACAGCTAGGGCTACTCAAAAAAAAAAAAAAAAAAAAAAAAAAGAGGAGTGTCCTCTCTTGGGAGCAGGGGCAGCCAGATCTGGATTCCTCCCTCTACATCCTGAGCCTCCCAATAAATCTCATGAGCATGTGAGTTGTTAAAGATAATATTAAGAGAGAGAGAGAGAGAGAGAGAGAGAGAGAGAGAGAGAGAGAGAGAGAGAGAGAGAGAGAGAGAGAGAGAGAGAGAGAGAGAGAGAGAGAGACTGGGTGTGCTGGTGCACACCTTTAATCCAAGCACTCGGGAAGCAGAGGCAGGTGGATCGCTGTGAGTTCGAGGCCAGCCTAGTCTACAAAGTGAGTGCAGGACAGCCAGGGCTACACAGAGAAACCCTGTCTCAAAACCAAAACCAAAACCAACCAAACAAACAAAGACTTGTAAAATGGCACAAGTCTATAACCCCATCACTAAGGTAGGGGGTGGGGTGGGGGTGGGGCTGGGAGTATCAAAGACAGGCAGGTTCCAGGGGCTTGTTGACCAGACAGTCTAATCAAAATACAGGTTCCCAAGTTTAGTCAGAGATTCCGTATTTAAAAAAAAAAAAAAAAAAAAAAAAGACGGAGAGTGATAAAGGAAGACATCCAATGTTGACTTCCGGCATCTACGGGCACACAGAGGCCGGCACACCCCTCCCCTCACACGCCTCACCTCTGACAAATAAAATAAAATAAGTATAATCAGAGTGCTGGGGGTGCGAGCCAGGGGTGGAGTTTGTACCTAAGGTTTGAAAGGCCTTGGGCTCCACCCTCAGCAGAGTTGGAAGGGAGGGAAAAAGAAATCACTGTGACCTTGCCTCTACCCTGAGAGTTTTCTTTTGGGGCCAGATTACACCCCCCCAACAGAGCCTTTGACTGCGTTTTCAGGAGAAGCAGGCCACCTTCAAGCTTCGTTGATTTTATCTTTCCTTGTTTGATCTTCTATACACCCTTCCTGCCAAATACCTCTTGATTCTTACTTCAAAGAGATGTTTTAGATAAAACCAAACATGCTAGAGCAAGAAGCACTATCAGCAGCTCTGAAACGGCCATCTGCCCTTGGCGCTGAACACATCTCTGTGGCGGAAGTTCATATTTCATTTAGACGTTTGGTTGTGTGTCCCGTCTGCTAGGAATCCCCTTCTCCTTCAGTTCTCAGATTGCCCACCCCCGCAACCTTCTAGAAACTTCCAACTCACCGATCCTGTCTGCTACTAGGAAGAGAGTTCTGTGGGACTGGGTTGGAGAACTTCAGCTTCCTATTTGTGTAATGAAGGCAGCGGGCTCAGGCACACCCAACACCTCTGGATCCTTTCTTTCTCCTCAGGGTGATTCTGGAGGTCCCCTGGTCTGTGAAGTTAATGGTGTCTGGATCCAGGCAGGGGTGGTGAGCTGGGGATCCGACTGTGCTCTGCCCAAGAGGCCAGGTGTTTACACCAACGTCAGCTTCTACATCTCATGGATTGAGAGCACCATGAGGAATTTAGCCACGGAAGGAAAAAGTTTCTCTCCCAGCCTTTCAGGGACCCTGCTTCCTGGCCTGCTACCATTCCTGGCGTTCCTCTTCCTGGGACCCTAATCTGCAGCCTCATTACCTCCACTCCTGTATTCGGACCTGTTGCCCTCAATCTGCTCCCAAGGCTAGTGTGGCTTCTCTCAGGGACCCCCTTTCCTGTGCCTTCCTTGCATAGCTATCTGCAGACAAGCACCCCATCCGTACTCTGTCCCCCTAGGACCCTCCCCTTACCCCACGGAAGCTTCCTGACTCCCACATCATTAAAACCCTTGGGACTGTTAGCTAAGCCCTGGTCTCTTTCTAGTCCCCATGGGCCCTGAAGCTGCCGGTCACTCCCTGGGGGCCTGTTGATTTCCAGGGGCAGAGGGACAAGAGTCTTCCATGCCTCTCATTCCAGCGTGGAGCCCAAGCTTCAGCTTCTAGAGTGTCCTTTGGTGGCTTCTGTGACTGGGTTGGTCTCCCTCTAGTGTGTCTGTATCTGAAGCAATAAAGGCTGGATCCAGCGGGACACATTTTCCCACTGTGTGGTTCTTCCTATGCCTACTATGAGCTTCAGCCTTCACAGGCACCCAGAGGATGCCCCCTATATGCCTCCCATGTATGCAGATGTCACCCATATAATAGCACCAGGTTTTTGACACTCCTGTGTGTACAGCGCTCTCAGCTCCATCGATCAGAAGCAGGAAAATGTCCTTGGCTCAGTTTCCCTGCTTCTAGCGATATCGGAGGATTTCCTGAACATTCTGGGGCCATTGGTAGGACTGGGGTAACATCACAAGTAAGGCGTGGGGTCACTTCCAGGCTCATGGTAAATCATTGGCATGACTGAAGTGAGTCTCAGCATTACTGGCAGGTGTGAGGCCCAGTCCCTGGGCTCTGGGCAGGGCTGGTGGTAGGTTGGGTCTGTGCCTGCCTGAGCTGAGGCAGGTGAGAGGTCAAGTAGGGACCTGTGGCCTGAGCAACCCCTTGGGCTGCACCCAGGATTGTGTCCCAGTGTCCCAAGTGGGTAGCTGGCCACTGTGCCTCTGTGGTGAGCTGGGCTTGGTGATGGCAGCAGGGAGTACACAGAGATGGGCTGGGATGCGAATGCTAGGGTTCCCAAGAACAAAAGGACTCTTGGGAAAATCTTGGTCTTTTACCATCCCATGGACCTTGTCCCTTAACCAGCTGCCTTGGGACCCATTCTGCCCTCGAGTGTCTTGGCCAGCTCCCATTCCACTGGGCCTTTTTTGGCAGGAGGGGCTAACCATAGCATGTAAAGTTAGAGAGATCCTTGGCTGTTGTTGTGACACCAACACCTCTCGAGGGCACCATTTGGGAATGCTCCCTAAAGCACCTCTTTGTGGGGCCCCTGCCTGATTGCTCCTACCTTGCTACCAGGCTTGAGGTTCGGAACTCCCAAGAAGTGGACACCCATGACAGCAGAAGTGGCTTGCCTGGGAGGAGGTAGTGCTGGGGAATTGCACCACTTGCCCAACTCCACAATGTCCTGAAGGAAGTGGGGCTCCAAGACACACCAGAGGGACGTCAAGCAGGCACACCCCATGATCATTAGTCCTTTTATCTTTTGAGACAAGTTTTCTCTATTATGTAGCACTAGATGTCCTGGAACTCCCTATATAGACCAGGGTGGTGTTGAACTCACAAAGTTCCGCCTCTGGTAATTAAAAGGGTGTGCCACCACATCCTCGCAGCGACGGTTAATGTTAACATTTATCTGGACAGCCTTGAGAAGCATCTAGATTATAGACAGCAAATCTTTTCTGGGTTCTGGTCTAAGGAAGGAAACAATCCCTGCTGGATCTGTAACAGGACGGCATTATTAGGAGAAGGTAAGAAGAGGCGTGGCCATCTGAACAGTGCCCCCCATAGGCTCATGTATTGGAATGCTTGGTCCCCACTTGGTAGAAAAGTCTGGGAAGGATTAGGAGGTGTGGCTTTCTTGGAGAGGTGTGTCCCTGGTGGTGGGCTTTGAGGTTTCAAAAGGACTCCACAATTCCCAGTTAGCTCTCTCTGCCTTTGTGCTCTGATGTGATTTCTTTTTTTTTTTTTTTTTTTTTTTTTTGGTTTTTCGAGACAGGGTTTCTCTGTGTAGCCTTGGCTGTCCTGGACTCACTTTGTAGACCAGGCTGGCCTCGAACTCACAGCGATCCGTCTGCTTCTGCCTCCCGAGTGCCGGGATTAAAGGCATGCGCCACCATGCCCGGCTCTCTGATGTGATTTCTTAGCTGCTACTGAGGCACTATGCCTGTCTGCCTGCTGCCATCCTCCTGCCACAATGGCAATGGACTCTAATCCTCGGAAACCGAAAGCCCCAAATAAGCTCCTTCTCCTGTAAGTTGCCTGGGCCAGCGTGTCTAATGACAGTAACAGAGAAGTCACTGAGACAATAGGTAAGGTCCAGCAGGAGGCTACTGGGTCATTGTCCCTTGTGGGCAGTATCTAGCCTCGCCATTGTCCCCTGCCTTTTTTCCTGCTTCCTGCCCTCCATTATGTGAAGTGTTGTGCTTTGCCTGTCATGATGTCCTGACACCTCTCGAACTCTGAGTCGACACAAAGCCTTCCTCTCTCAAGTTATGTTGGGTATTTTGATTGTAACAAGAAACTAACCAATATGGACCTCCTCCAGTGGTCACGGGTCACTGGGACCAGAGGATGGACCGCTTAGTGGTGTCTATGTCCCTTTTATACACTTATATTGACCCCCAGGCAACAAAGTTATTAATTGATTTAGTTATTATTGCTTATTTGTCATCATGGTGTGTTGAGGATATACATGTGCCATAGCTCAGGATGGGGGTCAGAGGTGGGGGAGCTGAAGGTAGAGGTGGGGGAGCTGGAGGTAGAGGTCAGGGGAGCTGGAGGTAGAGATGAGGAGCTGCAGGTAGAGGTGGGAGGAGCTGAAGGTAGAGGTGGGGGGAGCTGGAGGTAGAAGTGAGGAGCTGGAGGTAGAGGGTGGGGGGAGCTGGACATAGAGGTAAGGGGAACTGGAGGTAGAGATGGGGGGAGCTGGAGGTAGAGGTTGGGGGAGCTGAAGGTAGAGGTGGAGGGCGCTGAAGGTAGAGGTGGGGGGAGCTGAAAGTAGAGGCTGGGGATTGCTGTTTTGACATGTTCCAGAGAGGAAGAGTTTCTACTGGCTTGTCCTCTGGCCCTTTAGCAGTGTAACAGAATTGAACGTCTCTACCCACTTTACCCTATGTTTCCAATCCAAGGTTCCTTGTTTCAGGAGCTAAGGTCCACATCGTTGTACAAATTGTTAGAAGCCTGTTAGCCAAGAAGGAATCTAATTCTCTTTTTCTTAAGAGTATGTTGCATTGCTAGGTGGTGGCGGCACAAGCCTTTAATCCCAGCATTTGGGAGGCAAAGGAAGCAGGCAAGATCACTGTCAGTTTGAGGCCAGCCAGGTCTACAAAGTGTCCAGTACAGACAGGACTACAAGAGAAACTCTATCTTGATAAACAAACGAACAAACAAACAAACAAACAAACAGTATGCTGCATAGTATCAATAAAGAGTCTTCTTTCTTTCTTTCTTTCTTTCTTTCTTTATTATTATTATTATTATTAATTTGAGTCTTCTTTCTTTAGACTCATCATGGCCGAGGTCAGAAGGGGAGATAGATGAATGGGACTGGGGTGCATGAAGTGAAATTCATAAAGAATCAACAAAAAGTTAAAAAAAGGTTTAAAAAAAAAAAAAGAGAGAGAGAAAAGGTAACAAGAAGATGAACATCACACATTTTCACTTGTTTGGAATCTACATTTAAATACTCTTTCTTTTTAGACAGGGTTTCTCTGTGTAGCTCTGGCTGTCCTGGAACTCACTCTGTAGACCAGGCTGGCTTCGGAGTCATAGAGACCCACCTGCCTCTGCCTCCTGAGTGCTGGGATTTAAGGTGTGCGCCACCACCACCTGGCTACTCCCTACTTTTTAAATAAAAAATAAATGTGTAAGACCCTTTTGCCTGTCTGTCTGTATGTTATGTATATAAAGGTATATGTGTGTGTGTGTTACGTATGTAAGTGTATATGTGTGTGTATATATGCATGTGTGTGTTATATCTGTGTGTGTATGCATGTACATATGTATGTATGTGCACCACACGTATCAGAAGTCAAATCTCCTAGAACTGGACTTACCTATGTTTGTGAGCTGCCATGTGAGTTCTGGGAGTCAAACTGGGATCCATAGCAAGAGCAACAAGTGCTCTTCACTGCTGAGCCTTCCTTCCTCTAGCCTCATTTTGAGGAGTGTTGTTTGAAAGGTGACCAGTTTGGCAAGGGGCCAAGAGAGAAGAATGAGAGTGAGTATGAGCAAAACCCAATGACACTCACGGGATGAAGATGTGTACACAACCCATTGGCTTGTGTGTCAGTGAAGACAGGTATTTGAAAGGTGAAGAAGAAAAAGACTTAACCCGGAACTTCAGCCTCGGCCTGTCCACTGAAGCAGTGTCCCCAGGAGCGAGACACTGGGTCAGCAGAGGCATCGTGTGTCCACGAGCGAAGGGTAAAGAGTGTGATGCAGACGCATAACTCACCCTGTCCTTTGCAGCGACATGGACAAGGCTCGGGACATTGTATACGTGAAGTAAATGAGACACAGGATGAAGGCCAGGAGCTGGGCATGCGGCTCGCTGGTAAAGGCTTGCCTAGCGTGTGCGAGGGCCTGAGGTCCATCCCATCATAACGCACAAGCCACCTCCCAAACCCCAAACAACATCTAACACCTTAAAAGTTCATCTCAAAGTGCAGAACGCAATAGTGGAGGCCAGAGGCTGGGAGGTGTAGGGGAGGAGGGCAGTGGAGAGAGTGGGGGACAATAGTGGCCCGGGGTAGAAAGAATAATTTCTAAAACACCAAAGCTTGGTGAGGGAAGTATGAGCAAAAATGATTTATTATTTCGGAATAGTAGAGAACATTCTTAATATCCTCAAAGAACCGGTGAATGTTTAGTGGTATGGATTTGCCATTTATCCTAATCTGATTGTTGCAAGTTGCATATATGTACTGAGATACCATGCTTTTAATCCCTGTTCTTGCCCCCCTAATACTGACACGTGAATGGCACGCGCACGCATGCTCGCCCGTGCACACACACACACACTCACTTACTTACAAACATTTTTTAAAAAGGGAGAAAATAAACTGGATGTGGTGGCACATACCTTTAGTCTCAGCACTCAAGACGCAGAGGCAGGAAGAGTTGGAGGCCAGCCTGGTCTACAGAGTGAGTTTCTGGACAGCCAGGGCTACACAGAGAAACCCTGTCTTGAAAAACAAGACGAAATAATATCTCTCTCTGTGTTTTAAAATCTTTTGGTAGTCTTTATCTTTGTGTGTGTGTGTGTGTGAGTGTGTGTGTGTGTGTGTGTGTGTGTGTGTGTGTGTACAGAAGTCTAAGAGGCACATGTCCGTAAACCCAGTGTTGGGGAAGCTATGGCCTGAGGATCATAAACTTGAGTCCAGAGTGGATACAGAATGAATCACTGTATCAAAAACAAAAACAAACAAACAAAAAACAACGACAAAAACAAAGAAAATAGAGAAGAAGAAGAAGAAGAAGAAGAAGAAGAAGAAGAAGAAGAAGAAGAAGAAGAAGAAACCAACACAAAAAACCAAGAAACAAAAACCACGTAAATACATTTTTAAAAAGATTCAGCAAGGAGGAAGGCTATTAAAGATGAGCTTGCCGCCAGGGGGCAGCCTAAGCCGGCGGGGCTCAGCCGATTGCCCGCAAAGGGAGAAAGCCGGGCGCTTGGCTTTCGCCAAGAAAGTCCTGGGAAGGAACACGTTCTTGCTTGATCCCAACAGGGGTAGGCCTCAGGAGTGCTCATGGACCTTCCTGGGGGACATTGGCTAAGTTTGGTCCTGGAAGAAGTCGTGAGCGGAGGACAGAGGGCAACAGGGTAGGTAACCGGCACCCCTGAGCTCAGATGACAGACACAAGGACTGCTCTGGTTCACTGAGAGCTGCGCCATGTCAACAGCTTTAATGGATGTCCTGGAAGACAGTGTTAGGGCACCATGGCCCCCAAACATCCCTTGGGCCTAGGGATCTGCCTTTTCTCTAGTGGGCGCGGGCCTGGTGCGGCAGGAAGTAAGAGGGGGTGCCAGGAGGCTAGGGAGGTGGCCATGGGCGCGCGGGGCAAGACGTTGGTGCCACTGCTGGGTGTGGTGGCGGTGGTGGTGGCAGCCTCACTGTCAACCCATTTGGAGGTGGAACCCGAGAGACCCGGTGAGCTGCTCTGGGGGTACTGTTGTGGGACTGGGGGCGGCAGCACGTAGATGGGGAACTCAAAGGGGTGTGTTACTCAAGTCTCTCTCTTTCACGCAGAATTGCAGGAAGTGGACCTATTGTCAGGTAAGGCGCTCAGAACGTCCTTCCTGCGTGGTGGCCCTGCTTCGGGGTGCACTTCAACTGCTCCTCTCCTTTGCCCCAGGATCAAGAACTCAACTGTGTTTGATAGTAAAGCCACTTGCCCCCCAACCCTAAGGGTGGGTGGGTGGTTTAGGGGCGGGGGAGGTGCACACAGTTCACGTGGGAAGTGTCCCCAGCAGATCCTCAGGAAGTCTGTCCCTCTCCGTGCCCTAAGGCTACAACGAAGTGTCAGTGTGGGGAAAGGGATGGGCATGGGGATGGGAAATCTCTGCTCAGACTGACCCTCCTCACAGGGCCCTGTGGTCACAGGACCATCCCTTCACGTGTAGTGGGTGGTGATGATGCCGAGCTTGGCCGCTGGCCGTGGCAAGGGAGCCTGCGAGTATGGGGTATCCACTTATGTGGTGCGACCTTGCTCAACCGCCGCTGGGTGCTCACAGCTGCCCACTGCTTCCAAAAGTGAGTCTGAAGTCAGGCCGGGGCAGTTGCAAGGGGGGTGGGATGGGGTGGGAAGGTCAGTAACTTTGGTCCTGAATTTAGCACCTGTGTAAGCATTTTAGTGTAGCCTCAGGAGAAGCTGTGGCGGGATTTTACATTAATGTCGCTGGAGGGAGCTCTCTTCCAGTTCTTCTAGAATGTACTTTCAGGACATTCTCTTTCCCTTTGAGAGTATTGACTGCTCTTTCTCCTTCCCTTCCCAAATAGTCCCACACTGGTTTCCACATTTGCTCGAGCCTCTTTGGGGGGTTTCCCAAGGCTCACCTTCTGTCTTTAGGACAAAGCTGCTGGGATGACCACTTTTTTGCTCTTCCGTTCAACAGTGCCCAGGACCAAAGATGGCTTCCAGCCTGTCTGAGTTCTGTTTTTTTTTTTTTTTTTTTTCCTGTAAGAAGGAAGGACTGGGTAACTGCTACCGTGGCCTCTCAGAGAGAGGCCTAGCTGAGCTCTGGCGACCTCTCCTTCTCTGGCAGGAACAACGATCCCTTTGATTGGACCGTCCAGTTTGGTGAACTGACTTCCAGGCCGTCTCTGTGGAACCTGCAGGCCTACTCCAACCGTTACCAAATAGAAGACATCTTTCTGAGCCCCAAGTACACTGAGTCCTATCCCCACGACATAGCCTTGCTGAAGCTGTCGACTCCTGTCAGCTACAACAACTACATCCAACCAGTCTGCCTCCTCAACTCCACATTCAAGTTTGAGAACCGATCTGACTGCTGGGTGACCGGCTGGGGGGACATTGGAGAGGATGAGAGTGAGCCTGGGTACTGCTGGGCTGGGGAGAGGGGCACACCAGCACTAGCACTCCCTCCCTGAACTCTGAAGCCCCTCCTCTCACTTACTCAACAATTTCTCCTCTTTCTCCCTCCCACCCCCCTTTCTCTCTCTCTCTGGGGCGGGGTTTGAGACAGAGTTTCTCTGTGTAATAGCTCTAACTGTCCTGGAACTTGCTCTGTAGACTAGGCTAGCCTGGAACTCACATAGATCCAACTGCCTCTGCCTCCCAAGTGCTGGGATTAAAGGTGAGCACCACCACCACCACCGCCTGGCTCCTTTCTTTCTTTCTAATTTGATGTGTTTTTTTTTGTTTTTTGTTTTTTGTTTTTTTTTTTTTTTGAGACAGGGCTTCTCTGTGTATCAGAGCCTTGGCTGGCCTGGACTTACTTGGTAGACCAGGCTGGCCTCGAACTCACAGAGGCAGGCGTGTCTCTGCCTCCCGAGGGCTGGGCTTAAAGGTGTGTGCCACCATACCCGGCTTCGTCTATTTTTCTTACTTCTGCTCAAAAGGAGGACAGGAGACAGTCTTTTTCTTCCAGACAGGGTGCAGGTTGGAAGTCAGAGGTGCCAAAGGCGGCCTGTAGAGGTGAGGAATCTTATGGGGCCTATAGGAGAGTTTCTACAACATTGCATTTATAACCTTCCCACTTCTGCAGCCACCAGCCACCAGGGAGTGTCAGTAAGTGTGCTCCTCCATATCTGCTCCATCCATCCCAATCCTGACTGGGCACTCTCACAAGTCCCAAGCCGTTTCCTCCACGCACCACTAAGATTTCCTTGGGGGTCCGTGATCTTAGCGCCTGGCTACAGCTCCACAGAAGCACTGGTAACCGGTTCCCCCTACTTGCCCTGGGGCTTACAGCCCCTAAGCCCGGAGTGACCCAGCTCAAGGCTCCCTGAACTGGTCCACCTCTGCAGTGCCCCCTACAAACAGATTCGTCTCCTTCCCTGCATGTCATGTGCTTGGCGCTGTTGCAGGCTTGGAGACCCTGGTGAATCAAAGCAACAGTGTAATTAAAAAAAAGTTCTTTAATCCCAGCACCAGGGAGGTAGAGGCAGGTGGATTGCTGTGAGTTCGAGGCCAGCCTGGTCTACAAAGCGAGTCCAGGACAGCCAAGGCTACACAGAGAAATCCTGTCTAGGAAAAAAAAAATGATTTTTATTGTTTTTTTTTTTTTATGTATATGGCTGATCAGCCTGCATGTGTATATCTCTGGATGTGTGTGGCCTGGAGCTGGGCTTATAGACAGATGTGAGCTGCCATGTGGGCTTATAGACAGATGTGAGCTGCCATGTGGGCTTATAGACTGATGTGAGCTGCCATGACGTGGGTGCTAAAAATTGGACCTGGGTCCTTTGGAACCAGTTCCCAAGCCCAAGGATATAATTTTAAAAGGAGGATTTAAACCCTTTTATTTAATTTGTATGTGTGCGAGTGTGTCTGTGTGTGTGCCTATATGTGCAGGTGCTCACAGAGGATGGAAGAGGGTTTGGGATCTCTAGGAGCAGGAGCTGTAGGTGTTTGTGAGCCTCTCAGCAATGCTGAGACCCCAACTTCTGTCCTCTCGATTGAGAAACTGCTCTAAACTACCGAGCCATCTCTCCTGTCCCATTTAGAGGAGTTATCTATATTAATTTTGGTTTTAAAAACATTTATTTGAAAAAGGAGGAGCAGGCATGGTAGTATACCCCTTCAATCTCAGCACTCAGGAGGCAGAGGCAGGTGGAGCTCTGTGAGTTTGAGGCCAGCCAGGTAAACAGAGTGAGTTCCAGGACAGCCAGGGAGAAGCAGAGAAATCCTCTCTTGAAAAACCTAATACACACACACATACACACACACACACACACACACACACACACACATATATATATATTATGTGAATTTGTGTGTTTGAGTGTATGTATGTATGTATGTATGTATGTATGTATGTATGTATGTATTCCACATGCATGAAATACCTGCTGAGCCCAGAAGAAGCCATTGGCTCCCCTGGAACTGGAGCTGCCTGTGGGTGCTGGGAACTGAACCCAGGTTCCCTGAAAGAGCTGTAAGTGCTCTTTACTGCTGAGCCTTCCTTCCAGTCCTAGTTGTTTTGTATGTGATGGGGGTGCAAGTTCATGCAATGGCCCATATGTGAGAACTGTCCTCTCCTTTTACCATGCGGGTTTTGGGGATCAAAACCAGACTTGATGGCAAGGACCGTTACCCACTGAGCCATTTTGCCTGTGCCACTGTGTATTTTCCACACCCACTTTATAGTCGAGGAAATTGAGAGCGTTGTGGAAAATGTCCAAGATCTCAGAACTAGTGAAAGGAGGTAAGGCCAGGCTCCATGGCTCAGCCAGCAAAAGGGATTTCCCCAAGGCCAATACAGCTGGAATCGGCTGCAAGGATAGAGAATTCAGTGTTCACTCTGCCTGTTAGGTAGGAGACCATTTCCTTCTCCTACAGGGGTGCCTGTGAGCCCAGGGACCCAGGCCAGGCCCACTTTGCAGGCCTCTTTCCCTATGCAGAACAGATGGGCTTGGTGGCGCTGGCTTGTTTCCTTGAGCCCTGGCCTTCACTCAAGTGCACACAAGGCAAGTTGCGTGCACCTCAGGTGTGAATATACCTCTGTTCACTCTGGAATGGGAGGAACTTTTTCTTTGCTGTGTGCTGGCTGGGGGCACAAGACACCTGACTGAACCATGCCTCAGTCTCCCCTTCTGACAAACAGAATAACGGTAGCCCTGGCATCCTAGAGCAAACAGGAAACAGCCTCTGTAGCTCTTGTCACTGCCTGCAGACTTGACAGTGCCTGGAACTCAGGGATCACAGATGTGAGTTCTCACCTGACAGTTCCCTAGTGCATTTTAGTAATGGGCTCTTCTCCAGAACTGTTTTTTAAATTGACGTATCCTGATACTGTTGTAGTCTAGAGCGGTTTCAGGGCCTAAGAAAAGCCAAGGATGAAAGAGCATCATAGCGCTGCTAGCCCTGGTCCCTGGATGCCTCTGCAGGACTTGGCCTGCTGCATCTGCTCCATCTCCTTCCTCGGTTGATCACCCATGACATTAGTGTGGGGCTGCAGCTGGGAGCCATTGACAGTGATGTCCCAAGCACAGTAGGTGCCCAGGACACCCTGTCCCTCCATTCTATGCCATTCCTTCTGGAAGTAGAGGACCCAGGGGCCTGTCTCTCTGTCTTCCATCCCCCCTGCACAGGTCTGCCAGCTCCCTACAATCTTCAGGAAGTACAAGTAGCTATCATCAACAACAGCATGTGCAACCACATGTACCAACAGTCAGACTTCCGCGTGAACATCTGGGGAGACATGGTTTGCGCTGGGAATCCTGCAGGTGGCAAGGACGCCTGCTTTGTAAGTGTCGCCTCACCTCGCCATGGTCCTCTGGGCCCAGTACTTCACCATTCCTAGCTCCAACTTCCACCCAACTGAGGTTTCACATGGTACCTCGGTCCCTCTCAGGCCAAGCCCAGGAAATAGACTGTGGCCCCACTGTGCTGGATGAAGAAGCTGAGGCCCTACTGCTGTCAGGGCAAGGAGGAGGATGCTCACCCAGTGTTCCAGATCCACTGCAACCCCCTTTATCCCCTGGCCCCTCTCTCTTAGTCCCACTTGCCACCCTCCAGGCCAGGCTTACCTGTGCTGTTCCTCAGGGTGACTCAGGAGGACCCCTGGTCTGCGACAAGGATTCGGTGTGGTACCAGGTTGGAGTTGTGAGCTGGGGCATAGGCTGTGGTCGGCCCAATCGGCCTGGAGTCTATACCAACATTAGTCACCACTACAACTGGATCCGGTCGACCATGATCCACAATGGGATGCTGAGGCCTGGCCCAGCCCCACTGCCGCTGGTTCTTATTCTGCCGTGGGCTCTCTCTCTGCTGAGGCCTGCCTGAGGCCGCCTGGGAACAAGAAGGTCACCTGTGGGGTCAGGGTGCACTTCTTTTGTATCTCGTTTGCTAATAAAACAGGATGTTTTCATATTTTTCCTTGAACTTGGATGGCTTCCTGTTCAGGCACCACTTTTTCTCTCAGCCCAAGATCTGTGTCTAATCCCGACTGCAATCTTGCTCGGCCCACTTGGCATCACCCAGGTTTTGGTTGTAAACAGTAGGGTCCTCTCCTTTTAGTGTGCAATTACAGAAACTACGAGTTGCGCCTGAGTGTGGAGTGTGGTGGTGAGACTGAGGCTGGAGGATCACGGTCTGCAAAGATTAGCACCCAGGACAGTGAGTCCAGCATGGCTGTGGTCCATTCTCCCAACAGCGCAGGATGTGTTCCCTCAGTACACCCACCCAGTGGGAGCTCTCCTTCTTCCTGAGTCTGTTTTCTTTCTTCTTCCCCCCACCCCTGGCACAGGGTTTCTCTGTGTAGCCTTGGCTGTCCTAGACTCATTTTGTAGACCAGGCTGCCCCCGAACTTGCAGCGATCCGCCTGCCTCTGCCTCCGGAGTGCTGGGATTAAAAGATGTGCACCACCATTGCCCAGCCTGAGTCTTTGTTTTCTTGTTTGTTTGTTTTGTTTTGTTTTGTTTTTGAGACAGGGTTTCTCTGTGTAGCCTTGGCTGTTCTGGACTCACTTTGTAGACCAGGCTGGCCTCGAACTCACAGCAATCCACTTACTTCTGCCTCCCAAGGAGTCTTTGTTTTCATTTTGAGACATGTTCTGAGGTTCTCAGGCTCCCTCCCCCTCCTGGTCCAAGAATCACAGCACCCACAAACCTCATCATTCATTGGTGTGGGACCTGTGCATGGCATGCCTGGCACTGTGCCAACTACAGGATGCACCCTCAGGCTCCTTACCTCCCAGCACTGGGACTGAGACCCTGGGGTAAAGGATGTGGTCAAGCCTCATAGGGGTAAAGCTGAAGAATTCTACCTTTCCTGTATTGCAGTGTCGTAGGACCCCAGAAGATGAAAGGAAGGGAGCAAGGTGGACACGAATTGAAGTCTGCAGGACATTCTAGGAGGTGCCCTGGCTAGGCAGACCTCACTCTGCTCCATCAACCATTTACAGCCCCCCCCCCCCCAGGAAAAGTCAAAGTCCCTGCTGTGCAAACCGGAGTAGGCGTCTGCATGTCCATCACTGCCCACCAGGGGCGGCCATGGGCCTTGTTCTTTGGCTCAGAGGCAGTCAGAGGGAGGCCTTGCCAGCATTGACCTGGTGCAGGACAGCCTGGCTTCTGTGGTATTTCTAGTTCCTCATGCATCTTTGTTCTGTTGGCTATCTTCCACTTAGTCTCTGAGCTAAGAGCTTTCAAGGGAGCATTATCTCTGAGGGGCTTGCCAGCTCTCCAGAATCCCAAAGGCACCACTGAACCTGAAATCTTATCCGGCGATGACTGTGGGCACAGGGGCTGTTTAAGTGGAAAAGAGGCTGATGGTAGCTCAGGGGAACGTAGCAAAGACAAAAGGCAGTTCACAGCTACCAAGTGACCCCTATGTGTATGGGCAGGGGCCGAGGATGCATGCTGCTGGAATACTGGAAAGGAGTTTTTCTTTTTCTTTCTTTTTTTTCTTCTTCTTCTTTTTCCTTTTTTTTGGTTTTTCGAGACAGGCTTTCTCTGTGTAGCCTTGACTATCCTGGACTCGTTTTTGTAGACCAGGCTGACCTCGAACTCACAGTGATCGGCCTGCTTCTGCCTCCTAAGTGCTGGGATTAAAGGCGTGTGCCACCACTGCCCGGCACCAGGCGCGGTTTTCCTAACTAGAGAAGTCAATGGGAAGGAGAAAGCTGGAGGCTAGGGTTGGGATTGAGAGTGTGGGCCCCATGACGGAGAGAACGGTGGTCTGGACGCGGGCAGGTGTCTCAGGGAACCTCAGCGGATGTGAGCGTCGGGGAGGAGCTGGGAGGGGGCTAATTACATACACAAACTAGAGCAGGACTTCATAACTTTCTGCACTTTTGACTCTTTTTCACTGGAGGGTTTTGTTTTAGTTTTAGAAGAGATCTATTTATTCTTTAATTTTTCTTTTTTTTTGTTTTTGTTTGCTTGTTGTTGTTGTTTTTTCTAAGAGGGGATTTCTCTGCATAGCCTTGGCTGTCCTGGACTTACTTTGTAGACCAGGCTGGCCTCGAACTCACAGTGATCTACCTGCCTCAGCCTTCAGAGTACTGGGATTAAAAGCATGCACCACCACGCCCAGCTTATTCTTTAATTTTTAATTATGCATATGTCTCTGTGTGGGGCTGGGTACATAGGAGGACAACTGCATGCACAGGCCAGAGGAGGGTCTGAAGTCACAGACAATTTTAAGGTACTACCCTCTGATGTGGGTGCTGGGAACTGAACTTTGTCAGAGTAACAGTGCTCTTAATTACTGGGCTTTCTCTCGAGTCCCCCACTGGAGAAGTTTTTATGGGACCCTAGCATATAAGTTCATAAAATAGGTATACAAACTTATTGATAATAGATATCAAAGAACCTTATTTTAGAACAAATCTTTAGTATATACAAGTTTTACCATTTAAAAATATTTAGTCTTGTAGTTTCTAGGACCCTCTGGATCCTTCTATTTCCCCATTCTCCCATGCTCCTCTCACCTAGAGTCCCAATAGGATATCCTCCCCTCTGTCCCACTTTCCTGGTAAGTGAAGACTTTCATGGGACATGCTCCTTGGGCTAGTGTCTAGTTATAATGAGTATACACCATTTGAGTCTCTCTCCTTCTGGGTTAACTCACTCATTATGATCATTTCTAGTTCAATCCATTTTTCTACAAAAGTTTTGGAATTCCTTGTTTTTAATGGCTGAGTAGTATTCCATAGTGTAAATGTACTACAGTTTCTTTATCCAGTCTTCTACTGAGGGACACTTAGGCTGGGGCAGATCTGGGCCCAGGGGTCCTGCTCAACTATGACACCAGCCAAGGATAATACGTGCAGTAAACTTCGAACCCCTACACAGATCTAGTCAATGGACAGGACATTCTCCACAGTTGAGTGGAGAGTGGGGTCTGACTTTCACACGAACTCTGGTGTCCCATATTTGACCATGCCCCCTGGATGGGGAGGTCTGGTGGCACTCAGAGGAAGGATAGCAGGCTACCAATAAGAGACTTGATACCCTATGAGCATATACAGGGGGAGGAAGTCCCCCTCAGTCACAATCATAGAGGAGGGGAATAAGGGGAAAATGGGAGGGAGGGAGGAATAGGAGGATACAAGGGATGGGATAACAATTGAGATGTAATATGAATAAAATAGAATAATTAAAAAATATTTAGTCATGAGTATATATATGCGTGTGTCTGTGAGGGTTCCTGGGGAGACTCAGGAAGGGGGTATCAAATCCTCTGCAGCTGGAGTCATAGGCGGTTGTGAGCCACTGATGCAGGTGGGGGAGACAGAACTCTGATCCTCTGGAAGGGCAGCAAGAACTCTTAACCACGGAGCTGTTTCTCTAAACCCCTCTCACCATTTAAAATTTATTTATGTATTATGTATTTTATTGTATACGAGGGCTCTGTTTGCATGTATGCATGCAGGCCAGAAGAAGGTATCAGATTACATTACAGATGGCTGTGAGCCACCATGTGGTTGGCTGAGAATTGAACTCAGGACCTCTGGAAGAGCAGTCAGTACTCTTAACCACTGTGCCATCTGCCCCAGCCCTTTCACCGGTTTTTTTTTTTCCTGTGGCCCTGGCTGTCCTGGACTCTCTTTGTACACTAGGCTGGCCTTGAACTCACAGAGATCCACCTGCCTCTGCTTCCCAAGTGCTGGGATTAAAGGAGTGTGCCACCACCACCTGGCCCTTTCACCATTTTTTAAGGAATGCAAATCTGTGTGCTCGTGAGATGCTCACTTGTCTATAGCCCAAAGGTGCAACAACTGGATACTTAATACACTGAAGAGTGACATGGAAAAAAAAATTAAGCCTTTGTTTCTTGTAATTAAGCTATTATGTTTCTATCAGAGCAGAAGGCTTGGAAAGCATGGTAAAATCCATTGCAGTTAATGGCATACGAGAGTCTTGAATCTGAGCCCAAGCACTCCAGGCAGCTTTTGCTGGCCTCTTCTGTGGTACGGTGGCATAGGCAGGGCACACTGCACATTGTGTGGTTAGATCCGAGCATGCAGCAAAGTCTCAGGATGCGACATGGCCAAGTCCCACGAGAAACACCTCAGATTCGTTATGAACTTTATTAGTTTTTTTTTTTTTTTTAGTCATAACACTTTCAGAAATCTTTTACTGTTGCCACCCTGCACACTTGCATTCCGTTATGCAACCCCACAGTTTAATGAGCTTTGAGCTAGACGTTTGAATGTGTCCCTTTGTCTCTCAGTTGCCTGTGCGTGGTCCTGGGCCCCTCCAGGTGCCAGGAGAAAGAAGGTGAGACTAGGAACTTGTCCTGAGGATTGGAGACCCAGTGGGTTGTATGACTGGGTTGGGGTGAAAACTGATTAGAAGAAAAATGTTGGAATGCAAAATCACGTTCACAGCTGACCATCACCTCCTGCCAAGCTGCTGAGACAGCATCCTCCTAACTCCTCCTGTCTTGTCTTCAACTGAGTGTCCAACACCAAGTACCCAGAGAAAGGAGCACATTCTCCCACACTCAAGGGTGGAGGCAGGCTCATCCCACCTCTTATAACCCAGCTCCGGTTCAAACAGAATCCTCCATTGCGTATCTTGAAGTGGCCAGAGGAAAACCTGCAGGAATCAATGATTTCCTTTCATCCTATGGGTCCCAGGGATAAAACTCAGGTTGGCAGGCTTGGTGGCAAGCGCTGATACCCACTGAGCCATCTCACTGACCTGCAGATGGAATTGCAATTATGCTAAGGATGAGGCAACGCATGTGACTGGTACCTTGTTGCCTTTCTGTTGGTGTTGAGTTTTCTGGGTCAGAGTGTAGCAAGAAGGCCTGGCACAGAGAGAAGCACTCTGGAGGATTTTGGCAAAGGGTGCTGGGTGTTTCAGTTATATAGAAATAACTTGTCTTCCCAGTGCTGGCTGCTTCTTAATGTCTTTTTCCTGGCAGCACCCACCCAAGTCTACGTACAAGGACAGCCTCTGTCCCGTTCTTGTACAGATAGGCCATTTGGCTTCTGATCCTTTGTCTTCCCCTCCCATCAGTCTCCTCTGGTTCCTGTGGTCCCAGGGATCAGCTGGGGATATGTGGAGGAGCCAACTTCCTCCTTGGCCCCAGAAATCACACCCTGGCCAGAATGTCCCAAGACCAGAGCCAGGGACCCAGGATCTAGCCTCCAAGTGAGGACAGAAGCTTCCTGTAGTTGACTGGCATGGAGCTGTGGCTGTGGCCCTGAGTGGGCTGCAGATGGAGACCCAGTCACTCCGAGTGTTCAGAGGGGTCTTTGCTAGCTCTACATCAGGAGACGGGGGACAGCAGAGCCACATGTCAGCAGCCCAAGGCCTGCCTCTGTGGAAGGAGAAGGCCTCATTGTTCCAGTCTGGCACGGTGCAGCCCAGGTTGTGCCCAGGGCGGTTGATAAATGCCCAGTAAATCTCTCTTTGGGGGAAGTCCTGATCCTGAGGGACAAAAGGCCTGTGTCAAGCACTTTTTACTGTAGGCTCAGGGCCAGCTCTGAGGGGTTACATAGAAAGACCCTTTGGAGACTGGACCCCTGACCTGTGTATGTGAGGACTGTGGGTGTAGACGGTGAGGGTGTATTTTCATGTGTAGGTGTATGACTGTGTGGCAGCCATTGCTACATACCAACGCTATGGAAATGTTCCTTACTTACGCAACTGGGCAAATCCCACAATTCCCTCTGGTCAGGCTAGCCACTGTCTGTTCCTTCCACCCGACAGTCCACTCAAGGGGTACGTCCCTGACTCTTGGCCAGCCAGACCCTCCTTTTGGCACTTGAAGCGACAGCAAATCCGCACAAGTGCCCTTGGGCTGGGTTTGGACAGAACACAAGCCCCCTTTGTGTTCCCTTCCAGGCCTTTGGCTCCAAGAGTGTGTCTGCCAAGAGCTTAGGTCCTTCCGCCTCCACCTACCAAGCATCCTTCTAGGGCCTCAGGAGGGAATCTGCTGCTCTATCCCCAACCAAGCCTCCACTGTGTCTGTAGAGCGGAGGGTAAGGAGGGCTGGGAGGGTTAGGATGGTAGGTGCTCAGCTCGGTAGCATCCATCAGTGACAGAGCTTGAACCTCTCTATGAGCCTTCCTAGCGAGGCTGTGCAGTACTCAGAACCAACAGCAGGTATGGGGTAAGAGAGGCTCTTCCTAGCCCCCCTGTTAAAGGTTGCTATTGAAGAGAGCCCCTTATGCTCTACTTTGTCCAGACAACCAGGGACAAGGCTGTAATTGCTCTAGGGCAAAGAGTGGGTATGTGCAGAGTCAGCAGACTGACTGTGTGAAGGACCAGACAACACGGCTGTGTGCTTGGTGAGCTCTAAGCAGCTGCAGACAGCAGATAAGTACACTGACTTTCAACCTTGGGGACAAGGAAGACATAAAGATTACAGAAATCCCTTTTCTTTATCTTTTTATTTTTTTTTCTTTTGGTAGGTATGCTAGTCAGCTTTAAAAAAAAAAATCCCAGCCCAGGGGACTCAGAGGCAGCCAGGTCTCTATGAATAGGGGGCCAGCCTGGTCTACTTAGTGAGTCCTAGACTAGCCATGGCTTCATAGTAAGAGAATGTCTTCAGAAAAGAAAAGATTTATTTTTAATTATGTGTTTGTGTGTGTGTCCATGCAGGAGCTATGTTCATGTGAGTAGAAGTGCCCTTAGAGGCCAGAGGAAGGCATTTCATCTGCTGGAGCTAGAATTATAAGTGGCGTGAGCCACCTGATGTGGGTGCTGGGATCTAAATTAGAGTCCTCTGAAAGTCCACACTCTTTTTCTTTTTCTTTTTTGGCTTTTTGAGATAGACTTTCTCTGTGTAGCCTTGGCTGTCCTTGACTCATTTTGTAGACCAGGCTGGCCTCGAACTTACAGGGATCTGCCTGCCCCTGCCTCCCTAGTGCTGGGATTAAAGGTGAGTGCCACCACTGCCCGGCCTAAATCCACAGTCTTAACCATTGAAACATCAGTCTAACCCTTAAAATTTTCATGAGTCGCAAAACATTTTTCTGCTTTTTAACTTTTCTGATGATTATAACACATGAGAAGCATCCTTATCTCAGAAACACATGACAGGCTAGTTTGGCCTTTGGGTTTGCAGTGTTCCCAACCCCTGTGTAGGTATCTGGCTCCTGGCTCAGATAAAAAAGGTCCTTCCAGGGTCTACAAACCATCCCTCAACGCCATCTCCATGAGGCCAGTGTTCTAGTTCCAGGCAAGAGCCAGTCCATGTACAAACAAGGCTGTTCTCTGCAATCGTTTGTAAGCACAGGAGGGCATCATGATGCATTGATTTGTTCTCAATCCATTCACCAAGGCGAGGCAGGCAGCCCAGGGAGGATTCGTGCTCCTCAGGGTTTTCAGTGCTCCAGAGCTGCCCATAGTATTGGCCCTCGGTCACCCCGGAGACATGGATCTGCTATTTCTAGGCCTTTATCCTTCCCTTCCAGAGAATGATCCTGACTTGCACAGCATAAGCATCTGGGACTTAGGTAGACAATCTCCGTGGCTCCTCACAGCGACACTGAGGGGTAGATTCTGTGATTTTCCACATATAGCAGATGAAAGGCTTGAAGCACAGCAGAAAGCAAAGCCCACCCTTCCCAATGAGTAGGAAGCTGGGCTTCATATCAAATCTGGCTTTCACACCCTATCAACAATCACGATCTTATACTATTTCTGGAGACGTTAAGGGCATCCCTTACTAAAGTTGCTCTCTGCCCCAGGTCCTGCATCTCTTCCATCATTACCCTACTCCCTTGCATCTTCCTCAGACCATTCCAACGGGATGCTCTTCAGTCTCAGAGGCAAAGTCTGGGAACGACAGTAGAAAACAAACAGGGGTCTGTGTGTTCCTTTCATGGGTCTTCCTTTCAGAAGGGGCTAACTGCTGGACAGTGGTGGTGCACACTTTTAATCCCAGCGCTTGGGAGGCGGAGGCAGGTGGATCACTGTGAGTTCCAGGCCAGCCTGGTCTACAGAGTGAGTTCCAGGAGAGCCAGGCCAGGGCTGCACAGAAAAACCCTGTCTTGAACCCCCCCAAAAGATAAACTCAAAAAAAGGGGGGGGCTGAGCAGGGGCAAATGGAAGATAGGCAGAGGAAAGTATAGCAAGCTACTCAGGATCTAAGCCCTGGAGAGGAATAGCACCACAGAAGGGGGCTCTTGGGGCTTGAGGAGGTGACAGGGAGATGGCTCAGTCGGTAAAGCATTTGACATCAAGCATAAGGGTCTGAGTTTGAGTCCTAGCACCCACATTAGAAATGTTGGGTGCAGCAATGCAAACCTGTAATAAGAGTACAGGGAAAGTGGGGAGACAGGAGGATCCTTGGGGCCTGAGTCTAATCGAGTCAGTGAGCTCCAGGAATAAAGGGCTGGAGAGGTGGCTCAGCAGCTGCCAACACTGGCTGCTCTTCCAGAAGACTTGGGTTGGATTTGCAGCTCTAACACAACCGTCTGTAACTCCAGTTCCAGGGGATCTGATGCTTTCTTCTGGCCTCCAAGGGAGTGGTGCACAGGGTGCACACCTGTAACCCCAGCACTTGGGGAGGCAGAGGCAGGCGGATCTCTGTGAGTTTGAGGCCAGCCTGGTCTACAAAGCAATTACAGGACAGCGAAGGCCACACAGAAAAACCCTGTCTTGAAAAACCAAAACCAAAACCAAATCCAATTCCAAACCTACAGGCAAAAACACTCATTTACATAATTTTTAAAATTTAAAAATTAAAAAAAGAGAGGAAAATTCCAGGTGTGGAAAATCGGCCTTTAATCTCAGCCCTTGAGAGACTGAGTCTGATCTTTATGAATTCAAGGTAAATCTAGTCTATGTAGTGAGTTCCTGGCCAGCCAGGGTCATACAGGGAGATCCTACCAAGGAAGGGGGAGGAAGAGAGATAGAAAAAGAAGCTACCTGATGTCCACCAACACGTGCACACACATTCATGTGCCCCCCGGCTCCACATGTACATACACAGTAATAGAGAGGAACAGGCCCTTAGAGAGCTCAGTAGAGCTGTCTAACTTCTGGCAGCTGGAACTATGGACCTCAGAGGCTCTACAGCGTGTTTGATAGAGCACTTGCCGAATGTATTGGTGGTCCTCAATTTTCAGTAACACACACATGTGTGCGCGCACACGCGAGTGCCTACCTTAGCCTGATTCCGGGTGCTGCCAGGTGGGTTAGGCGAGAGGTTTTACTCTGTGCCTTTTATCATGGCACCTGCTATGTCGTTCTATCCCAAGACCTCTGAGTCCTTTACCATCTGTTCTAAATCCAGCATAGGAGAGAGGCCACTGCAGATACCTGAATGACAAACAACTGTTGTCTAAATGCCTCTTGTTTGTTCCTTAAGCAGGGTAGAAGGAGAAAGACTGTTGCCTCTGGCTCTGGTGTTGGCAAGGAGCTTGTACGGGCTCTGGGGAGTGTGCCAGACTAGGGGGCTGCCTAGGCTTACTGAGGCCTTGGGCCTGCTCTGCAGAGTTTCTGACATCAGTACTTCTGTCACCCATAGCTGGTTGAAACCTGCCAGGCTGAGCCAGGGAAGAGCTCTCAGCAACCCTGACACACACACACACACACACACACACACACACACACACACACACACACACACTTCTAAAGTCAAGTTCTGATCAGGTGCTCATGAGAGACAACCCAGAGGTGACAATGGAAATAAACGCCCTGCCACTGTCACCAGCCCTGTTGATGTAGGCTGCAGTGCCAAGTCGGCAAACACAGTGTGTCCGGGAGCCTCCCAGACAGCTTTGAGAACTCCCCCAGGAAGAGCCCCCCAACAGCTCCTTCCTGTCCCTCTGGTGGCCCGTGCCTGCTTCCTTCTGGACAAGGGCCCAAGAGACTCCAGGAGCATATAAAGGCACGAGAAGGAGGTCCAGGCATGCGACACCCAGGGTGAATTCTCCCAGCCGGGTAAGGTGCGTGGGTTCCCACGGGTGGGCACGGTGAAGTCCTCCTAGGCCAGGAACTAGGAGTTAGACACTCTTTGCTCTTTCCCTCAGAGCTTCCGATGCTTCCGCTAGAAGCTATGTTGTCACTGCTGATCTTCGCCATCCTGGGGACCCCCACCTTTTCAGAATCAGGTAAGTCAAGCCTGGAGTCTGCCCCTTTCCCTGGTGGCCACCTCATCTCTTTCAACCCAGGAGACATGGGGACTCTTGCCAGCCTTTGCCACCTGACTGTCCTTCCTGGCTTCAAGGGTGGGAAGACAGGCCATCCACATGGCTGAAAGCAATTTCTGGGTTTTCGTCCACACAGATTACCATGGTACAAAAATCGGCAGCCATTTCTGCACTCACATCCCTGAAGGACAAGTCTTAACGGGAGTGGAGATGACTTTTCGGGGTAGAGCGATTAGCAGGTAAGTAGGATCAGGGCCCTGGCGCCTACCACTGTGCCCCAATTCTTCCTGTGCTTTCAGGACCCCACAGAACCTGGTGGGACCTGGCTTCCAATGGCTTCTTAAGGCCATTTGATTTTCAGAGTCACAGAGCCACCTGCCAAACCTTTGGCTTGTTGTTGTCCCCAGCACTTCTTCTGTACACACAGGCATATTCTTCCTGAATCCATTTGTAAAAATCCTACTGCTACCTCTTGGGTTGACCACAGAACGCTGGCGATGCTTCCCCCTACTCAAGTTGATCACAAAAGGCCCGCAGTCCCCACACTTGATAGAAAATCTAAGCTGTCAGATTAGAGTCTTAGAGGCGAGGGTTGAAGAAGATAGTAGTGGTAAGCTATGTTGGAAGTAGAAAACAACCCTGCCTGAGGCCTGGACTGAATCTCTAGGTTGTACTTAGAGGACACCAGATATATAAGAAATGGAGAGGGGAAAAGCCAGAAAGGTTGAAGACGGTGTGTGAATAGGCCTGAGAAAGCTCTGGAACACCACCAAGGATGCTGCTGCTAATGAACTCCGTAGGTGGGGCTGGTGAAGTCCCCTAAGGATATGGATGGTGCCTGGTCTTCTGTTATTTGCTGTCTTATAAGTGACCTAGGCTAATGTCCCAGCTAGGCCAGGGTCAGTTTCCCTGTGTCAGTACCGTCTCCTTTTGAAGGTCTGATTGAGCATGTTTCCAAGTTCTGGCCTGCTTTGTGATGTCTTACCGAGTCTCCAACAGGCTGAGTCATGACAGTATGGTCTCAGTATGTGAGAGTGGCTTTGCCATGGTCTGAGGCTAGCACATCACAAGAAGCCAAAGGAGAGTGGGGAGGGGCACCGAGGATTCAGGAAGGCGGACCAGGCAGCGTCTGGAGGAGTATTCATCGCCTTTCCTCTTTCCTAGCATTCAGATGCAATTTGATCACATATGGGGTAAAATATACGGCCTTCCTGGAAGGAACCCTGTGACAACCACCCTGAAAACTGACGAACACATCCTTGCGGTCTCCGGCACCTACGATGGGCATGTTTTTCAAGTGGTCCTTACAACTAATCGGCAACGCCAGATAATGTTTGGGTCATATGCAGCTACGCGCGAGTTCCTTGAATACCCTGAAAAAGAAGACCATGTGCTTAAGGGTTTTTGTGCCTATTTTGGGTCAGGTGGCTTAAAGGCCATACTTCCTGTGTTTGGGACTGTAAACGGCACATGTACAGGGTAAGGCGCATGGCCGTTCAAGCTTAAGCGGTCTGTGTTGGGTACTTCTAAACTGAACCCATTAATAAATACAACATCTGCATGAATTGTGTGTCCAAGTGCTGTCCTTGGGTCTGAGAGGGCTCTGTGAGCTGAAATGAAGGGCGGGTAAAAGTAGATCTGCCAAGGATTTGGGGCCTGCCTACAAACACCCTAAGCTATAAACCCCAAGGTGTCAGCTTAGAGACCACCATTGCACAGTGGGTGCTCAGTACCAGGTGCATACCCAGCTGTCACCTGCTGCCTCTGCACTGGGCAGCTGTCACCTGCTGCCTCTGCACTGGGCAGCTGTCACCTGCTGCCTCTGTACTGGGCAGCTGTCACCTGCTGCCTCTGCACTGGGCAGCTGCCACCTGCTGCCTCTGCACTGGGCAGCTGTCACCTGCTGCCTCTGCACTGGGCAGCTGACACCTGCTGGCTCTGCACTGGGCAGCTGTCACCTGCTGGCTCTGCACTGGGCAGCTGTCACCTGCTGGCTCTGCACTGGGCAGCTGTCACCTGCTGGCTCTGCACTGGGCAGCTGTCACCTGCTGGCTCTGCACTGGGCAGCTGTCACCTGCTGGCTCTGCACTGGGCAGCTGTCACCTGCTGCCTCTGCACTGGGCAGCTGCCACCTGCTGCCTCTGTACTGGGCAGCTGTCACCTGCTGCCTCTGCACTGGGCAGCTGCCACCTGCTGCCTCTGTACTGGGCAGCTGCCACCTGCTGGCTCAGCACTGGGTCAGGCTTCACTGGCTGTGCAAGGAGCCTCAAGGAGGCCAGTAAACAATTGTCAACAGCTTGTTCTCACCAGCTCTAAGGGATCAAAAAAGGGGTTGGAGGAGTTTGGAGGGATAGCTCAGTGGATAAAGTACTCTCTGTGCAAGAACGAGAAGCTAAGTTTGGGTCCCCAGCACCTACACAAAAGTGCATGCCTCTAACCACAGCACTGGGAGAAGTGAGAGGTGAGGGTGGGGTGGGGTGGAGACAGGCTGATCCACTCTCAGTGCTCAGTGGTCAGCTAGTCTAGCCAAATCTGCGAGCTCTAGCTTAGGAGCGAGATATTGCCTTACAAATTGAGTAATAGAGGAAGACATTCAAGGCAAATCCCTGGCCTCCACATGCATATACATACATGTAAGCATGTGCATTCTCTCACCTTTGTGCACACGCACACACAAGCATATATACCACACAGACACACACACACACACACACACAAACATATATACCACACAAGCAGACAGACAGGCAGACAGACACAGACAGACAGACACACACACATATATACCACACAAGCAGACAGACAGGCAGACAGGCACAGACAGACAGACAGACACACACACACAAACATATATACCACACAAGCAGACAGACAGGCAGACAGACACAGACAGACAGACAGACACACACACACACACACACAAAGGGGCCAGGAATCAAGCTGAGGGGCCAGTTCCTCACAGAGGTCAAAGCTGCGGCCCCCACATCACTGCGCATGTGTCCAGGTAGATGTAAGGAGGCACCTGCCAAGAGGTGAGGCAGATGGAGAGGACGTCTGAGATTCTTCCTGGAGGCAATGGGAGCAGAACTTGGCTTTTAGAGAAGAGGGAGAGAGAAGCAGCCAAGTAGATCCAGGGCAGAGGGTGCTCCAGGCCCGGGATCCAATAGAGCAAAGCGCAGGCGTCTGGCCGCAGCCTCTGGCTTGCACATTCACACAGTCTCACTTGCAAAGTGAAGACTTGGGTGGGCGTGGTGGTGCACACCTTTAATCTCAGCACTTCGGAGGCAGAGGCAGGCAGATCTCTGTGAGTTCAAGACCAACTTGGATGACATAGATAGATACTCCCCTCCCCCATGAGGAAACTGAGGCACAAAGGGCTAAGGAATTAGTCCTGGTTACATAGCAGTAATAGCAGCATTGAGTGCCAGCTGGGAGGTCTGAGCCCTGAACCCAAACTCTTGGTCCCATCCCTAGTATCACATAAAACCAGGCTTTGTGCCTGTGATCCCTCTTAGAGGTGGAGGCAGAAAGACCAGGGAATTCAAGGCCATCCTTTGCTACATACTGAGTATAAGGACAGCCTCAGTTCAAAAACCACAAAAGAAAAAGTTATTAAACAATCCTCACCTTTGCATGAGACGCAAACTAGCACTTTTCTCTTTTTATTTAGTTATTTCATTTATTTTTGTAGTATTGGGCATTGAACCCAGGACTTCAATTGCGCTGCAGTTGCCACTGAACTATATCTCCACCTTTAAACACAACTTTTATATTAAAAAATTAATTTATTGCTGCATGTGATGTGAACTCCTTTAATCCCAGCACTCCAGGAAAGGGCCGGCAGGTCTCCGTGAGTCTGACACCAGCCTCATCTACACAGTGAGAGTCAGGCCAGAAAGAATTAAACCTTTTGGAAAGTAGATGTCAGTAGCTGTGCAGAGTGGCTCTCCCTTAGGACCTTGGTGGTCCATCTTACTGGACTTCTATCCATTATTTACCTCCTGGCTTGCTAAAAAAGAAATTCATTTTTCTGTGCTAAGCAGGCGCCTCACTTTTCCTTTTGGAGAGACAGCTGGGTCAGAAACGGGGAGCATACTGACTTAAAGGTTTTCTCCTCCTTCTTTTGTAAATTGAGTTTACCTAGTCTTTGGGGGGGGGGAAAGATCTATTTATTCATTTACTTTATGTATGAGTGCTCTGCTTTCATGCACACCAGAAGAGGGATTCAGATCCCATTACAGATGATCGTAAGCCGCCATGTAGTCGCTGGGAATTGAACTTGGGACCTCAAGTACTCTTTACTGCTGAGTCATCTCTCCAGGTCCGTTCCCGCCCCCCCCCCCCCCCCCCCCCCCCCCCCCCCCCCCCCCCCCCCGGCCCCCTGTAATCCTAGCCACTCGGGAAGTCCTGGCTTCAAGCTCCAGTCCAGCATGAGAGAATAAACACATTAATCAATTAAAATAAAATAATAAATAGACCACCTTTCTAGACAGCCTCGGCTTTTGCGAGGGAGGATGGAGACTAGGCCAAGAAGAAAGCAGGAGGTGGGTGGAGAAGAGGCAGAAAAGGCTGTGCCCATCTTTGTAAAACTGTCCCTGCCACCAAGGGCAACCTTTGGTTGTTTCTACACTAAGCACACCTTGCAGGCCAAGCGATATTTTGAGTTCAGCCTTGGATCCCTTCTGCCTTGAAAGTGCCCTTCCTGTCCAATCCCCTGCTTAGTGAGCCTCCTGGGCTCAGTGTGAGGGCAGCTGAAAGGAGGTTCTTGGTGACAAGGACCACGCAGGCAGAAGTGCAGAAACTTTATTCAATGAAGGGATTCAGAGCAGCTAGTCAGTTGCCTAGTTACGTCTTCACCTTCTAAGAAGCCGGTACATGCCGTTGACCATCGTCAGCTGCTGGCCGGGTCCCCGCGCACGGCTGAAGGGCCGGCTACCGGAGGTCCCAAAGGTGGGTTCGCGGGCGGGTCTGGGCACTCAGGCTAGGTGTCCCTACCATGTACAAGGCGGCGCCGGCCATTCAGCAGCAGGAACTCCCGCGCGCTGCCTCCAGGTGCTCAGTAGGGGGCGCAACAGTGTCGGCCGAACTGGATGCTGGGCCAAGGCGGACCTCCTCCCCTCCCCCTTCCGCGGGAGCGCGCTTCGTCCCGGGCAGAGCGCCCTTCCCAAAGCCGCGCCCTGTCCCGGGTCCCAGAGCGCACTTCACCAGAGATTCCCTTCTCAGACCTGTCAACCTGATCTGCGATCTGTGGCTCCTTCCCTCCTCTGCTGTTTTAGGACTCGTCCCTCCTGCCGCTTCCAGAAGATGGATTTTTTTTAAAAGGCAGTTTTGTGTCGCTAAAGCTCGCCTTGAGCCAGCAGGTGGTCGTGAACCGTGACTCTCCTCTCGCCACCTTTTAAGTGCTGATATTACAGATCTGGATGATCACGCCTTTTAAATTTAGTGTGAGGCCGGTCAGTGGTGGCGCAAGCCTGTAATCCCAGCGCTCCGGAGGCAGAGGCAGGCAAATCTCTGTGAGCTCGAGGCCAGCCTGCTCTAAAAAGCGAGTACAGGACAGCTAGGGCTACACAGTGAAACCTTGTCTCGGAAAAACAATTTTTTAAAGTCTGTGTGTATGTGTGTGTGTGTGTCATAAGAATGTGAACGTCAGAAACCAGCTTTAGGGGCTGGAGAGATGGCTCAGCGGATAAGAGCACTGACTGCTCCTCCAGAGGTTCTGAGTTCAATTCCCAAAAACCACATGGTGGATCACAACCATCTATAATGTGATCTGACACCCGCCTCTGGCCTGCAAGTGTGCTGCAGGCAGAGCACTGTATACATAATAAATAAATAAATATTAAAAAAAAGAAGCCAGCTTTAGAGAGGTTTTTTTCCTCTTTTTCCACTATGTACATGCCTTTACGTTTGATGTTTTTACAAGCTGAGCTGTCTCTGCCAGTCTGTGATGAAGAGGAAGACTATGGTCTGCACTGAGTTTTCAAGGCTGGATCTAGGAAAGCACTCTATTGAACTATATCCCCAATTTTCTTTTTAAAAGCCTTGCTTTAAATTTTTTTATTAATTAATTCATTTTGTTTTTGAGACAGGGTCTTGTTAGGGTCCAGAACATGCTGAAGAAGACCCCAGACTCAAATAGTATGCAAACAGCAAAGAGCTTTTATTCTGCAGGATTCAGCATGTTGGGGGTGACCATTCAGACATGATGGTGGGTCCCCTCTCCAGCTCCTTTTAAAGGCTTTTAAGGGAACTCCTAAGGGAGGGGGTACGTAATCATTAGCATGTTGGGATGCCACTCAGACAGGATGGTGATCCCTGTGCAGGCTCTTTTTTTTTTTTTTTAAAAGATTTATTATTATGTTTAAAGATTTATTATTTATTATTATGTATACAGTGTTCTGCCTGCATGTACACCTGCAGGCCAGAAGAGGGAACCAGATCTTACTATAGATGGTTGTGAGCCACCATGTGGTTGCTGGGAATTGAACTCAGGACCTCCGGAAGAGCAGTCAGTGCCCTTAACCTCTGAGCCATCTCTCCAGCCACGCAGGCTCTTTTTTTTTTTTTTTTTTTTTTTTTTTTTTTTTTACAAGCATTTAAATTCCAAAAGGTGGTTAAGTAATCATTTAAACTAGAAAGCCTGTGCAAACTGAGTTAACACAGGGGCTACTCTGGCCAGGTCATGAGTTCATCATGACACAGAAGATTTCCAGACCAGCACTATATCTTTCTTAACAAATTATGCTAACAGTAAAAACCTTTTTTAAAATTATCTTTCTCTGGCCAGGTCATGGCCGTCTCTGGTTGGCCGCCCACTCTTTGCAGCATTGCCAGTGACTGCTGAACCCACTGCTGAAGAGTGGAGGCTCAGGCCTGCTCAGAACTAACAGAAACTGAAGCCTGTTGCTAGACTTATTTGACCAGGCCTTTCAGTTTCTCTGTGTCGCCTTGGCTGGCCTCGAACTCACAGAGATCTGACTGCCTCTGCCCTCTAAGTGCAGGGATTGACATCATGTGCCATCACTTTCCTCTACAAGCATCAAGTGCATTCCTAGAATACTGTGGTTTTTTTTTTTTTTTTTCTCACTCATTTGGCAACAAGACCCATAGGGCCCCTTAGGAGAGCAATAGCGACGAAGCAGACCCTGGTGAGGACAATAGTGGAGATCTGCCTGTCAGGATGGACTGATCCATTCCTCTTGAGCAGAGCAAAGGTCCAGAGACGGGAAGTGAACTACACATTTCACATCCTGTGAAGATATGCAGGGGCATCTGTTACAGTATTTTGTATCCGTTCGGCCTATAAAGCAAATAACTCACACAGGGAGACTGAAACGTACTTTAAAGCTGCCAGCACTTCGCTGGGCAGAGTCTAAACTGATTCTAATCTACTCGTAAACTAAGCAAACTACTCTAAACCTTATAACGTACATATATTCCAAACACTTGCCACTATGATCCCTGGGCTGGTCCCCGTCCAGTTCCCACCGTCCTCCTCCAACCGTGAAAAAAAAAAAAAAAAAAAACAAAAAAAAAACTCTTCAACTGTCAAACTTTTCTCCTCCCTCCAGAAAGTCCCGCCTTCCACTTCCTGTCCTTCTGCCCAGCTGATTGGCTAAACAGCTCTTTATTGATGGTTGATACATTTACTTAACATTTCTCCACAATTCCTCCTTTTAGTTTAATTAAAAAAAAAAACCCTTTTACCTATACATTTATATCATTACTCCAATATACAAGAACCACAAAACAATCATTATATTTATGTTGTAATGTTTTGTTGTCTTCAACCCCATCAGAGACTTGAGAAAGAATAAAATCAATTAGCTGAGTAAATAGGAAGTGCAGGTTAGCAGCTTCCAAAATGGAAAAAAAGACAGAGACTCTTTACTACCTGAATAGTCACTCGAAACTCTTTAACACGTTGGAGCATCATCTTCAGCCTTCTGGCCCATTTTATCTGACAGACATATTTGTGAAGCAGGGACTATTGAGGACTTGCCTACTCTGTCTTGGCAGAGTTAGGCCGTCAACTCCACCTGCCTCTAAGTTTGCCCATTTCAGGCAGAATTCCATCTACGGCAGACAATAAGGACATTTTTTTGCTCAGGGGCAGGTTTGCCACATCTGAAGCCATTCCCATATGTAGGTTCCTCAATGTTCATTACCATCTTTGAGGCAGGCTGGGTGTTGTCAGGAGTCAACCTGTCTCATTTTCAAAGAATCCTCAAACAAATAAAATTTTTTTAAATGCCATATTCTGTAGGTCTCTGAGGTTTTTGAAGACTTAATCTAAATATTTTACTTTATCTGTGTATTAAACCTAAGATGGATAGTCTTGTGATAAAATTGAGTAGTACAGTGAATTAAAAATAAACCTATCTTACCTCAATATCTAATATTCTATACCAATGAATTAAAACTAGCCTTGTGATTAACAATTAAGGCCTTAAGTTGAAGAGTAAATTCAATAATCTATCTTTTGTCCTATCATTCCTATATATTTTTATATTTTCAGAGAAAATTCCCTGAGTTCAGCCTCGTTCTTTCTCTGAACAAAGCCAATAATAACACAATCAATTCTCAATGAAGATAAACCTCCATAGCCCAAAACCTTACTCAACACCCCCCTCCCCTTAAGGGAAATGGGACAGCGTTCTCTTTCTAAAGCTTCCTCAGGCTGATTTGGGACAAATAATATCTATACAGGGGACCAAATAAAACTAGGAAAATGGTTAAACAAGCTAGAGATAGCATCTGTGCTCCAGTCTCTAATTGTTGAAAATTCAAGCTTAGTAAAAGTTCTGTGTGGGATGGTCTGATATGCTGGACCAATTGGAATCAGGAGCTTTCTCCAAAGCTGTCTTGGGAGATGTTCTGAAGATAACAGCAACCGAAGCACTTGTGGATGGAACATGAGGAATGCGGGATGTCAGCATCTCAGCATGCTGGAGGATGAATCCTGTCAGGTCTGATCCAGCATCAGTGTCTGGTACTTTAATTCTGAAATTATATAATTTCTCACAAGCATTATACAATTCCAAAACTATAAATACATGAGGTGTGCAGCATGCACAAGCATTATACAATCGAGGTTAGTCCCGTAGTTTGAATTCATGTACGTATAGACTGACTTAAGTCAATAGTCTCCTTTTCATCCAGGTCTGTTTTATTTTGACCCCTTTCAAAAAGGAAGTATAATATTACCATTACCAAAGACCATGCAGTCATTATTTAATTGAAATCAAAACAAGATTGAAGAGTTACTAATGTCCTTCTCTAGGCTCTGTGGCACCTGATGAATCAATCGGTTAAGCAGCTACCTGTCTCCCAAGGAAATGCACCCCGTTTTAGAGACAAGCGGTTGCCCTGAGCAAAAGAGAAGGCACTAAGCCTTAAATAAACTTATGTATACCCTAGGCATCTTGTACCTGGGTTTTCACACTTACAGGCATCTCTCAGCTCTGGTGACCTTAGGGCCCAGAGTCGGTTGTGCTAAGGTCTGGGGCCCTGTTACAGTCACATCAACATCTTCTCAAAAAAGCAAAACCAGTAAAAAACAAACAAACAAACAATTCTTCTTCTTTTGTTGCTGTTATTTTGGGACAGGATCTCAATTACGTACTTCTGTCTGGCCTTAGACTTACAGGCATCCCCCTGCCCCTGCCTCCTAGAGTGCTGGGATAGAAGTTGTGTTCACCATGCCTGGCCTGTTTAGGCTACTTGGAAACAGATCCCCACATAGCCTGGACTGGCCTTTAACTTGATTGTAGAAGATGACCTTAAACAACAGCACTTCCTCCCACCACTTCCCACTGCTAGGATTACAGGAGTTTGTTGTCATAACCAATTTAGGAATTTCAATGTTTATTTCTAACAAAGCCAGCACCTTTCTGGTGTTCAAACCTTAGGCAACGGGTAATTGTATCAATTGTGTGGCATAATAGCCCAAGAGAAATTCACTTGGCTTTTTTATACGTCAAATTTAGAGATGACTATTAAACAGAATGAAAGACAAAGGCCAAGCCAGGTTGAGGAGAATAGACAGATTGCCAAGCAAGACCTGAGCTTCTGCTGGGTGTGGCGGCACACACCTTTAATCCCAGCACTCCAGAGGCAAGGCAGGCAGATCACTGCGAGTTTAAGGCCAGTCTGGTCTACAAAGACAGTTCCAGGACAGCCAGGGCTGTTACACAGAGAAACCCTGTCGCAAAAAACAACAACAAGAACCCTCCCACCCACCAAAAGGCCTGATCTTCCTTGTCATATAATCCAAATAACATTTGGCCTATAACTCAATTCAGACTTCAAAGCAGCAAGCCTCTCAAATAAACTTTATGTGTAAATTGTCCCCAATAGCACAAAAGAAGATGAGGTCTGGACTTGGAGAGTTTATCAACTAAATAACCTGAAATTTCCTTAGAAACCCCATTTACAGTAAAAGAGGACATACCTTAAACACTTCCTAGTGATTGTAATTTCATCTGAGGCATCTCTGAAGCCACTCTATAACCTTATTTATCAAAAGAAAGAAGAAAAAGGAAAGTGTTTTTTTTTTTTTTTTTAACAACCCTTTGAGATGTTATTTGAGAGCCCCTGAAACAGTACACATGGTTGATGTAAAACTGAGACATGATCACTTCCTGTGTGGTTCAGGGGAAGGAGAGAGAACAGCCAGAGGAACAGGAAAGCCGTGGACTGAACACTGCCAAGAGAGAAGCAGGGGCAGAACACACACACACACACACACACACACACACACACACACACACACACAGAGAGAGAGAGAGAGAGAGAGAGAGAGAGGCATAGAGAGAGACATCATAGAGAGAGAGGCATAGAGAGGCATAGAGAGAGAGGCATAGACACAGGAGCATAAGAGACTGGAAGGAGAGTAAGAGTGGGGAAAGACAAAGGGGGGGGGGAACAGAGAACGTAAGAGCAAATGTCCAGAAATAGCAGGGTTATAAGGAGGATGAGAAGCTGCAGAGGGGGAAGCCTGTGAGCTGGAAGGAGTTTAGGACAGGGAAGGAAGTGATTAGAGATGCTAGCGTGGACTCTGAAATGGGCAACAGGTACTTGTGATGCTGAGGGAACCTGGAGGCCAGATGTGCTTTGGTGTGCTAATAGGCGCCACAGATAGCCACATGCCCTTTCTGCCTGTGATGAGGAAAATGACTCCTTTTTGTAGAGGGGAGCCAGCTTCACAAGCTCCTGAGGAATGTTGGTTTTTATCTAGTCACCAGGAATCCTTGCCCAGGACAGGCCAAGCCTTCTGTATATCTGGACTGCCTTCTGGATTTTCTTTGGACTTAACAGCTGATGTCAGGGCGTTTAAATGCGACTGTTTGAGGAAGTCCACACTCGTGTTCTCGAGGTGCCTTATTCTTCCCCTGGGCAGCTTTCTATTTTGAATAAAGCCCAACTCTGCTTCATACTGGCTTATCCTGAAATTATTTTTTGTATTGAAGCCTAGGATCTGGTTTTACCTGAGCAAGGCCCCCAAAAGGTTAAAGGGAACACCTCCTTCTGTCTTTACTGCTTTTGTCAGTGACAAAATGTTTGCACACATTACTTGATGCCACACAGTACTGTCAGAGATCTGATGCCTTGATGGAACAGGCATTCTCATTCAGAGGATAGCATCTAAAATGTAGGCATGCTCAGTGATGTGGGCTGCTAATTCCTCTCTTTAGGAGGGTGAAGATGACCCCACTTTGGTTACAATAAATTATGGAATATATGGGTAGACAGAGGCGTGCTTCTGCCTGTCTCTTTAAGACTTAATCCAGTCGTGTAAGTCAATCACTTAGCTAAGGGCCACTCCACAAGAGGTCTGGTCCACCTGAAGCTATACAAAAAAAGGTAGGAGGAATAATTATTCCTTTAATAATTCCTTCCCAGAATTTCCTCCTCTGGGCAAATGCTCCAGGGCTGTCCATGAAACTCTGTTGTGACTCAGAAAGGGTGTGGCTTACTCTTTCCAAGTATGATTTTCTGGTACTTTGAGGTTTCCTTATTCTCTCTCTCTCTCTCTCTCTCTCTCTCTCTCTCTCTCTCTCTCTCTCTCTCTCTCTCTCTAGTTTTTCAAGACAAGGCTCCTCAGTATAGCCTTGGCTGTTCTGGACTCACTTTGTAGGCCAGGCTGGCCTTGAACTCAGAGATCTGCCTCCCAAGTATGTCACTACCACCAGGCTGTCTACTTGTTTCTTTCTTTCTTATTTTGTTAGCATATTTTATTTAAATTTTTTCTTATACATCTACATTATTACACATATATACAATAAATTACCTACAGCAAAAAGAACCATGAAACAATCAGGAATTGTATAAATGTTACATTCATAGTGTTCCAGCTATTTGTATTTGGCAACCTTGAAGAAAACATCTTTCCTATCTTGGTGCATCTAAAATTCTGAATGTAAACCAATATCTATCATATCTCATCTCTATCAACTTAAAACATCTATCTAGACCTAAAAACATCTTAATCCCAAAACAACTAAGTTTAATTATAAAACCAAGCTATCTGGTCTTTAACCCCATCAGAGACTTGAGATGGAATAAAATTATTTATCTGAGTAGACAGGAAGTGCAGGTTAGCAGCTTCCAAAATGAGAAGATAGAGCCGGGTGTGGTGGCGCACACCTGTAATCCCAGCACTTGGGAGGCAGAGGCAGGTGGATCACTGTGAGTTTGAAGCCAGCCTGGTCTACAGAGCAAGCCCAGGACAGCCACGGCTACACAGAAAAACAAACAAACAAACAAACAAAAAAAAACAAAAAAAAAAAAAAAAAAAAAAAAAAAAAAGAAAGAAAGAAAAGAAAAGAAAGAAAGAAAGAAAAAAGAAAAAAAAAAAAGAAAAACCAAAATGAGAAAATGACAGAGACAGTTTGCTGGCTGAGCAGTCAGTCACCCAAAGCCCTCTATAACACTGAAACATCATCTTCAGCCTTCTGGACCAATATATCTGACAGACATATTTTGAGGTAGGAACTATTGATGATTTGCTTACCCTGTCATGGCAGAGTTTGGTCGTTGACTCTGCCTGCTTCCAAGCTTGCCCACGTTTAGGCAGAATTCTGTCTGTGGATGAAACAGGGACATTTTATCCAGGGGCTTGTTTGCCACATTTGAAGCCGTCTCCCTAAGGAGGTTCATTAATGCTCATCATCTTCTTTGAGGTAGGCTGGGTGTTGCCAGGAGTTAACCCATCTTATTGTCAAAGAATCTTTGAAATAGTAAAAGCATCTTTAAATGCCATATTTTGTAGGTCTCTGAGGTTTTTGAAGACCTTATCTAACTATTTTATCTTATCTATCTATAGAATCATATCTCTTAAACCTGAGATGTATATTCTTATGAAAAAAATTAGGCTAGTAATTGATATGACCATGATTTGATCAACTAACAGCTAACTTGTATTATTTAATTATCCTAAATAGCCTACAATAGCAGTTTCAGGGTATTGGAAGTAACCCTTGTATTATAGTTGAGTGGTATGGCTACAATATCTCATATTAGAGCAGAAATATATATATATATATACATATATATATATAATGTGTGAGAAGAATAATCTTGAATTTGAATTCTATACCGTTGTATCAAAATTAAACCTATTTTACATCAATATGCAGATTTTTTTCTTTTGGTTTTCAAGACAGGGTTTCTCTGTGTAGCCTTGGCTGTCCTGGACTCACTCTGTAGACCAGGCTGGCCTTGAACTCACAGAGATCCACTTGACTCTGCCTCCGAGTGCTGGGATTAAAGGCGTGTACCATCAAGCCCAGCTATATGCAAAATTCTATACCAGTGAATTAAAAATAACCTGTGAGTAACAACTAAGGCATTAAGTTGTGGAGTAAATTCAATAATCTACTTTTTGTCCTATCGTCCCTATATATTTCTATATCCCCTTCTTTTTTTCTTCTTTTTTCTTTCTTTCTTCCTTACTTTTCTTTCTTTCCTTCTTTTTTTGTTTTTGTTTTTTGAGACAGGGTTTCTCTGTGTGGCCTTGGCTGTCCTGGACTCACTTTGTAGGCCAGGCTGGTCTCAAAATCACAGCGATCCACCTGCCTCTGCCTCTCAAGTCCTGGGATTGAAGGCTTGCGCCACCATGTTTGGCTTTCCCCTTCTTTCTTTTCAGCCCCTATCTCCAAACCTAAGAAAGAGAAAGAGAAAGAGAGACATCCCTGAGTCCAACCTCATTTACTCTCTGAATAAGACTAATAATGACTTGTAACCAATTCTCAATGAAAATAAACATCTATAGCCCAAGAAAGTAACCAAAAGCCTATCCAACCACTCTTAAGGGAAATAGGGCATCATTCTTGTAAGGTTTCTTCTGGCTGATTTGGATGAATAATACCTATGTAGGGGCCCAAATAAAACTGGGGAAATGGCTAACTATGCTAGGAATAGCATTTTTGCTTCAGTTTCTGTGTTTGTTTTTTTGGTTTTTTGTTTTTTCAAGACAGGGTTTCTCTGTGTAGCCTTAGCTGTCTTGGATTCACTTTGTAGACCAGGCTAGCATTGTACTCACAGAGATCCACCTGCCTCTGCCTCCCGAGTGCTGGAATTAAAGGCGTATGCCACCACTGCCCAGCTATGGTTTTGCTTATTTGTTTGTTTGTTTGTTTGTTTTGAGACAGGGTTTCTCTGTGTAGCTTTAGCTGGTGGTTCAGTTTCTAAATGTTGAGAATTTCCAGGCTTAATTAGAGTCCTGTGTGGGACAGTCTGAACTGCTGGATGAATTGGCACTGGATGCTTCCTTTGAAGCTGTCCTGGGAGATGTCCTGTTCTGATGAGGAACAGCAACTGAAGCACTTGTTGCTGGAACATGAAGGATGCAGGGTGTCGGCATCCAGCATGCTGAGAGGAACCAATTCTGCCGGGTCTAATCCGGTGTGAATATCTGGTTCTTTTGTTCTGAAAACATATATTTTCTCACAAGCATTATACAACCCTAAAATTATAAATTATGAGGTGTGCGTGATACACAGAACAATTAAGGCTGGTTCTCTGCTCTTTGAATGAGCAGAAGACAGACATCTGTAAGTCTTCATTCATGCCATATGAAGAGTGGCATCTAATCCTAAATCACATGGATTCTGTAACCAACAAGAAGCATTGTCTATGCCTAGACATTCATGTCCCAGCCATCTCAGAGCTATTCCCATGTAGTGGGATTAGCAATATAAGTTACCTGCTTGTTCTGTAGTTTGAATTCTTCGCATCCCAATTGTAACCCCCTCCCTCATCACCTCCTGATCCCCCTTCCCTCCCCGAGTCCTCAGAAAGGGGAGCCCTCCTCCCCTAACATCTGACCTCAGTCTATTAAGTCTCATCTGTACTACCTGTGTCCTCTTCCTCCGTGGCCTGGCAAGGCCGCCCTGCCAGGGGGAAGTGATCAATGTTAGGGAGCCAGAGTCCATGTCAGAAGTAGTCCCTACTCCCCATATTGTGGAATCCACAAGGAGACTGTGCTGTCTATGTACTACAAATGAGCAGAGGGCCTAGGTCCATATCATACATGGGCCTTGGTTGGTGCATCAGTCTCTGTACTGTAGTGTGGTAATCCTGTGTTATGTGGCTAATATCCGTTTATGAGTGAGTATATACCATGTGTGTCTTTCTGGGTCTGGGTTACCTCACTTAGGATTATCTTTTCTGGTTCCATCCATTTGCCTGCAAATTCCAAGATTTCCTTGTTTTTGTTTTATTTATTTATTTTGTTTTTTCAAGACAGGGTTTCTCTGTGTAGCCTCGGCAGTTCTGGACTCCCTTTGTACACCAGGCTGGCCTCAAATTCACAGAGATCCACCTGCTTCTGCCTTTGGAATGCTGAGATTAAAGGCATGCCCCCCAACCTGTCAATTTTCTTGTTTTTAATAGCTTAATAGTATTCCATTGTGTAAACGTGCCAGTTTCTTTATCCGCTCTTAGGTTGAGGGACATCTAGGTTGTTTCAGATTCTGGCTATTATGAATAAAGCTGCTATGAACATAGTTGAGCAAATGTCCTTGTTGTATGGTGGAGCCTCTTTCTGGTATATGCCCAGGAGTGGTATGGCTGGGTCTTGAGGTAGAATTATTCCCAATTTCCTGAGAAAGCACCAGATTGATTTCCAAAGTGGTTGTACCAGTTTGCGCTCCCGCCAACACACTAAATCTGTTAGAAGAAAAAGCAGGGAAGAGCCTTGAACTCATTGGCACAGGGGACAACTTCCTGAACAGAACACCAACAGCTCAGGCTCTAAGATCAACAATTAATAAATGGGATCTCATGAAACTGAAAAGCTTCTGTAAGGCAAAGGACACTGTCAACAGAACAAAACGACAGCCTACAGACTTGGAAGAGATCTTCATCAACCCTACATCTGACAAAGGGCTAATACGCAATATATATACAGAGTTCACATGGGGCAGGACAATGGCCGCCTATGGCGCTGAGCATCCTGAAAATGCTAGGACATTTGAGTAATAGGTTTCTCTTGAGGCAAATTAGAAAAAATTTAAATAAATAAGGTAATAATAAGAATATCATGGAGCATAGTTCTCCCTTTTTAATTTTTAAAAGTTGCACTTTAAGGGTTGAATGTGTATGTTTTACAAACACTTGACCGTTTGGTTTGTAAGTAATTCCAGTGATATATTGAATTTATCAGTTATAACAGATTTTTAAAAAACTTTGCTAGTGAAAGCTGTGGGATTACGCATAACACCAAATTCTGTAGTAAGGTGGAAACAGGAGCTTTGGAGGAGGGCAATTTACCAAACTTTGAATGTTGAGTAGTTAACGTCTTATCATGTAAGGCTTCACCATTCATGCTTAAGTTGTCAGGTGACCATCTTTTCTTGGGAAACAATATGATGAGCAGCGGGGACACCCAGGTCTCAGAGCTATTGCTGTAAACAGGAATGCTATCCTCTCCCCAGTTAACCAGGTGAGGCATGAGAGCATCAGGCACATAAGCCCAGCAATGTACATGAGCCCAGGTATACGTGTCTCAGCAGCAACAGACGAGATCAATGGGGAAGACATAGCACAGACATCAATTCTGCAGCCAGGCCCTTCCCCTGAGAACTCGTCAGCTCTTTTCTCTCTGACACCAATTTCCTCATCTGAGTCATCACTGGTATGGAGACTTTATTCATTTGACTAGACAGATCTGTCGCTCCATTCTCTTTCTCTCCTTCAGATGTAGCCTCTGTAGGTGCTTTGAGCCTCTTTGTCCGTCTTCCACAGGTAGGGTCGGTCAGCATCCCAGGAAAAAAACACAAAGACAGCCGAGGCACTAGTGAATTATGGGAGCCCCATTGGCCAGGCACAACATCTCTCCAAGGACCCTGAATATTTTTGGAAGGGCCCAAGAATGTTCTGCATCAGTAAGGCCATCCTTGCCCAAGTTTTTAAAAGTTTGTTTTGTTTTGTTTTGCTTTTTTTGAGACAAGGTTTCTCTGTGTAGCCTTGGCTGTCCTGGACTCACTTTGTAGACCAGGCTGGCCTCGAACTCAGTGATCCACCTACCTTTGCCTCCTGAGTGCTGGGATTAAAGGCGTGCGCCACCACGCCCAGCCTTAAAAAGTTTTAAGACTAGCAAATAGAATATAAAATACTTTGAGGAGTAGTCAATCATATTGCCCTACTCCCCCTCCTTTATTTTTATTTTTATTTATTTATTTTTAAAAATATTTATTAGTTTATTATGTATACATTGCGCTGCCTTCTTGTACCCCTGAAGGCCAGAAGAGGGCATCAGATCTCATTATAGATGGTTGTGAGCTACCACGTGGTTGGTGGGACTTGAACTCAGGACCTCCGGAAGAGCAGTCAGTGTTCTTAACCGCTGAGCCATCTCTCCAGCCTCCTCCTTTATTTTTAAACAGCGTGTAAGCTGTCCATTAGCTCTTTCCACAAAAGATTGACCAGGAGTGTCACATGGTGTGCCTTTGAATTGGGTTGCATCAAACTATTGGCAAAAATTCCTAAAAAGATGTAGCAATGTATACAAGAGCAGAGCACTGCAAGTTTTTAAGTATTTTACAGGGGGATAAAATAGCAAAAGCCAGTGCTAAGTCATCCAAGTTATTTAATAAAAAAATTTTTTTTTAAATTTTTCATGAGAAATACAAATGAAAACAGTTAATCCAATTTTTACTTTTGTAAACAAATCTTTCAGCATTTTATTATTATGACTTTTTTTTTTTTTTTTTTTTTTTTTTTTTTTTTGTAGAGAACAGAAGATCACCCATATAACGTTTTGGTTGTGAGCCTAACCTTTAATGGCTGAGCCATCTCTCCAGCCCTCAATCATATAATGTATAATAAAAGCAGGAAGAAAAAAAAATTAGCTTTTAAAACTTTTATTTATTTATTTATGTTTTTCATTTTTCGAGACAGGGTTTCTCGCTGTCCTGGGCTCACTTGGTAGATCAGGCTGACCTCAAGCTCACAGGGATCCACCTGCCTCTCCTCTGCCTCCTGAGTGCTGGGATTAAAGGCATGAGCCACCACACCTGGTTAAGTTAGCTCTTTTTAAAGAAGAAGGAACAAAACTTTTTTTTTTTTTTTTTTTTTTGAGACAGAGTTTTCTCTGTGTAACAGCCTTAGCTACTTGGACTCACTTTGTAGACCAGGCTGGCCTCAAACTTACGAAGATACAACTGCCTCTGCTTCCTGAGTGCTGGGCTCAAAGGTGTGTGCTACTATGTCTTAAAGCAAAGAGCTTTAATATATGAAACTGGTATAGATTTGATTATGAAAGAAGGTTTTGGGCTTTAAAATCAGACAGATTTTCATACAAAGTAAGTCCAACCTAGATGTCCATTGCTCTCTGATACTATCGGTCACTTGGTGTGGCCGTTTGCCTTTCTCTGAAAGACATGATTTCTATTATACTCCCTGTGGTAGCTAGTTTTATGTGTCAGCTTGGCTATGTAAACCATCATGTGCAAATATTTGGCCAAACACTAACGTAGCTGTGACTGTGGAGGTATTTCAGATAGGATTTTCTCTTAAATCGGCATACCCTGAGTAAAACCAATTACTCTCTATAGAGATGGACGCACCTGAGGCTATTAATTGCAGGCCTATGAGAAAAGATTTCCCATAAGCCTTCACACCGGAACAGCAATTCTTCCCTTCGTAGCCTATTAGCTTTTACCTTTAACCAGTTTCTTAAAATCAAGTAGGTCAATCTCTCTTCACACACATCCTGCCAGCTATACTTATGCTAATGGGACAATTATTTGTTTTTTTTGTTTGTTTGTTTGTTTTTTAGATTTTTTAAATAGTGCAGTTTTATTTACATGAATATACTCCTTAGAAATCAAAATGAATTAAAAATTTCAACATCGACTTAATGTTTACATGTAATTCCAATGAAGATATAATGATAATGAATATACAAAAGTAGATAAACATACTGTTTTTAATATTTTTCTTTCCATATTGTCAAATGTGGTTGAAAGAATCATGTACTATTTTTTTTTTATTAATTTATTCTTGTTACATCTCAATGTTTATCCCATCCCTTGTATCCTCCCATTCCTCCCCCCCCCCCCCATTTTCCCATTCCAGATCTAGCCAATGGTCAGAATATTCTCCACAGTTGAGTGGAGAGTGTCATATGACTTTCTCACGTACTCTGGTGCCTCACATTTGACCATGTCCCCTGGAGGGGGAGACCTGGTGGCACTCAGAGGAAGGACAGCAAGTAGCCAAGAAGAGACTTGATACCCTATGAGAATATATAGGGGGACGTAATCCCCCTCAGGAACAGTCATAGGGGAGGGGAATAATGGGACAATTATTTGTTTATAGGGGCTTAGACTATCCTTAAAGTGTATAGGATAGCTGGGCGTGATGGCTCATGCCTTCAGGGAGGCAAAGGCATACAGATCTGTGTGAGTTCGAGGCTAGCCTGGGCTAGTGAGTTCCAGGGCAGCTAGCGGTACACAGTGAGAGACACTGTCTCCTCAGCCACAACAAAGGATGCTTGAGTGAATATTTACTTTCATAGTGTTTAACTTTACTTGGATTTCTCAAAGGAAATCATTACAAGTTTAATGCTTAAAATGAAAAAAAAAAAAAAAAAAAAAAAAAAAAAGAAAAAAGAAAAGAAAAGAAAATAGAAAATCAAAAACATTGGGCTTAAAGGGAACCTAAACATCACAGGGGCCTAGTTTGAAGAACTTTATTTTTTAATTTTTAAATTTTTATCTTTTAAGAGAGTTGCTCTATATAATCCTGGAACTTGGATATGCAGACCAGGCTTGCCACAAACTTACAATTCTACCTGCCTCTGTCTACGAAATGTTGAGGTTAAAGGGGTGCACAACCACCACCCAGCCAAAGAACCATATTCTTTTAATTTAATTTAATTTATTTTTATTTTATATACACTCATGTTTTGCTTGCATATTTATGTGTGTGAGGGTAACTGGAGTTACAGACAGTGTGAGCTGCCATGTGGGTGCTAGGAATTGAACCCGGGTCCCCTGAAAGAGCAGGCAGTGAGTGCTCTTAACCGCTGAGCCATAGAAGGAACAAACTTTTGACATAAAGTTGGGCTACTGTTTGTCATTATTCCTTGTTGAATGACTGCCAACAGTTGAGGCATTGTCTGTCCTTGGAGGGCCATAGCCAAAGTTAACCCTTGGGTATGCAACAGCCCAATATCATCTCAGAGGTGCATGTTGTTAGGGTCCTGAATGTGCTGAAGAAAAGACCCCAGACTCAAATAGTATATAAGCAACAAAGAGCGTTTATTCTGCAGAAATCCAGTGTGCTGGGGTCACTACTTAGGCACCATGGTGACCCTGAGGTGAGCTTGCAGGCCTTTAAAAATGACACCTTGGGGCATTCCAAGGGTGTGTGTGTGTGTGGTTGGATAATCATTAGCATGCAGGGTTTACCACTTAGATACAATGATGACCATAGGTGAGCTGGCAGGCTCTCTTTACAAGCTTTTAAATTCCAAATGGGGGGGAGGTTTAACTAATCATTTAAACTAGTAAATTAAAACACGTAAATAAAGGTCTGTCCTTAGAGGGCCATAGCAGGAGTTAACCCTTGAGCATGCAAAGGTCCAACATCAGTCCAGAGGTAGATGTAATTACTAATATCGATTTTCTTTTGAAAGGGATGGTAGCAGTCTGGCATGCTGCATTAGCATTCTTTTAAAAAATAATTTATTTATTTTTTTATTTTATGTGCATTGTATGTCTGTGGGCGTCAGGTTTTGGAGTTACAGACAGTTGCGAGCTGCCATGTAGGTGGCTGGGAATTGAACCTGGGTCCTCTGGAAGAGCAGACATTGCTCCCAACTGCTGAGCCATCTCTCCAGCCCTGCATTAGCATTCTAATATGCTGGTAAGAAGGATTTCTGCCTCTCCATCAACTACAAGATAATTGACCACCTGTAAGAAGAGATGAGAAACAAACTCTCGATATGACTTACCACGTTCTCGTCTAATTTTAGAAAGTTCTTCTGTCTTTCCCCTCCCCTCTCTCCCCCCAGAATCTGGTAACTCAAGGCCATGTGTCTTTTCTCCCAGAAAACAAAGGCGCTCCTCTCAGGAATCACGGCATATCATCTTTCCCCTCGCTCCCTTTGTTCCAGTCATTATAGTTCTCAGGGAGAGGAGGAAAGAGTATCTCAGGCAGGAGAGCAGATGGCCACAGGTGCTCACCCTGGGCTGGAGCTGACACCTTCACTTTTGACTTTGGTCTACTCAGTCCCTTCTGACCATTGCACTGGAAAAACCTCCTTTTTCATTTGTAAGATTTTTTTCCTAGTGTCTCATTATCTAGCCCATACTTGTGTAAAGAGTCTGTGTCGTAGCCTTTTCTACATCCTTTGGCTCATCAGCATGCACTGTTTGCATCACATTAGAGACCAATGCCCGGGTCACTCAGAATCACATCCCTTGTCTTTGGGCTTTGACTATATTTTCTTTAACTTGATCCTACACTCTGGGGTCTAGAGTGTCCTTTCCAGGAAACCAAGGATTAGATTCTGTTATTGAATCCCAACATTTTTGCAGCTGGACTTTAGACATGGCAGCACCACTCTTTTTTTTTTTTTTTAAAGAAGTGATATATCAAGCCTATATAGGGTGTAAGTTTTCCTGCTTTTAGCCCCTTATTAGCCCGTGTGTACCTCGTTCTCCGGGGGTCCTTGCATCCTCTTATAACTTTTCGTTCAGGTCCCTGATCTGGGTACCACTTGTCAACTTTTGCCGACCTGTGCGGATCTTGTCTGCTGGAGCTGGGATCTAAAGACATGGTGCTGTAGACAGCCTTAGTTCAGTTTTACTGTACTTTTATACAGGAAAGTAGCAAAGAGAGCAATGATCCGGGGAAGGCTGTTTGAGTTTGGAAAAACATCTAAAAGCAAATGCCAGTAAGTACATACTAAATATTAACAGAGCACCCTTTCCTAGAACTTCCTCAGGACAGACCAACTTAAACACAACTGCCTGGCACGTCCTATAATTTATGTCTGAGAAAGCACAAAAGCAAAGCAGAAGGCCATATCCAGGTTCAGGGTTCACTGACCGGATTGGGTTCCATAGCTATGTTCTTACATCCAACTAGAATAAACATGTCTATAAATTGAACGTCAGTGTTTGTCACAGGAGGCATGAAATCACGTCCAAGAACAATCCAGAGAACAAAATGCACCGGAGGTACAAGGCCTTTTCCCCTGGAGCCTCTGTCACAGTTCCCTGAGGCACTGTTCATGCATCATTCTTTTGACAGTGTCCCCACAAAAGGCACATAGATCTCAAGGCAAGAGGCTTCTCTCCCATATATGTCTCCTTAATTTTGTTTGTCTTTTTGTCATGTCTCAGAGTTACTAAATTCTCTCCCTTTCAAAAGTAATGAATCTATTGCATTTATCTAGTGTGTGTGTTTTTAAATAGTATGCCCCTGATCATCAGTGTTCCCCACATTTTGCTTGTTTCTCTAAGACATGATTTTGCTGACATTAGACTGGTCTGGCACTTGCTATGTAGCCAAGACTGGCCTTGAATTTTTTACCACAAGTATTTTTTAAATTATTATTTTATCTCATGTGTATGGGTGTTTCACCTGCATATATGTCTGTGTACTGTGTGTGTGCCTGGGGTCTGCTGATGGCCTTGAACTTGAGGTTGTTGCCTTAGCTTATTAAGAGTGGGGATGACAAATGTGTGTTACTATATTCAGCTCTTTAAGACCTGTAGCCAGCAGGGTTGCCTCTGAGATATTGTTACAGGTTTTTTTTTTTTCCTGATAAAGGGCCACCCATCCCCCACAGTATGACTAAGAGACAATACTTAGTGAAAACAGAGAAAAGGGGTTCAGTCCCTGTTGCTACAGTGGGAAGAACAGCAGGTAACAAGGTTCAATGTGAGGTCAGGGTATGTTCTGCTCTGTTACCCCATAGTGAGTGAAACAATGTTTTTGTTTCGTTTTATTTTTGACTTTTCCAGAGAAGGTGAGTAGGAATTATAATTTAAATAGTTTTGGTATCATTTAAAATGTGAGGGCCAGGGTTAAATAGGCATGACATGGCACAGAGGCTGCAAGGCATGTAGAAAGGTTCAGAGGGTGTAAGAGTCACACAGACGGCTTGGAGCAGACAGAAGAGAAACAGAGACATTTTCAGGTGTCAAAATTATCGTTGGTGCTAAAGCGTCGCGTTGACATGAGTGTTCAGGTTGAGGAAGCATTTCCATCAGTAGTGGAGGACAGTGAGGCAAGGTCGATAACAAGGGTCCCCATCTCTTTCCAGAGGCTAAGAACAGATGTCACCCAGACTCTGTCACCAAGAGAAGGACCCCAGTGGGTTCTAGAAATCTGGGACCTGTCCGGCAGGGTTTCCAGGCCTTCAAGAGCAGACACTGGATCCTGGCAGTGTAGCCACCAAAAGTGAAGGAAAAGCCTGCTGAGCACAGGGAGTGGAAAGGAGTGTGCTTGTCAGAAGTGCAGGAGGGCAGGGGGTTAAGGGAACTCTCCTGTGAGCCTCTGTTGGATGGAGAAGGCAGGTACCTGGAGAGCTGAATGTGTGAGAAACAGACTAAAGAGGGTGGGGATGGGGTTGAAGGGATCTGTATCTGCACAGAACCTCTAAGCAAAGGAGATTTTATTTGTCCCAGAGAGACAGAGGGCAGGAAATAAGAGACAGGGCAGACAGGGGTTGAAGGAGAAGGGGAAGGGAACAAGGGAGAGCAGGGAGGGATATTTGTCCTGGAGGACGAAGGACTGATGCTGGATAGAGATGGGATGGATGTCGCCCATAGGCAAATGGCAGTTTATAAAGGTAAAGGGGGAAACCCTGTGTTAGGATGAGGTGTTTAATTTTTTTTTTTTTTTTTTTTTTTTTTTTTTTTTTTTTTTTTGCTTGCACAATTGTATTTGGCTTTTTTTGCACTAATTTTGTTTCAATGCTGGTAATTGAAACCATTTAATATATTTCGTTGTATTCACTTTATATGCCCTTCCAAAAAACATGTACAAACTATGCTTTCAATGTTGTTCCCCAAAATTTTTAATAAAAATTGTTCTTTTTGTACTTTTTTTTTCTAAAACCATATGTAATATTGTTTTGTGGGCCTAGAACATTCCAGGATTGGAATGGACTGGATGGCAGAGATACCCAGAAAGCCAAGGTTGACCACTCAAGTTCAATTTCTTAGGACCCCCTAGAACGCCAACTTAGTACCATTTAACTATCATCTCAGGCTCACACTGTAGGGTCTTAAATTAAAAAGCACAAAACAAGTCAGGCATGATAGTGCACACCACAGTCCCAGCAGTAGGGAATTAGAACCAGGAGGATATGAGTTCAAGGCCATCCTGGTCTATAGAACAAGTTCCCGGATGGGCCACACAGAGAAACTTTGTCTCAAAAAACCCCACCCCCAAAAGCCTAACACATCAATTTCTGAGAAAAGATGTTTCACACACTCTTAATTTCCCAAATACCCAGAGCGGCGATCTCTAATAACCCCTACAAATACCCCTTGGACCCTGTTCTAAACAATACCAAAAACTCCATCCACGGGCAGACAGCGGAAAGGAAAGCTGAAACCTGGAGGCAGTTCTTAACTTTATTTGACACTCAGCAGGTTAGTTCTCGTCCACATTGACCGTCTGTAGATTCTTGAATGTGGTAACAGGCACGTAGGTTACCAATGTGTAGAGTTTGTTGGGGGAGTCCTCATCTTCATTACGCTTTCTGGACAAGCGTACTCGGATGCGATATGGAACGTTCCTTATTCCTTTGGCCCAGACCGCTTTGTTGAGCCTGGTGTCGATGCGCACATCTGGAGTCCCCATCTCCTTCATGGCAAATTTCCTAATTTCTTTGAGTGCCCGAGGAGCACGCTTCTTGAAGCCCACTCCATGGATGCGCTTGTGAATGTTGATGGTGTACTCTCGGGTCACCACCTCGTTGATGGCGGAACGGCCCTTCTTCTTCTCGCCACCCTTCTTTGCGGGAGCCATTCTGTCGGGCGAAAGCTGGAAAGCGAGGTGTTTAATTTTAATTGGGAATATTAATTATACAGGCCAAAGGAGGCCTTTGATTGCTAGACTTCAATACTCTGATAGCTGGACCTCGGTAGTCAGATTGAGAAGTTGGAGGAAGTGGCCAAATAAGGGAATAGGCCTTGGTGGCTGGCTTTAGGAAGGTAATCTAATGGTTTTTTAGCAAGGCAGAGGGAGTGGAGGGGAAGGGCAAGGCCTACCAGAGCCATGTTTGCCATGCGTGGGCTGCCTCGAGTCTCCTCACTTATTAGCCAGCTAGCCTAGCTGATTCGATAAGCTAATGGTTTGGGGGGTTGGGGAGATGGCTCAGTGGTTAAGAGCACTGACTGCTCTTCCAGAGGTCCTGAGTTCAATTCCCAGCAACCACATGGTGGCTCACAACCATCTATAATGTGATCTCCTGCCCTCTTCTGGTCTGTGGATGTATATGTAGGCAGAGCACTGTATACATAATAATAAATAAATATTAAAAAAAAAAAAGCTAATGGTTTGGCCAGAGACCTCTCTCTACCCCTCCCATATGCACTAGTTCATGCACCCCTACAGCATTTCTCATTGAATAGTCTGTATTTTTTAATAAGCACATGCAAACTTGCTATCCAGCCCAAAATGAACTACTTCCATCTCTCAAGTGCTAGGACTGCAGGTTGAAAGACCATGTCCAGTCTGTGTGATGCTGGGGACCCAACCAAGTGCCTTGTACATGCTAGGCATGTGCTCTACCAGCTGAGCAGCATCCTCAGGCACTGAACTGTCTTTTTATGGGTTAAATGTGCAATTTAATGTGTGCCATTTGTGTTTTAATATATGATAATCGGCTGATGCAGGCAGAAAATTAAACGGCTGTACCATTAGTGTCAGCAGGATAGACATATGCTCCCTCTGCCCCACAGTGGATGGCTAGGGGCATAATTGTGGTGTTGGTGGTGTCTACACATAGATAAAGCATTTTTGTGGCTGTACGAGTCCTGTGATAAAGCACCATGACCAAGGCAACTTAGAGAAGAAAGGGTTTATTTGGATGAGGAGCTAAAAGGTGGGGACAGTGTGGGAGCAAGTGGCAAGTCTGGCCCCTGCAGCAGCAAGCTCAGAGCTGACATATTCAGTTGCAAACTCACAGCAGAAAGGATAAACTAGAAATGATTTGATCTTTAAAATCTCAGAGCCCACACAAGTGATCAACTTCTCCCATCAAGGCTACAGCTCCTAAACCTCCCTAAACAGAAGCAAATACAGGAGTCAATGGAGGACTTTAAGGAGCCGCAGTGGTAAGTATTGCTATGTGGTTGGATATTTTAAGATCTAATGTTGCATGCACAAGATTGCAAAATTATCAAGATCGTATGTTTTGCTTATAGGGCCGGAGAAAGCACTCGATGGTTAAGAGAGCTTCCTGCTTATCCAGAGGGACCGGATTTAGTTCTCAGCGCCTGTGTCTGGAAGCTCACACTGCTGTGGCTACAGCTTCAAGGGATGTGACAGCCTTCTAGGACTCTGGTGACCCCTGCTCCCTCCACATATTTCTACATAATTAAAAATAAAATAAATCTTAAAAAAGATACTTGCTTCTGTTTTCTGATAGTTTTGTAAGGGAACCCAGAAAAGGTTCATTTAAGTATCTGCTGTTTATGTTGACGTCTTTTAAAGGACCATTTATAAATAATTATAATTTCAAAGTGATCCAAGTACATGTAACACCCAGTATAGCTGTGATTAAAAATGTATGCACACATCTAATAAAATAATAATAATTATGAATAGGTTTAAAATGTGGGTAAGGCCAACAGGATGGCTCAGCCAGTAAAGGTGACTGCTGCTAAGCCTGATGCCCTGTGTTCAGTCCCTGGGACTCACATGGAGGAAAGAGATGCTGGAGAACTGACTCCTGTCAATTGTTCTCTGGCATGCACACATGTACAGTGGCACATGTGCACCCTCACAGGATAAATAAACAAAGTTAAAATGTATATAGCTATATGCTTAAACTTTATATAAATGCTGTATAACACTTTTAATTTAAAGACAAAGAAGTCTTAGCTAGGAGTGGTGGCACACGCCTTTAATCCCAGCACTCAGGAGGCAGAGGCAGAGGCTGCTGGATCTCTGTGGGTTCAAGGCCAGCCTGGCTTGTAGAGAGTTCCAGGACACCCAGGATTATTGCACATGTAAAGTAATCTCTTTCATATGATACTCATTGTATCTGGATGGTCAACATGGAAATGGCAAGGAAAAAAAAAAAAAGGTTGTTTGCATCTCTATTATATCTTACCAACACCATCCAGATAAAACCATGCATGTGGGAAGCCATACTGGGTAAGCCAGTTCTGTGGCTGTATGTCATGACTAAGTAAGAGTTGTGTCATTGTATGAGATACACTTGAAAGTGAGCGCTACAAGCTCTGTCTTCAACTGACAAGAGGTCTGCAGCTTGGATTTCTGTCTGTGCTAAGACATGTGACCCCAGCAAGCCAAAGATTCTAAATTTTGTTTTAGAAGTAAATCACACACCAATGTGCGTGCGCGCAAACACACACACACGTTTCTTATGCCATGATATGACAGAAAAACATAGTTACTGCCTTGTTAATGAGTTTGAAAGAAAGGATGCTTAGAGGATGGATTTATAAGGAACAGTAAATATTAGTCTTTTCTGTCAAATTCTATAAAACTTGTATTTACTACAATGACTTAATATCATCCAATGTTGTAAAATGTTTATGTAAATCTTTTATTTTTTAATTTTAAGATATTTTTTGGTTTTTTGAGACAGGGTTTCTCTGTGTAGTCTTGGCTGTCCTGGACTTGCTTTGTAGCCCAGGCTAGCCTTGAACTCACAACGATCTGCATGCCTCTGCCTCCCGAATACTGGGATTAAAGGTGTGAGCCACCACATCTGGCCTTTAAAAAAAATGTAAATCTTTTAAAGAACTTCACATTGTAAGATATTTACTAAAACTGTTAACCTTCACAATTTAGAAAGATGTATCGAAAACTAAAAAAATATTTTGAGTTTTATTTTATTTTATATGTATGAATGTTTTGCCTGAATGTACATATGTGTACCATACGTGTGACTGGTCCCCACAGAGACCAGAAGCAGGCACTGGAGATAAGGGAACAGGAGTTACAGATGGTTGAGTCATCATGTGGGCCTGGGGACTGAACCCTGGTCCTCTCTGAGAGTAACACTTGCTGTTCACCTTTCTGCACCTCTCCAGCCTTTATGCAAAAACTAGGAAGGTTGCTACATTCCCAGAACTTGAGCAGCCCAACCCTTCCTGCTTTCCTTCATTTCTATGCACAGGACTCTTTTAAAACTAACCAACCAAAAAAACCAAAAGAGTGAAACAAGCGAGGTCTTTCTCCCCAGCTAATAAAAGACAGCCGTGAAATAACAACCCATTGAACTTCCTGCTTGATCTGCTGTTGTCAGTGGCACCTGCTTTGGACCGGAAGGAAGGTTTAGCCATGCTTAGGAGCTTTTGAAACCCTGAACTTATTTCTAACACAATCATTTAAAGTGAGATCAAACCAGACCTCATCTGGCCACTTCCTGACCAACAGAAGGTCACCTTCACTGCTTACTGAACAGAATACTGATCAAGGGGGTGAAAAAATGTGCAATTTCTGTCTTAAGAATATTTTTACCAGACTTTCATTTTCACGAGGGAAGAAATTTCTTTACTGTTCCCTACTGACCCAGTACAGAATTACAAAGCAAGCAAGCAAACAAACAAATAGAAAAGCAAACAAAAAACCCAGCCAACAGACGCTATCACCCTGGATCTGTGTGTTGCTTCCAACATCTGTGATAGGCACTGTTATCTTCAAGGCTGTCTTTCGATCAGCTACTCTCTGCAGATGAAGTGAGCACTATAGGCAAACACATGTACATCATTCTGGGTCAGGGGATGAAAGGGTCCTGGGGGAGAAAGAGGAAACAAAGTCCGAGATGAAAACTACTTGTTCAGTGTAGCTTGTAAAACCTGATGACATGGAAGTCCAAGGAATAGTAAGGCTGGATCCATTGTTCTCTTAAAGGCAAGATAAACTCAAACAAGATGAGTACACAGTAGGGAAACAGGTTGAGTACATAGTTTTGGATGGTCTCAAAGCAGATGTTCACATTGCTTGCAAGGTTGGGCAAAAGTTCAGATTCTGAAGGTCAGCTGGCTAGGCATTTCCAGAAGTCATGCCCACAATGGATATGGCTGAGTGGCACCAGGGTATAAAGAAACAACAGAAGGGGCTCAGGCCACACAGCACAGGTAAGATGGAGCACAGACCTAGCCTGGTGCAGGAGGAGAGGCCAGAGGGGGAAAGGGAGAAAGGCTGGAGCCAGCTACAGTCTGACCACGGAGGATGGATGGAGGGGATTGGAATATGGGGTTTCTCCAGGAGCACCCTTAGACTTTGGAGAGCCTAGTATAATATGACAACATGGGGTGTCTTGCTCGGCACTTAGTCAGAAGGCTAGCACAGTGACATAGGGGTGTCACAGTGTGGGCGAGTGTGTTAAAGCATCCCAGGGCTCTTCTGATGCCTTTTGAGTCTGTGGAGAAAGAGAGTTCCCGGATGTTCCCTTGTCTCACCTGGGCCATGTGGATCCCTTACACCTGACGTCCTTTCCTAAGAGCCTTGGTGAAGCCTTGACATCTCCCTGTGGCTGTCTCTAAGGTCCAGACTTGTGCCCTAAACCCTCAGGAGCCATGCTGCTGTTGATGACATTGGCTGTCCTTGCCAGTTCCACCTGCAGAGCCCAGGGTGAGTACCTGAGCCTTCTTTGTGGCCTCCACCTCCCTCCATTGTCTTGTCCTTGGCGTAAGGGCCTCAGAGTGAGGGAGTGGTCCTGAACACTCTCCTTCTCCCTCCCTTTCCCAGAAATACATGGCAACAGTGTTGGCACCTATTTCTACATTCGTGGTGAGGATCAGGGAGAACTCAAGGGCATCCGGGTCTACCTGACACTAATAAACAGCATCAAGGGGTGAGTAGGACACTGAATCCCAGGCTCTCCTGCACTGCACCCTGTTGTGCCCACTGCCTGTGTCTTGTGTAGAGCCCTAAGCTGAGCTAGCCTCCTCAGGCCTAGAATGCTTGGACTTGGGCAATGCTAGGAGACTGGTAGAGAGGGCCCTGACTTTCTAGTTCAGGAAGCATCACTGAGGCTTGATGGCCCCTCCTCAGGTAGATCTGGAAGCCTTAGTGCCTCTTGGAAGTAACAGAAACTGCTCACATGGCCTGAGAGATGTCCCTGTCTTCACAGGACATGAAATGTGCAGTCCACTCTGCCACTCTGACCTTTGCGCTGCCTCATAAAGCCAGCCATTCCCTCTAGACAGGCAGGTCTTGACTGTCCTCACCAGTGTCTGCCTCTGGAGACCTGTTGCTGTCCTAGAGTGTCACAGAGACCTTATGTTGCTGTTGCCAAGCTTGGCAAAGGCAGGCAAAGTCCCCAAGGTTAACAGAATTTCAGATGAACAATGAATACGCTTTTAGTGTGTGTCCTGTGCAATACTGAGGTTATCCTGGTCCTTAAAAATTCTATGTTGTGTTGCTGGAGAGAAGGCCTGGAGGATAGAGTGTCAGCTGTGCAAGTGTGAGGCCATCAGTTTGGACCCCAGCACCCATGTGAAATCTGAGAGCATCAGCACAGGCCTGTGACCCTACAGCTGTGGGTCATGGAGAACCAAGGAACTCCTTAGTCCAGCTAGACTAGTTACAACACTGAGCGTCCACATGGCAGTAAGTTAGATAGCCATAGAAGGGACAGTCAGTGGCCAGCTCTCTCCTCTACATGCTCATGTACAGACAGGCATACAGAAAATTGCAACACACACACACACACACACACACACACACACATCCCATTTGCATATAGCCAGTTGGAGTGTGATTGAGAAAGACACACACAAGGGCAAGCACACATGCACACATCACTCACACACACAATTCAATATTGACAACACAGATAAACTGTTTTTCCTTTTTAAGGTGATGAGGGTTTAACTGAAGGCATACCACTGTGATTTCTGTATAGTCTTCAGCCTTTAGTTTTGTGGGACAGGATCTCATTATGCACTGCAGGCTGGCCTTAGGCTTGGAATATTCCCACCTCACCCTCAGAACTCCTGGAGAGAGCATAGCTGGACTTTCCACATTGGAACCTAGCCTGGTGGCCCAGTCCTGTGATCTCAGCCACCCAGATGGCTGATGCCAGAGAATAGCAAATTTGAGGCCAGTTTGTGCTACTAAGTCAACCTGGACAATTTAGCAAAGTCCTGTCTCAGAATAGAAAGCAAAGAAAGGGTTGAGCCCAGCATGGTGGCCCATATGTCGGAACCCAGGAGGCTGAGCCAGGACAGTGTCCACCATCAAGAGTTCAAGGAAATCCTGGCTTCAGAGTGAGGTCCTGTCTCAAACAAATTAAAGGAAAGAAGAGAGAGAGAGAGAGAGAGAGAGAGAGAGAGAGAGAGAGAGAGAGAGAGAGAGAGAGAGAGAGAGAGAGGATGGAGCCTAGTGACTTGCCTAGAACATACAGGACCCTAGGTTCATAAAGCAGTAAGGCCTGGCAAGATGGCTCTGGCAGGAAAAGTGGCTTGCTGGACAAAATGACCACCTGTGTTTGATCCATGGACCCATTTAGTGGAACAAGCAAAGAAAATCTAATGTTTCTCCTCACACCTCCACTAAGGCTTTGGCATATGTGGACCTATATGGATAGAAACATACAAATACATACATGTACACATGTTCACACAATAAATAGTGAATCACTGTCAAAAATGAGACAATAACCATGTAACATGGAACATACTTGTACTGAAAATTACTCATGATGATCTGAGATATAATTATATTGGACATCCTTCCTGCATTTTCTATGGGGTCTGATTTGGTACTACACATTTTACCTCACAAGCAAAGAAAGAAGTTGGCTATAGGAATAGTCTAGAAGACTTGGACTGGTCATCTCGCTTCTTTCCTCAGTAGAACAGCTTCCAGGGCTCTCGTGTTCCCAACTGAAAACACAGTGAGAACAGACTCTGTGTCTCTGGTCTCAGCCCATGAGGTCTCCAGACCTTAGCAGTGTGGCTGCTGCCTGGTTTGTGGCTGATAGGGGAGGAGGCTCCAGAGGGGAAGCTATGAGTTGGGTAGACCCTGCAAAGGATTCGGGCTCAGGAGTGGATGGCAGTGACAGATCTAGCTGACAGGGTGCAGACGCCTGACCTGCGTCAGCCTCTCTGAGGGCCTATGAGGAGGGAAGGGTCTGGAAGAGGCAGAAAGAGGAAGGACTCCAGGCAGGGCACTTCTGGAGACTGAACTGTGACCAGGACACCAGGGCGTGGTGCAGATGTCAGAAAGAATCAACATTCCTGAGGTTGTGCTGACTTGATTTCTCTCCAGCGTCCAGCTGCTGTTTGGCAACAGGTGGAGTGATGTGTATGGAACCCGGTCACTAAAGAGTAAAGAGTTTCTTCTGAAAGATGGAGAGCATGTGATACAGGTGGATGGCAGCGAAGGGCTCTGCCTCACTTCCCTGAACTTCACTACTGACAAGGGCCGTGTGGCTTCCTTTGGTATTAGAAAGGGCCGTACCTTTAGTGACACTGGAGGTTCAAAAAAGGACCTAGTGACTGTCTATGGTGTGCACTCACCAGGCTTCTGCATCAAAGGGATGGGCTTCAAATGGGGACCTGTCCCAGAGCCCATGGGGAGCTCTGACGATTCCAAAGAGAAGGATGATGAGTCAGAAGGAGGAAAAGACAGTGAGAAAGATAAAGATGCAGATGATGATGATGATGATGATGAAGATGAAGATGATCAAGAAAAAGAAAAAGAAGAAGGCAAAGATGAAGATGATAGTGCCAAAGATAATGATGATGACAACAAAGATGCCGAGGAAGAAAATGAGTAAGTGAAATAGCATGCTCAGGACTCAGTCCTGCATCCCCACAATGCAGCATCTCCTCTCAGACAAGAGCACCCACCAGGAGGGACCAGTATCCCAGGTGACCCTGGGCTTGAGGAAGCAAACCAAGTAGCCTGTATCTCTGTGTCCAATAAACTACGTGCATCTGTGTGAGCCTGTGTGGTCCTTGTCACCAAATGGAATGGGTTGGGGATTCCCCAAGAACCTCCTTTACTTGTCCACTTTTGGACACACACCTGTGCTGTGAATTAGGATTTGCATAGAAGGAGCCTGGTCAAGTCATTAGGACCGAGGTCCCCAGCATGAGGGCAGCATCCAGACACTTCCTGTCTCAAAGCAGCGTGGGCCTGGAAGGAGAGCTCAGTGTGTGCTGACCAAGCTGGCAGGGACTGGCTCTGCAGTGGTCCCGTTTAGCTATATTTGAGCAGGTGTCGCTGCCTCCTGTTCCTCTCCAGATCCTTGTGTTGTCCAGTGTCCTCATCCTCTGCCTTCTCCTGTCCTGGTCACTAGCCAACCTTACTAAGCGGGGCTGTCTGCAAGGCCTCTCGCATCCAACTGTAGATTAAACCTAGGGCCCCATGTATGGTAGACAAGTACTCCATCAAGGAGCCCCATTTAGATTGTATGACATACCCCTCTGTTTATCTATCCACAAATCTGTATTTATCTACCATCTACTTTCTTTCTATCTATCTATCTATCTATCTATCTATCTATCTATCTATCTATTCATGAGATAGAGTCTCACATAGCCATTGGTGGCCTACTAGAATGCCAAGCCTGCTTAGCATAGAAAATAAGTTTCATCTCACTAGGCTCAAGCAATGATCAAAAACAGAGCTAGTCAGCAGCTCGGTGGACTGCAATGGGCAGGAGAATCTTTTGCCAATTCTCATGGCTTCCTTTCTCCCTGTACAGCAGCAAGTACCCACTGCAGAACTTTAGACTCAGAGATCCTTCCATTTTGATTATATTATCTCTCATGGCATGTTGATGGCAACCACATAATGTAAGTCAATGAATGTATACTTCAAGATGACAGATGTGGCAACCTTTGTGAGATGTGTAATATGATGCTACTGTCAAGGGAAGCTTGCAGAACAGGGTGATGAAAATGAGGGGATATTTTTCTCCATCCCAGTTAAGTGTATTCCCTGAGTTTTGTTCAGACTCCAGACTCCAGGGTACTGAAACCTCCAATCAACATTTAAAGTTTAAATTAGCTGGGTTACGTGGCACAGGCCTGTAATCCAAGGTACTTGGGAGGCTGAGGAAGGAGGATTCAGAGTTCATCACCTGGCTAAGTAACTTAGTGGGGCCTTGCCTCAAAAATTATTTTGAAAAAATTTTACTTTGGACTGTTTAAATATAATTAATTTTCATTTATTATGGGCATATGAGTGTTGCCTGGGTATGTATCTTTTGGCTTCCATTTTTAAGTTTTTTTTAATGTTAGAGAGAGAAACAGAGGAGGGGAAGGAAAGGGACACACACACACACACACACACACACACACAGAGAGAGAGAGAGAGAGAGAGAGAGAGAGAGAGAAAGTCAGGAAGAAAGAAAGGAAGGTGGGAAGGAAGGAGGCAAGGAAGGAAAGCACGCAGGCTCTGGATGGTTGGCACTGGTTAAGAGAGCTCTGACTGCCCTTGCAGAAGAACTGGCTTGGTTGCCAGCACCACATGGGGCAGCTCACAACCCTCTTTAACTCCAGCTCCAGGGGATCTGACCCCTCTTCAGGCACCAAGCATGAACAAGTTATACACATACATATACGCATGCAGACAACTGCTCACACACAGTTTAAAACATAAAGAAAAGAGCCTTAGACAGCTGGGCATGTTGCCCCACGCTTGTGATGCAAGAATTTGGTAGCGGTTAAGATGGTCAGGAGTTCAAATTTATTGTATACATCAGGGATCTCTAGGGTAGCAGAACTTTTAGAATCAATTTCTCTTTCTATAAATAATGAAAGGGGATTTATTAGGATGACATAGAGGATATGGTCAAACTAATCCAACAGTGGTTAGGGACGGAAATTGCTGAGACCACGAGGGCTGGATGTCTCCGTTGATTTTCAGTAGACACTGAATCCCAAAAGAAGGAGGCTGTAATGCCAGTGAAGGAATGGGCTTGGGCAAGGTGAAGTCAAACAGCCTCAGAGCAAAACCTTCCTTTCTGCATGTCCACATGTAGGCTTCCAGAGAAGGTGTGGTCCAGACTAAAGGTGTGTCTTCCTGCCTAAAAATCTGGATCCAAGGCATGTGCTTTCCAGCATCAGAGATCTAGATCAAAGGTGTGTGTCTTTCTACCTCAAAGTTTTGGACTAGAATTGGATTCACCTACTTCAAATAAAGCCAAGGGGGGTGGGGAATAAGAAAAGAAATTCTCTCACAGGTGTATCCTCCATTTCTGGATTGTAGATCATTCTAAATGTAGTCAAACTGACAATCAAGAATAGTCACCACATTTAACCTCAGTCAGCAAGTGTGAAGGTAAGTATAGGTTACAGGAGACCCTGACTCAACACAAACACAACAAAGGTACAACACAGAGCTTCACAAGGCCCTGGCTTCACTACTCGGTACTGAGAATGGTTTTTATAACAATTATAACAGGTTATAAAATTATGTATATATGTGTGTGTGTGTCTGATGGATCTGCGCACTGATTGGGGATGGGGTCCTTAGAGGCAGGAGGGCATAGGATCACCTGGAACTGATTAGAAGTGAATGTGAGTGCTTTGATGTGAGTGCTCTTAACACCTAAGGCATCTCTTCAAATCTCAAAATTATAAGAGAAACAAGGAAACTAAGAGAAAGATGTTCGTGTGAATTGTTGTGGTCCGAAAAACCAAAACAACTCAATCAGTCACAAAAGTCCAGCAGAGCAAGATCTTTACTGAATTGTGCAGCAAAAACTGACCAGTCAGGGACAACAGCACAAGCGTAGGAGCTGACTGCCATGTCACCTGGGTACTTAAGCAGATGATAACAATTTACAGTACTCAGGCCAAAGAACAGACTCAGGAGCTGAACTTGGACCCTGAGCCAGAATGCTACAGAGATTTTAAGTCTATAATCCACAAACAGCTTCCCATTAATGAGGATTTAGGGAGAGAGACTTTCTTTTCTTTTCTTTCTTTTTTTCCAATATTTGTTTATTATGTATACAGTGTTCTGCCTGCATGTCAGCCTGCCTGTCAGAAGAGGACGCAGATCTCATTGTAGATGGTAGTGAGCCACCATGTGCTTCCTGGGAATTGAACCCAGGACCTTTGGAAGAGCAGACAGTGCTCTTAACCTCTGAGCCATCTCTCCAGCCTGAGGGGACTTTCCTTAGGAACCTGTCTTGTGGTGCACTTTTTCTTTTCCCAGTGGTTGGGGTACTCAACTGAGGCAAGGTGGCCTGACTAGCATTCATGTCTCAACTTGCCAACCAGTATGTCAGGTACCCACATCCATGCATCTTATTGCCAAGCAGGATGCCAGTGTCCCAGTGAGGTCTTGGGAACTTAAACTTCATTTAACACCATTCAAAATGGAAGTTTTATTCAAGGTGGCTCTAGAGCGGCTCCTTTTTGCAGGATGTCCTGCAAGCAGGGCTGGTGGGAGACAGTGAGCAGGTGCGGTATGGAAGCCGGTCTCCATGCCTCTCCAGCTCTGCCCTTGCTGTGTTTATCCTGCTGATTCAGCTGATGCTCCCTCATCCTTGAAGACAAGCTCAAATGTCCCATCCTCCAGGCAGCCTTTCTGACAGCCCTTCCCTCCTCCTTTTGTCTAACCTGGCATCTGCGCACTAGACTGACATGCTTTTCACCATCAGTTGCCTCTTTACTTGACCACTGGGGACAGACAGCCAAGACAGCTGTTGGAGCTGCCAGAGCATAGGCTTTCACCATAAAAACTGGTAACAGGAGGAAGAGGTGAGAAGACCTACAGTTAGGGTCAGGTTACCCACCATGCTCCAGGGATATTTCTCCATTACTGCTTGGCTCTACTTGCTATTGGAAGTAAACATAAGGTTCTGGTGTTGAATGAAAAATTATTCTTTCTTTATTAAAAGACACAGTAAAACATTAAGGCAGTAGCTCTTTAACTAGCTAGTTCCCCAGCGACAGACACAGACAGACTATGATTTATTTGTAATCTGTAAGCACTATGCTGGGCAGAATCTGAGCTACTCTAATCCTAGCACCTTTAAAACCAACTTAAAAGCCAACCACCTGCCAATCTGATGACTCCCAGGGCAGCTTCGACTCTATCAGTCTGTTTCTCCAGCCATGTGTCCTGCCATCCTCTTAGAGTCCCTGAACACACCTCCCTCTCCACCAGGAAGTCCCACCTTCCCCTTCCTGTTCTTCTGCCCAGTTTTCTTCAAAGCTCTTCTGGAACCAGGCTTTGATGAGCAGCAGTGAGGCTGGAACATGCAGCATGCTGGAACAGCTGCATCAGCACTCAGTATGCTGGAGATGAATTCTGTCAGGTCTGATCCAGTGTCACCAGTGTCAGGTAATTTTGTTCTGTTACTATATAACTTCTTACAAGCATTGCACAGTCCTTAAATTGTAAGTATATGAGATGTGCAGGATGCACAGATCAATTAAAGATGTTTTTCTGCTCTTTGTGAGAACAGAACAACCTTTTCATAAGGGTCTGTTTTATTTTGAGCCTTCTCAAAGAGAATGTATAATATTACCATTACCAAAGAAGATACTATCATTATTTAATTGAAATCAAAACAAATTATATAGATCTAAGTGCCCTTCTCTAGGCTCTATGGCACTGTTGTATAGGGCAGGCTGCTACCTATATCTGGAGAGAAGGCTTCCCATTTTAGAGAAAGGCCAGTTGCCTTGAGCAACTGAAAAGGCATTACGTTTTAAAAAATAAAATCTTTATTCAAACTCCCATTTACTTTTAGAGTTTAAGCATATCCTAGGAATCTTGTACCTACGTTTTTACATTTGTTGCAGCAATTTTTGTCTTACCCTTTCCCTCCATATGGGATGGACAATTCTCCCTTATAAACATATGAATCGTAGCCTTTGAGTTTCTGGGCTCTAACGAGACAAAGTACGTACTTTGTCACCTGTAAGTCCCCTGTGTCTCTTTGTATCAGGGGTGACTGCCGCCTCTCTGCCATGAAAATGTCTCATGTTTAGAGGGATAAGACAGCTGTCAGAGCTGTGACATCTCAACTCAGTCAGCATACAAAGGCTTTTTGATGTGAGAGACATGCAGCTTGCATGGTTGTCTCCACACCCACTTTGTGTCTTTGCATTGACCAACAGAATGGATCTCTAGGCCAAATTGCCCTTCGGCACCAGTTCTCCTGTTTAGCCCCACTTTCAAGGAGATCAGCTGGCCTTTTGAGAAAACTGTGACATCATTTCTCCTAACATAACCTAAGATTGATGGCTATCCATCTTTTAGATCAGTAAGAACACATAATCTGTAGTTAAGAAAAAGGAACTTACATAGTAACTTTGAGGACAATTTTGTCACTTTGAATCCTAGACTGTCTTTGTAAGTAGTTTATTTTATCAACAGTGGACACACCCTGATTTACTGTGTAGACTAAGCGCGTCTAGAATTTACAGAGATCAGCCAGTCTCTGTGTCCATTGTGTTGGGATTAAGGACATAGGCCACCACTACACCACTATCCTGTTCAAATATTTTATCTCAATTCCAGTCAACACCTCCAAAAATGTCATGTTTTAGTTATGTTAAATAACAAAAATATTCTATTTATTTGCAAGGATAGGCAAAATCAAAAGCTTTCAAGCAAAAATCAAGCAAGGAGACAAGAAAAGTCAAAGTCTTGGGTCCTTTGTGCCAATTTAGGTTTCAACAAGCAAAGCAGTGCCCATAATTCCTTGGAGTTTATTCATTACTAAGTTGTATGGGTGGGCCCTTTCTAGAACTGACAAGCATTTTGCAGTGAGAGAGCCTTGAGCTCCAGTTGCTGTCAACTTACCATTCTCTATTGGGAAGAGTTGTGTGGTCTTCTTGATTTCTCTCTTCTTGTCCGTGTACAAGATCTTCAGGGAGTTTTCCTCTGTCATATCTGATTTTTATCAGTTTTGATGGAACCCATCAGTTCTCTTTTTTTGCAAGAACATACACAAAGCCTCTACCCCAGCTTAGCGCATTTCTGGATCTCCATTCTGAGTAAGGATATCCTTCAGATAGACAGGCTGATGTAATTCTGTAGCTTTTTCTATAATCCAGTGTCTCTCAGCAGATGTTGTTTTCGTTCATTATCACTCAAGACTTTTAAGGTCAATAAAGAATCATGTAATCTGTCTCTGGGGGACTTCAATGTCCCTCTCTGTTTGATAAGCATTTCTTTTAAAGTATGATTGAATCTTTCAACGACAGCTTGTCCTGTAGGATTATGTGGTAAACCTGTGACATGTTTTATCTTATAATATGTGAAAATTGTTTCACTTTATTAGAAACATATGATGCAGCACTACCAGTCTTAATTTGTATAGGTATACCCATAATTGCCATAACTTCTAATAACTGCCTAATAACAGAATCAGCCCTTTCAGAACTTAAGGCTCTTGCCCATTGAAATCGTGAATATGTGTCTGTAGTACAGTGCACACATTACAGTTTACCAAACTCTGTAAAATGAAATATATCCATTTGCCAATTTTCATTTCTGTGACTACCTCTATGATTACAGACCTGTGTTAGGGTCTGGATGAGCTGCTGATTAAAGATCCCAGACTCAGCCCAGCATTTGAAATCAAAGAGGGTTTATTCTGCAGAGATTTTAGCATTCAAAATAGCCATCCTGAAGTGAACACGCAGGCTTAATTTATAGACAGTCAGAGAGTCTTGTGATGACTTTTAAACTGGTTGGTTAGAAGTGAGTCAGAGTCTAAGAGGCGATTCAGGATTGGCTACTTGTTTGGGGACTCTTCCTAGTTACTGGAGATTTTGTTGAGTCATTGAGGTTTGGCTTCTACTCAGGAGCTGACCATTAATTTGACTGCATAGGGCCATCTGTGTTCTCTCTTGGGAACAGCAAGGCCATAAAGTAGAATAAACCTAGTTTTTGGTCAGCCTGACCTGTGAGCTTATTGACTGCTTGTGAGCTATGGCTTTCCCACAGATTGTTTTCCTGAATTCTGAGAAACAGAAACTCAGGCCTAGTCAGGAAAAATGGAAAACTGGAGTCAGGCTGGCATATAAAATTTTGTCCTCCTCATCTGCAGGTAATGGAGTTTGTTATATAAAGGACAGGAAGGACATTTTCACACAATTTCCTTGGTTTTTTCACAGATGATAGAAAATTCCTTCTTTTAACCTTTGCTCTTAATATGGTGTTTTCTTTTGTTTTGTTTTGTTTTTAAACTCTGAAGCTTCCATAGGCTTTGAACTTTTTAAAATTTATTTTTATTTTTTATTTTGTGGCTTTGGACTTTTAAAAGCTACTTTATTTGGAGTTCTTTAATGTTTATACCTCCCTTCCAACCTACCTACCCTAGATAGGTGAGAAAAGAGGTTAATGGGAGCAGGAGAAGACCTTTTTTAGACTCACTTCCTTGGAGCGATTCGACCCTTTGTAGTTAGGATTTTGACAGACCCCCCATGTAGCAAACCAGCAACCCAACAAAGATAACTGCAACCACAGCACACAGAACCTGGAGCAGCAGCTGGAACCTTGAACCGTTCTCTGGAGTGGTTCTCTCTAGGAGCATCTCGAAGTGGAGCGATGAATAGCCAAACAATGAGAAGCAATGGCAAAACCAAAAAACCCAAAAAGCCAAGCCTCTTGTAGAAGAATTTATCTTTAGGAACATTTTATTAACCATACTTTAGGGAAGGATTTGAATTTTCACAGCCAAAGCAGTGAGCATTTTGTGTTTTGATGTCTCCTGTCATTGTCTGTCCAACTACAACTGAATCACAAGCATTTATTTCTATGTCTTCAGGAGTTTTAATCCATTGATGAAGAGATGCAGATTGTGCCCTCAAGGGTCTAACACCCCCTTTGCATTCACCATTAGCATTTTCAAAAGTTAGAAAGTAGAATTTCTCAAGCATTTGGATCTGCTGTAGCGCTATTTAGCGCTTTAGTTAGTCTCTGAACAACTTAGTAAAAGATTCATTTGCACCTCGGATTACTTTTGTAAAGCATTCAGTTTGTCAAACTCTTGGCCAACTTTGTCCCACACATTCAAGGCTGTTGTTCAGCATTCTTCTAACACAGCATCATCAAGCCTAATCTGTACTATTAATTCAGAATACGAGCCTTCACCTAGTAACTGGTCCTTGACAATATCAATGCCTCTAGTCCCATCTCATTGCTGCATAAGTGAGGCCTCATCTTTCCACCATGCCAGCCATCGTAATAGGGAACCTGCCTCTAGTATGGCTGTCGTCGTCAAATCTCTCTAATCTTTTGGAGTTACGCCATTCTGTGTGGCTTAGTTAAGTATCTGTTGGACATATGGTGAGTATAAGTCATAACTGTTTTTCTCCTCCTTAAACCCTTTTAAATTTTGTGTATCTATAGGTTGCTAATCAAAAACACGACAATCTTGTGGAGTATCATATTTTCCTCATTTCCTGGTAGTTCCCTTATCAAGACTGGGACAATCATTTTAGTTTTCTTAACAGATATAGACTGCCCTGTAGTCTTGTTACAAAGCACTGTTGCATGTTCTGGCTCTTTTTCTTCTTGTTCTATCTTAGTATCATTAGTCCTAATTATAAGCCTTTCTAATTTTTCTTCTGAAGTTTGTTCCCAAATTTCATATTTTTCATTTTGCTTTGTCTCTGATATTCTATCATTTTTGTATTCTTATCTATAAATTTTGCAATTTTTTTCTCTAAAGCATTTTCCTTTGAAGAAGCACAGAAAGCAAAAATGATTATTAAAGTAAAAACAGTTCTCACAATCAGCAACATTATCTCTCTCCTATTTGTAACTTGGCATAATTTAAAAGAGCACACAACAAACTCCAAAGACTCTGCGTTATTGTGTCTTTCATATTTACATGCCTATTTCCTTCCAACCTACCAATCTTAAATTCATTTCCTCTGTCTATGAAAACTTAAATCCAATTTTCTCACATTATGACATAAAAATTGAAATTTACTTTTTCCAGGACTCTGTTGTCACTTCTACTCTGTGATAGCTGAGCCTCAGCTGTGGAGGAATACATACAAAGCTAGCAGTGTGCCTTTCAAACTTTGCAGGGTTTAAGGAAAGAACCACCGTTGCTAAGAAATTGTTCCTCCACTCTGTCTTTCCAATAGGTGAAGATTGGGAAATGGCTTGTCTCCTGGGCAGGTCACAGGATCAGTTAGAGGCAGGCAGCTCTGATTTCCCAAGTCCACTCATCTCCCATCTGCCAGCAGTAGGTTCTAAGCTGGACTATCTTTTTGGGAGCTTATTCTGTGCATCAAACTAGGATAAATTATGACTTTTAAGGCTGTGGATACATTAAATTCATTAGGCTCCAATATGATGAATTATAAATTATTATGTCTAATTTAATTAATACAGTAAATTATTAAGGTAGTAGTTTTCTTTAACCAGCTAGTTCCCCGATGATAGACACAGGGAGAGTATGATTTATTTTTAAGCTGTAAACACTATGCTGGGCAGAATCTGAGCAACTCTAGTCCTAGTACCTTTAAAACCCACACACACAAAAAATCAATAACTTGCCAAACTGATCACTCCTGGGACCTTCTACTCCATTCCTCTGTTTCTCTAGTCATTCTCTTGGTGTCCTGAACACTCCTCCCTCTCCACCAGGAAGTCCCACCTTCCAATTCCTGTCCATCTGCTCAGCTCTTTATTGACAACTGCTACACCCATCCAAGACATTCTTTCACATTGTTCTTTGTTTGTTTTTGTTAAATACGGTTTTATTGGGGCTGGAGGGATGGCTCAGCTATTAAGAGCACTGTCTGCTCTTCCAGAGGTCCTGAGTTAATTCCTAGCAAACACATGGTGGCTCACAACCATCTATACCCTCTAATGCCCTCTTCTGGCATATAGGTGTACATTCAGAGCACTCATATACATAAAGTAAAAAATCCTTTTAAAGAAACATAGTTTCAATATATATATATATATATATATATATATATATATATATATATATATATATATATATATATATATGCTTTGCTGGGCCAGGAACTGTCTTTATAGACCAGGCTGTCCTTGAACTCATAGAGATCTGCCTGTCTCTTACTCTCTAGTGCAGGGTTAAAGGCAAGAGCTACCATGCCCAGCCCTAGTTTGCTTTTTTCTGTGGCTGTGATGAATAACATGAGCAGAAGCTACTTTGGATAGAAACAGTTTATTTCACAGGTGTGCCTGTAGACCAATCTCCTCTAGACTTCTCAATTGAGGCTCCGTCACATGACTCTGGACTGTGTCAATTTGACAGCTGAAGCTAACTTACAAGGACGTTCCATCCCTTGTCCACTTCGCACACAAATACATCACTTTTTTTTTGGTTTTTTGAAACAGGGTTTTTCTGTATAGCCTTAGCTGTCCTGGACTTGCTTTGCAGACCAGGCTGGCCTTGAACTCACAGAGATCTGCTTACTTCTGCTCCCCGAATGCTGGGATTAAAGTCATGCGCCACCACACCTGGCTGCAAATATATCACTTTAAGCCATAACCTTCTATTTCGCATTCACTTGATTTCATGTTACTTTCACAATATAGATTAATACAACCCAGGTTTTAAAATCACACCATTTTTAAAAATTCTCAATATTTTATAGACTCAATGTCTTTAAAAGCTCAAAATCTCTTAATTTTGGGCTCCTGTAAAATAAATACCAAGTAATAAAATACTAATTTTATAAAAGCTACTAACTTATTGTAAACTATTAAAGATAATTAAGATAACAGATGGTGCTGGTGCACATCTTCAAACATAGCACTCAGGAGGAAGAGGCAGATGGATCTCTGTGATTTTGATACCAGACCAGTTTACAGAGTGATTCCAGGGCAGCCAGGGCTACACAGAGAAACCCTGTCTCAAAAAACAAACCAAACCAAACTAACAAGCAAAGAGAACAGAAAAGAAAGGAAAGGAAAAAAATACGAATAAGGCATGCAAGTTAAAGCCAAGTGTGGTGGCGCACACCTTTAATCCCAGTACTCGGGAGGCAGAGGTAGGCAGAACGCGGTGAGTTCTAGGTCTACAATGAAAGTCCAGGACAGCCAGGGCTCTATGTAACAGAGAAACTCTGTCTGGAAAAACAAAACAAAAGAACAACAACACAAAAAACAAAACAAAACAAGACATGTAAGCTAATAGTCACTTTATAAATGACCAGTTCTTTAATGTGATCAGAACTACACTCATAGTCATGCTAAGTACTGATGTAATTAATTACAGGGGTAGCTTTACTTAGCCTCCTGTATAAGTTTTCACAGAAAATCCTAAACCAAGCATCTAGAAACAAGCAAAGCTTGTCTAGTTTATATATACTCAATAGATAATGGTCCTCAATCTCCTCAGAGAGCTCCTGAATATGGCACTAAATGTTTAATTAAAAAAAAAAAAACCCTCTTTGTGCTGAGAGACATGCCGGCTCCTGGTGAGGAGCACAAATTCTCATAAGCCAGAATGACTCCATGTCAAGCTTCAGTTTTCCACTTTTCCTGACTAGGCCTGAGTCTCTGTCTCTCAGAATTAAGGAAATCACTTCTTCGAGTAGCCACAGTTCAAGGGCAGCCAATGAGCTCACAGGTGAGGTTGACCAGAAACTATGTTTATTTTACTTTATGGCCTTGTTCTTCCCAGAAGAGAACACAGATGGCCCTGCGCAATCAAATTAAAGGCCAACTCCTGCGTAGAAGCCAAACCTCAATGACTCAACATAATCCCCAGTAACTAGGAAGAGTCCTCAAATAAGTAGCCAATCATGAATGCCCTCGTAGACTCTGACTCACTTCTAATCAATCAGTTTAAAAGTCATCACAAGACCCTCCGACTGTCTATAAATTAAGCCTGTGTGCTCACTTTGGTGTTGCCATTTTGTGAAGGTGGTAACCGCTACATGCTGGAAATCTTTGCAGGATAAACACTTTTTTTTTTTTTTGGTCTGAATCTGGGCTTGACCCTGATAGAGAGCGAACTACAGAGGAAAGATGGAGAGGATTGGAATATGGAAACTTTTAGACTTTGGGGAGCCCAGAGCATTATGACAACACAGGGTGTCTTGCTCGGTGCTTAGTCAGAAGGCTAGCATAGTGACGTAGGGGTGTCACACTGTGGGTGGGTGTGTTAAACCATCCCAGGGCTCTTCTGATGCCTTTGAGTCTGTGGAGAAAGAGAGTTCCCGGATGTTCCCTTGTCTCATCTGGCCATGGGGATCCCTTACACCTGATGTCTTTTCTTCAGAGCCTTGTTGAAACCTTGACATCTCCCTGTGGCTCCCTCTAAGGTCCAGACTTGTGGCCCAAACCCTCAGGAGCCATGCTGCTGTTGATGACATTGGCAGTCCTTGCCAGTTCCACCTACAGAGCCCAAGGAGAGTACCTGAGCCTTCTTTGTGGCCTCCCCTTTGCTCCCATGTCCTGTTCTTGGTGTAAAGGACTCAGAGTGAGGGAGTGGTCCTGAGCACTCTCCTTCTGCCTCCCTTTCCCAGATATGCAGCACAACCATGTCGGCACCAATTACATTTGTGGTGAGGATCAGGGGGATCAAGGGCATCCGGGTCCTTTTAAATCATCTAGACGTTATCAAAGGGTGAGTAGAACTCTGTTTCCTGAACTTCCTTGTCATGTCCAAGTGGTACCCTCCTCCAATAGTTTATTGCCTGGAGCCCTGAGAAGATTTGCTGGCTTCATACCTCCAATATTACCCAGCATCCTCTTGGCCTCTGCTACTCCAGCTTGATCTAAGCTAGTCTACTCAGGGCTGGATTTCCCAGGCTTTGGTAATACTGGACAGTCCTCAGGGAGGCAGGTGAAGAGGGACCTCTGACTTTTTAGTTCAGAAAGCATCACTGGGGCTTGACGGCCACTCCTCCAGGTAGATCTGGAAGCCCTAGTCCCTTTGGAAGTAACAAAAACTATTCACATGGTCTGAGAGATGTCCCTGTCTTCACAGGACATGAAATGTCCAGTTCACTCTGCCACTCAGGACCTTTGCTCTGTTCCAGAAAGGCCACCATTCCCTCAGGACAGGCAGGTCTTCACTGTCCTCACTAGCATCAGCCTCCTGAGATCTGTTGCTCTCCTGGAGTGCCACAGAGACCTTGTGTTGTTGCTGTCAAGTTTGGCAAAGGCAGAAACAGTCCCCAAGGTTAACGGAATTTCAGGTGAACAATGAATATTGTTTTAGTGTGTGTCCTGTGCAATACTGAGGTTATCTTAGTCCTTAAGAATTCGTTGTTGGGTAACTGAGGAGAAGGCCTGGTGGACAGTGTGTCAGATGTGCAAGTGTGCGGTCCTCAGTTTGGGTCGCAGCACTCATGTGAAATCTAAGAGTAGCAGCACAGGTCTCTGACCCTACTCCTTAGTTATCTCTTATCTATATTTTCCTGGAAAACCTTACAACTGCCATCTGTTTGTATTCTTCAGAAATATAGATTTTAATAGAACAAGTTAATACACACATAAATATAGAAACACACACACACACGCACACATACACACACACACACATGTTCAAAAAGCCTTAACGTGCCAGGCGTATCAGCACACACCTTTAATCCCAGCACTTGGGAGGGAGAGGCAGGCTGAACTCTGTAAGTTTGAAACCAGCCTGGTCTACAAAGCGAGTCCAGAACAGCCAAGGCTTGATATACTAGGACATCACCCACAGTGTGTGTGTGTGTGTCTGTATGTATGTGTGTGTGCATATGTCTGTGTGTGAGATGTACATACTTATGTGTCCATTGTGTGTACGCACCTGCACATGTGTGCCCGTGTATGCTGAGGCCAGGAGTCACTGTCAAGTGTCCTCCTCTACCACATTGTTGATCTCCCACTGAATTCAGAGTCTGCCCACTTGGCTACACTGTGTGGCAAGAATGCTCCAGTGTTCCTCCAGTATCCATCTCCGGTGCCAAGTATACAGGTGTGTGCCACCAAACCCAGATAGTATATACATGGCTGCTGGGTACAAGCTCTTACTGACACCCATCTTCAAAGCTCTCCACCTCCAAGCTGCTTGAATTGAATGATGAGGCCATTTGTCTTACCCAGTGCGAACAGAGGCAGTACAGAGAGAAGCAAAAAGTAAGAGGATGTGAGAAAGGAAAGTCTCTCACCCTAGGACCTAGTTTGCCTTTCCAGCTGATTGAGAGCCAAGAAACCTTTAACGCAATTGATAAAGCCAAAATGGCCTGTGGAGATAATAATGTGTGCTTCCCACACATCTCAAACAAGGATGCTTAAGCAACAAATGAACGCTGGTAACGTTGAGTGTGGCCATACCGACACTGTGGTAGTGTAAGCTTAACCGCACAAACCACTCAGACTCCAGTCTCAGTCAGACAGGGATGGTTCATTGAGTGATCGCACACCCCCAAGGCGAGGCTGATTGCAATCAGGGCCACAGAAAGGACGGGAGCCTAACTGTGATGCCAGCCTGTTTCTAAGGCAGGCCTTTTATAAGAAAAACCATAACCAGGTAACAGCCAGGTAACCAGGTGAGAAGCTAGGGGGAGGGCAGCATTACATCATTTTGACTAGCTAAACAGAAGAAGAATCTAGTTTGCTTGAGTACATGGTATTAAGATAGCTTGACCATGCATTTTAAGCTGATTGGCTAGGATATAGGCCTGGGTAATTCCCAGCACCCCACTGTTCTGGGAGAAGGGAACATAGTAGGGTATTGTGGTTTTGTTTAAGTAGAACATATATCGTTACTTCCAGCAGAATGTTCAGCAAGTATTGAATTGTAAGTAAAAAGCTCTTCAGGCTGCCAGGCAGGTAGAGCCTGAGAACCTGAACTTAATTTCACCTTAATAACCAAAATGGAGACTGAAAAACAAAATGACTTCTGTTATGTTAAAGACGAGCAGGTGTTAACAGAGGGGCTACAGTTTTGAGCATGTCATAACAAACGCTCCTCTCTTCTAAGATCTCTACAGCCCACTGATTATGTCACCTCACAGTTTCACTTACATAAGGAAGTTCTTAAGAAAAGTAAAGTAGCTCTTACACTTTTACCTTTAAATTTCAAATATTAAACTATACTTAATCTTTACACTTTGTTGTAAAGTATAGCCTTTGAAATGTACATGTAATCAGGCTGCTGGGAGCAGTGCTGGGCTGAGTTTCCCTTCTGGCACTGTCAGGATCAGATGTCCTGAGACAGCCTCATCCCACTGAGAGACAACTGAAAACCATAATCACAAGGCAGCTAATGAGTGACGTCTTCAGAGAAAGTTATTCAGGGAAAAGTGATCTGGAATGAAATGGAAGCATGCCGCTCATCATGGCAAATGCCTACAATCTTGGGGCTTAGAAGACTGAAGCAGGAAGATTTGGAGTCTGAGACCTGAGATCCTGCCTTAAGAACAACACTTTAGCTGAGTGTAGTGGTGCACACCTCAAATCCCAGCACTTGGGATGCAGAGAGGATGGATCTCTGTGATCTCAAGGTCATCCTGAGCTACACAGCAAGATCCAGACCAGCCAGAGCTACATTGCAAGACCCTTTGCTCAGATCTGCTGCTGTGGTGAACACAATCTCCCATGGAGACATGGAGAGAAGAGGTTTCTTTCTCATCCTAAGGTTGCTCTTCATCACCAAGAGAAGCCAAGACAGAAACTCTTAAAACAGAGATGAAACTAGAACATATCTTGGTTTGCAGATGAGATATAGCTGTAATGACCCTCACCATGCTGTGTTTGAGAATTTTAGAAGTGTTTGGAACTTTTGACTTGTTAGAGTCATTGAGTGCTCAGGGTTGCATAGGGCTGTTGGCCTTGGAAGATAAGAATACTGAGAGAAATGCAGACAACGGAGGCTTATAAGTTTCAGAGAGAAGTTTGGGAGCTCCTTAAACACTCTCCTGAGGCCAATGTATCTCAATTTGGAATCTGTGGAAGCAAAACCTTTGCTTCACTCTGACAATTAGTTCAGACTTCCTGAAGAAAGGCCAAGCGAGGCCACTGGTGAAAGTGCAACCTGATTTACAGTGCAGACCCTGGATACTGAAGATGACAGGGTCATGGGACATCTGCCGGGCATAGCAACAGGTGTGGAGTGGAGCTGGCCTGGGCAAACAGACAAGCTGTGTCTTCTGTGGATGGCAGAGCTGAAGAAGCAGGAAGGCACAAGCTCTTTGGAGCCCAGCAGATCATGAGTGAATCCCAGATGTTGGATATCAAGCTACAGAATTTGGATTTACACTACTGGATTTTGAATTTTCTTTTAATATGATTGCTCCTATAAAGTGGTTCTTCCCTCGTGGAATAAAAAGCACATAATTTTTAGTTTTATTTTTAGACTTATTTAATATATATGTATATATGAGTGCTTCACCAGCATGTATGTATGTACACCACATGCATTCCTGGTGCTGGACAAGCTCAGAGGATGTGTCAGTTGCCCTAGAACTGGAGTTATAGATGGTTATGAGATATCTTGTGAGTTCTGGGAACTAAATCTGTGTCCTCTGCAAGAGTAGCAAGTGTTCTTCACTCCTGAAGCATGTATCCATCAATACTTAAATTGTTTTTTTTTTTATCTCTCAGGAGTCAACTGTTAAGAGTCTTTGACCTTTTAAAGAGATATTACAGTCATAAAATACTGAAAAACTTGAAAGACAGTGGGATTAGAATGTGGATTGTGCTAATCTATATTGTGGTAATATCATGAAATCAAGTGAATGAGAAATAATAGGATATGGCTTAAAGTGATGTGTTTGTGTTTCAAGTGGACTAGGGATGGAATGTCCTTGTTATTTAGCTTTAACTGTCAACTTCACATGGTCCAGATTCCTGTGAAGGAGCCTCAACTGAGAAGTTGTCTAGAGCAGATTGGTCTATAGGCACATCTGTGAAGCATTGTCTTGATTATAGATTGATGTGGGAGGGCCCAGCCCACTGTGGGTGGAACTACTCCTCAGGCAGGTAGTCCTGGACGTTATTTTTTAAAATCTATCTATATGTCAGATGTGGTGGCACCTGCCTTAAATCCCAGCAACCTGGAGGCAGAGGCAAATGGGTCTTTGGGTTTGCAGTCATCCTGGTGTACACAGCAAGTCCAAGGACAGCCAGAGCTCACAGAAGATTCTCCATCTGTAGACCAGGCTGGCCTCAAACTCAGAGATCCACCTGACTCTGCCTGCCAAGTGCTGGGATTAAATATGTTCACCACATCTTCCAGGAGACAATTCCTGACTCAACACTATAAAAAAGCTACAAGGAGTAAAGCAGAGAGCAAGCCATAAGCAGAGTTCCTCCATGGTTCCTGCCCTGGTCCCTCAGGTATGAGCTTTTAATCTGGAAATGGAAGCGGATATGATGGCTAAGCTTGGCTGTCACTAACTACATATGGAATAACTAAGACCCTAGCAGCAGGGCACCTCTGTGAGAGGTTCTTGATTATATAATTTGAGGTGAAAGACCCAGCCTGAATTGGGCCACACCCTTCTGGTAGCAACTCACACAATAGGACTTAGAAGAAGGAAGCTTTTGCTTTTTGCCTGTTTGCCTTCACTCTTGCTGGCTAGTTCATCTGTCCTGTAGCTGAGTCATGACTTTACTGGTAGTAGAAGTTACTTATTTTTGATTCCAACATAAACTGAAGAACAGCAGCCTCTAAGAATCCTTTGTGACTCCTGCCCCAGATTGAGATTGTGAAGCTTTCAGTTTTTAAAAAAAGATGTATTCATTTATTATGTACACAGTGTTCTGCCTACATATATGCTTGCACACAGAAGAGGGCACCAGATCTCATTATAGGTGGTTGTCAGCCACCATGTGGTTGCTGGGAATTGAACTCAGGACCTTTGGAAGAGCACCCAGTGCTCTTAACCTCCAAGTTATCTCTGCAGCACCTGGCTTTCAGTTTTATGGATGGAACAACTTCCAGTTTATTGACCTTTTTTTTTTTTAAAATTCAGGTGACAGTTATTACTCTAGGACAACTCAGACCACAACCTGTAACCATCCTAACACACACACACACACACACACACACACACACACACACACACACACAGAGGCTTATACTATTTCTTTAAAACATCGTGAAAATAAAGATGAAATAAACCGTTTTTATCCCAAGTACCTTCTGGTTATGTTATTCATCACAGCAACAGGAAAGCAAACTAGACCAGCTAAGGCTATGTGAGACTCTATCTCATGAATGGATAGATAGATAGATAGATAGATAGATAGATAGATAGACAGACAGACAGACAGGTAAGTGCCAGCTAAGAATGTGGCTAGTGGTGGAATCCTTGTCTATCATGCATGAGGCCCTAGGTTTAGTCTGCAATTGGATGGGTGTGAAGGGAATGTAATCTTCCCTAGTCTGGGCCCAAGGTGAAAGCAATCTTGGAATACTTGACCCCATTGAGACTTTGTCTCTACAAACTGATTAACATCTTAGTATAGACTCAGAGGAAGGAAGTATTAGCCCAAAACAAAAGACAGGGGCCTACGATTCCCCACCAGGGTATGGTATTGCAAACATGACCATTGATTTGGAAGGTGAATCAGGGGAGAGAGAGAAGAGGAAGATTGGGGAACCAGAGAGGGAGATCAGAGGTTCCTACCCATGGTGCCCAGATTTCAAGTTCAGTCTAGGGACAGCGCTGCTCCTTCTGTAGGATAGATGATCTGCTAGACTCCTGAGAAATACTCCGGGGGAAATGCCTCACGGAACCGATACACAGAACGTTATATTCTTGTTCTCCTTAATCTCCTTTCCCTCCTAATTAGGGTAGTCAAGTTGTAAGTAGGTACATGCCTTTAATGAATCCATAGTAAAGTGGAATCATTAAGGAATCAGAGCCAACAGATGGGAGAGGCACTCCAGAGAGCCCCGCTTTGTAAGGTTGGATAGTGACCAGGACAGGAGAAGGGAGAGGACGAGGACACTGAACAACACAAGCATCTGGAGAGGAACAGGAGGCAGCGACACCTGCTCAAATATAGCTAAACGGGACCACTGCAGAGCCAATTGGTGCCAGCTTGGTCAGCACACACTGAACGCTCCTTCCAGGCCCATGCTGCTTTGAGACAGGAAGTGTCTGGATGCTGCCCTCATGCTGGGGACTTTGGTCCTGAGCACTTGACCAGGTTCCTTCTGTGTAAACCCTGACTCACAGCACAGGTGTGGGTCCAAAAGTGGGCAGGTAAAGGAGGATCTTGGGGGAATCCCCAGCCCATTCCATTTGGTGACAAAGACAACAGAGGTTCATATAGATGCACATAGTTTATTGGACACAGAGATACAGGCCATTTGTGCTTTGCGTCCTCCAGCCCAGGGACACCTAGGATATTGATCCCTCCAGGTGTTTGATCTTGGTTGAGAAGAGATGCTGCATTGTGAGGATGCAGGACTGAGCCCTGAGCATGCTACTCCTCTTACTCATTTTCTTTTTTGGCAACCTTGTCATCGTCATCATCATCTCTGCTCTTGCCTTCCTCACTGTCTTTGCCTTCTTCTGACAGGTCTTCCTTCTCTTTGTAAAAATTAAGAGCTCTCCATGGGCTCTGTAACAGGTTTCCATATGAAGCCTATCCCTTTAATGCAGTGGCCTGGTGAATTCACACCATAGACAGTTTCTAGATACTTGTTTTTACCTCCATTGTCACTAAAGATGTCCTTTCCTTTTTTAAGACCACATGAAACACTACGCCCCTTGTTAGTGATGAAGGTCAGGGTAGCCAGGCAGTCATCAGTGCTGCCATCCACCTGTATCACGTGCTCTCCATCTTCTAGAAGAATCTCTTCATTATGTAGTGACCAGTTTCCATAAATACCTAGCTCCTTGTTGCCAAACCGCAGCTGGATGCTGGGGAGAAATCAAGTCAGTACAACCTCAGGAATGCCAGTTCTTTCTGACATCTGCACTGTGCCCCAGTGTCCTGGTCACAGTTCAATCTCCAGAAGTGCCCTGCCCAGAGTTCTTCCTCTTTATGCCACTTTCAGACCCTTCCCTCATCATAGGACCTCAGAGAGTGCAGGTCAGGCATCTGCACCTGGTCAGCTAGCCCCTCGGTTCTCCCTGTCCCACAAATTTAGGGTACAGACCTGTGCTGCCGCTCTGAGATTTCACGTGGGTGCTGGGGTCCAAACTGAGGGCCTCACACTTGCACAGCTGACACTCTATCCTCCAGGCTTCCTCCCCAGTCACCCAGCGTCAAAAATTTTAAGGACTAAGATAACCTCAGTATTGCATAGTACAAACACTAAAACAATATTCATTGTTCATCTGAAATTCAGTTAACCTTGGAGACTGTGCCTGCTGTTATAAAGCTTGGCAGCACAAAGTGCCTGTGGCACTCTAGGACAGCAACAGATCTCAAGAGGCAGACATTGGTGAGGACAGTGAAGACCTGCCTGTCTAGAGGGAATAGCTGCACTTCTGGGGCAGAGCAAAGGTCCAGAGTGGCAGAGTGAACTGCACATTTCATGTCTTGTGAAGACAGGGATATCTCAGACCTTGTGAGCAGTTTCTGTTACTTCCAAGAGGAGCTAAAGTCTCCAGATCTACCTAGAGAAGGACCTTCAAGCTTCAGTGATGTCTCTTGAACTAGAAAGTCAGAGGTCCCTCTCCACCTGCCTCCCAGTCTTACCCAAGTCCTGCCATTCTAGGCCTGAGGAGGCTAGCTCAGGTTAGGGCTCTACACAAGCTACAGGAAGTGGGCACAATTGGGAGTGGTGCAGAGGAGCCTGGGATTCAATGTCTTACTCACCCATTGATTTCATTTAGTATTGATGTGGAGACTCGGATGCCCTTGAGTTCTTCCTCATCTTCATTCGTAATGTAGAAATAGGCGCCGACACGTTTGCCATATATTTCTGGTAAATCTAGGCAGTAGGAGAGTGTTCAGGACCACTCTCTCACTCACACTGGTGGGAGGTGGAGGCCACAAAGGAGGCTCAGGTACTCACCCTGGGATCTGCAGGTGGAACTGGCAAGGACAGCCAATGTCATCAACAGCAGCATGGTTCCTGAGGGTTTGGGCCACAAGTCCGGAGCTTAGAGGGAGCCACGGGGAGATGTCAGGGCTTCAACAAGTCTCTGAGGAAAAGACATCAGGTGTAAGGGATCCCCATGGCCAGATGAGACACAGAACTTTTAGGATCTCTCTTTCTCCACAGGCTCAAAAGGCTTCAGAAGAGCCCTGGGATTGTTTAACACACATGCCCACACTGTGACCCCCCAATATCACTGTGCTAGCCTTCTGACTAAGCTCAGAGCAAGACACTTCCTATGTTCTCATATTACAGTGGGCTCCTCAAAGCCTAAAGGTGCTCCTGGGGAAACCCCATATATCAATCCCCTCCATCTATCCTCTGTGTTTAAGTCTCTCTCTGTCAGGGTCAATCCCAGATTCATTCAGTATACAAAAACCAAGCATTTATTCTGCAGAGATTTCCTGCATGCAGGGGTTACCACCTTCACAAAATGGCAACACCGAAGTGAGCACACAGGCTTAATTTATAGACAGTTGGAGGGTCTTGTGATGACTTTTAAACTGATTGGTTAGAAGTGAGTCAGAGTCTATGAGGAGATTCAGGATTGGCTACTTGTTTGGGGACTCTTCCTAGTTACTGGAGATTTTGTTGAGTCATTGAGATTTGGCTTCTACTCAGGAGCTGACCTTTAATTTGATTGGTAGGGTGACTTTTAAACTGATTGGTTAGAAGTGATTCAGAGTCTACAAGGGGATTCAGGATTGGCTACTTGTTTGGGGACTCTTTATAGTTACTGGGGATTTTGTTGAGTCATTGAGGTTTGGCTTCTACTCAGGAGGTGATCTTTAATTTGTGTGGCTAGGGCCACCTGTGTTCTCTCCTTGGGACAGCAAGACCATAAAGTGAGATAAACATAGCTTCTGGTCAACCTCACCCAGGAGCTCATCATCTGCCCTTGAGCTGTTGCTAGTCCAGGAAGTGGTTTTTTGAATTTTGAGAAACAAAAACTCAGGCCTAGTCGGGCACAGTGCAGAACAGAGCCTGTCATGGACTCTGGCTGGCCAATGAAAATTTGTGATCCTCCCAAGGAGCTGGCATGCCTCTCATCACAAAAAGATTTTAAAAAATTAAGCATTTAATGCCATATATAGTAGCTCTCTGAGGAGATTGAGGACCATTATATATTAAATGTGTATAAACTAGACAAGCTTTGCTTGTTTCTAGTTGCTTGGTTTAGGCTTAACTGTGAAGACATATACAGGAGGCTAAGTAAAGTTACCCCTGTAATTAATTACATCAGTACTTAGCATGACGACAAGTGTAGCTCTGATCACATTAAAGAACTGGATCATTTATAAAGTGACTATTAGCTTACATGTCTTGTTTTGTGTGTGTGTGTGTGTGTGTGTGTGTGTGTTGTTTTTATTCTGTTTTGTTTTTTCAGAGAGGGTTTCTTTGTTACACAGAGGCCTGGCTTTCTTGGCCTCTCTTTGTAGAGGAGGCTGGTCTTGAACTCACAGAGATCAGACTGCCTCTGCCTTCTGAGTGCTGGGATTAAAGGTGTGCACTATCATCCTTGGCTTTAGTTTGCATGTCTTAATTGTATTTTTCCTTTCTTTTATTTTCTGTTCTTTATGCTTGTTAGTTTCTTGTGTTTTGTTTTGTATTTTTGATACAGAGTTTCTCTGTGTAGCCCTGGCTGTCCTGGAACTCACTCTGTAAACTCCTCTTGAAGTGGTAGGTAATATTGTGATGAGAGTGTAATCTTGCCTTAGTCTGGGCCCAAGGTGATCACAGTCTTGGGATGCTTGACCCCATTGAGACTTGGTCTCTACAGACTGATTAACATCTTAGTATAGACTGAGAGGGAGGAAGGATCAACCCAGGACAAAAGACAGGGGCCTGAGATTCAGGCTGGGATATTGTATTGCCAAAGGATCATCAATTAGGAGGAGGAAGCAAGGGGGTGGGGAGAAGGACATTGGGGAACCTGAGATAGAAACTGGAATTTCTGTCCCACTGTGGAGGGGGGGCAGTGGGGAGTTGGAAGATTTGGCAGCAGGGGTGAGCTTGGTGGAACCCTCCAGGTTTGGTCCATGGACGGTGTAACTTCTTTTGTCAGATAGATGATCTGCTAGACTCCTAGGAATTACATCAGGGGAATTGCCCCCTCCCCCAAACTGATACCCAGAAGGTTTCATTCTTGTTCTCTTTAATCTCTTTTCCCTCTTACTTAGGGTAGTTGGGTTGTAAGGGAGGTATATTTCTTTAATAAATCCCTAATAAAGTAAAATCATTAAGGAATTGGAGCCACCAAGTGGCACTGGACATGAGGCCTGATGAGTCTGTAATTTCTAAAGCTATGAGGGAAGATTCAAAATTTGAGAATATAAAAACGCTGTTTCAGGGTATCAGCAAAATCACAACTGCTAGTGCAAAACTCTTTCCTGCATTGTACTTAGAGCAAAATTTCTGGTTTTTTCCCCTTTGTCTTTTTATTGTATTTCATTTTTAGAAGGATTGTAAGAAAGGCTGATAAGATAGGAAAACTGGAAGTGTCAGTATATTCTATCCTTTTAGAAACAATTGTGGACTTGACTGAACAACTGAAGAAAGTGTAGAAAGAATGTGAAGGGCTGGGAAAGCAAAAATCACCTTTGGCAAAAGAAGGTGAAGAAAAACAGAAACTAGAGGATCAGGAAAGCAGAGGAACAGAAAGGTCTTTTGGAGAAAAATTTTCCAATAGAGGAACCCTCCAAAGTCACAAGACTCCACCAGCTTTTCCAGTTACTATGAGACGCATGCCTACTCATAACGGTGCTGAGGAGTATGATGAAATGACATGGCGTCCAACAGATATGTTGGATTTAAAACATTTAAAGGAATCTGCCGTCAGGTATGGAATGGATATTTAGGGTTGTTGGGCTGTAAGGGAGGTACATGCCTTTTATAAATCCCTTATAAAGTAGATTCTTTAAGGAATCAGAGTCAATATAATATGATGGCTAACCTTGGCTGTCGTTGACTACATATGGAATAACTAAGACCCTAGCAGCAGGGCACCTCTGTGAGAGGTTCTTGATTATATAACTTGAGGTGGGAGACCCAGCCTGAATCTGGGCCACACCCTTCCGGTAGCAGCCCACACAATAGGACAATGAGGAAAGAAGCTTTTGCTTTTTGACTGTTTGCCTTCACTCTTGCTGGTAAGTTCATCTGTCCTGCAGCTGAGGCATGACTTCACCGGTAGGAGAACTTACTTCTTTGGGCTTTCAACATAGACCGAAGATCAGCAGTCTCTAGGACTCCTCTGGGACTCCTGCCACAGATTGAGACTGTGAGGCTTTCAGTTTTGTGGACTGAACAACTTCCAGATTATTGGCCTTTTTAACAGGAGACAGCTGTTATTATTGGACAACCCAGACCACAATCTGTAATCATCTTAATACACACAAGCACACACACACACACACACACACACACACACACACACACACACACACACACTGTCCCTATTGAAAATTCTGGAAAATATAGATGAAATAAACTCTTTCTATCCCAAGTAGCTTCTGGTCATGTTATTCATCACAGGCACACAAAAGCAAATTAGTGCTGCGCATGGTAGCTCTCACCTTTAACCCCTGCAATAGGGCATGAGAGATAGGCTGATCTCTATGAGTTCAAGGACAGCCTGGTCTATAAAGTTAGTTCCTGGCCTAGCCAAGGATATATAATAAACCCCTATATATTTAAAAGGATTTTTATTTATTTCATGTATATGAATGCTCTATCTGGATGTAGACCTACGTGTCAGAAGAGGGCATTAACAGGAATAGATAGTTGTGTACCACCATGTGGTTGTTGGGGTTTGAACTCAGGATCTCTGGAAGAGCAGACAGTGCTCTTAATTGCTGAACCTTCTCTCCAGCCCCAATAAAACCAGATTTAACAAAAAAACAAAGAAAAAATGTGGAGGAATGTCTTGGATGGGTGTAGCAGTTGTCAATAAAGAGCTGAGCAGATGGACAGGAATTGGAAGGTGGGACTTCCTGGTGGAGAGGGAGGAGTGTTCAGGACAGTAAGAGAATGTTGGAGAACATGGCAGAACAAACAGAGTAATGGAATAGAAGGTGCCCCAGGAGTCATCAGATTGGCAAGTTATTGATTTTTGTGTGGGTTTTAAAGGTACTAGGACTAGAGATGCTCAGATTCTGCCTAGTGTAGTGCTTACAGCTTAAAAATAAATCATAGTCTCTCTGTGTCTGTCATTGGGGAACTGCTGATTAAAGAAAACTACTACTGATCTAGCCAATGGACAAGATATTCTCCACAGTTGAGTAGAGAGCAGGGATTGACTTGGACGTGAACTCTGGTGCCCCATATCTGACCACTTCCCCATGGTGGGGAGGCCTGATGGCACTCAGAGAAAGAATAAGCAGGCTACCAAGATGAGACTTGATAGCATATGACCATATAGTGGGGGAGGAGGCCCCCCTCGGTCACAGACATAGGGAAGGGGAATAGGGTGAAAGTGGGAGGGAGGAATGGGAGGATACAAGGGATGGGATAACAATTGACATGTAATCTGAATAAATTCATTAAATAAAAAAGAAAACTAATGCCTTAATAATTTACTGTGTTATTACTATGGAAAAATAATTTTAATTCATTGTATTAGCACCCAATGAATTTAATGTATCCACAACTTTAAAAATCACAATTTATCCTAGTTTGATGGGGAAACAAGCTCCCAATGAGATCGCTCAAGCTTAGAACCTACTAGAGGCAGATGGGAAATGAGTGGACTTAGGAAAGCAGAGCTGATGCCTCTAACTGATCATGTCACATGCCTAGGAGACAAGCCATTTCCCAAACTCTACCTATTGGCAAGGCAGAGAGGAGGAACAATTTCTTAGCAATGGTGGTTCTTTCCTATAACCTTGCATGGTTCGAAAGGCATACAGCTAGCCTGGCACACATGCCTCCACAGGTGAGGCTCAACTCTCATGGTGGGGCTCTGATGATGAATCCCCAGAAGAGGTAAAATTTTCTGTTTTTATGTTATAAGGTCAGAGAATTGGATTTAAAATTTCATAGTCAGAGACAAAAAATTTAAGATTAGAAGGAAATAAGCATATAAAAATGAAAGACAAAATAAGGCAGAGATCTTGGAGTTTGTTAAATGCTGTTTTAAATGATCCCAAGATACAAATAGGAAAGAGATAATATTGCAGATTGTTAGAACTGTTTTTACTTTAATAATAATTTTTGCTTTCTGTACTTCTTCAGAGGAATTGCTTTGGAGAAAAAAATTACAAAATTTATAGATTGGAATGAGGAAAGTGCTAGGGTATCAGACAAAGCAAAATGAAAAATATGAAATTTGGAAACAAACTTTAGAAGGCAAATTAGAAAGGCTTATAACTAGGAACAATGATACTAAGATAGAACAAGGAGAAAAAGAGCCAGAACACACAACACCACTTTGTAACAAGACTCCAGGGTAGTCTATATTTGTTTACAAAACTAAAATGATTTTCCCAGCCTTGATAAGGGAACTACCAAGAGATGAGGAAAATATGATAATTCACAAAAATATCAGGTTTATGATTGGCAACCAATAGAAGAACAAGATTTAAAAGAGTTTAAGGAAGGGAAAAACGGTTATGATTTACACTTACCATATGCCGAATAGATACTTGATAACTAAACTACACAGAATTGCATAATTCCAAAAGATTAGAAAGATTTGATGACAGCCATACTAGAGGCAGGTTTCCTATTACAATGGCTGGCATGGTGGAAAGATGAGACCTTACTTATGTAGCAATGAAATGGGACTAGTGGTGTTGATATTGTCAAGTATCAGTTACTAGGTGAAGGCCCATATTCTGAATTAATAGGACAGATTAGGCTTAATTGCTGTATTAGCAGAATGCTGAACAACAGCCTTGAATGTTTAGGACAAAGTTGACCAAGAGTTTGACAAACTGAATTCTTTATAAAAATAACCCAGGTTCAAATGAATCTTTTACTAAGTTTTTACAGAGAAGAAAGCTCTAAAAAGAGCTATAGCATATCTAAATGCTGGAGAAATTCTACTTTTTTCTCTAACTTTTGAAAATGCTAATGGTGAATGCAAAAGGGCTGTTAGACCCTTGAGGGCACAATCTGCATCTCTTTATCAATGGATTAAAACTCCTGAAGACAGAAATAAATGCTCATGATTCAGTTGTAGTTGGACAGACAACTACAAGAGACATTAAAACACAAAATGCTCACTGCTGTGCCTATGAAAATTCATGTCATTCCCTAAAGGATGGTGAACAAAACGTTCCTAAAGATAAATGATTCTACAATGATAATAATTCATAGAAAATATTTCCTATGAAATGCAGAAGATGTGGAAAGAATAGTCATGTAGCTTATGAATGTAGGTCATCCAAAGATATCCAAGGCAATTCTTTGATTTCAGAAAACTGACAAAGGGGCTATGCTCAAGGCCTGGGAAAAAGCATGAGCCATTCATTTCCTATTCACCAGAAAAAGATTATTCTAAAGGACAAGAAGAAAATTGAAGGTGTGATAAGACAAACAGGGCTACTGAAGACTTAGAACACCTATTTAATGGAGATAAAGATGCTCGTAGGGATAAAAATAAAAGAAAATAAAAACCCAAACTACTATAAATGATAAGAGGCAAAAGTAAAATTACAGAGATTGAGGAGTTACTAGAGACTGAGGCAGAAGTTACAATAGTTTCCCAAGACTCCTGGCATCCAGGTTGGCCACTTCAAAAGGTATCTACACAGTGTCTGGAGATTGGAACATTGTGTCAAATAAATTAAAGTAGCAGATGGCTTAAATATATAGAGCCATCAGGTCAAATAGACAAATTAAGGCCATTTGTGGCTGATATAGCCATAATCTTATGAGGAAGAGATCTGTTACAACAATGGAAAACCCAGATTAACATCCCTCCAGTTTCAGAGACAAGCCAGAAAAAAGGTGATACTCCTGATAAAAAAAATTAAGATTATGAGAAAGGGTTATCAAAGACAGTTACAGTCTGTCCACGCTGTCCATAAACAAGATACAGCAGGAGTTGACTCTTTTACTTTATGTTGGGAAACCACTGCTGATAAAACACCTACAGCCTTGCAGCTAAAGTGGTTGACTCACCAACCTTTTTGGATTGACACTGGTCTATGACTAAAGAAAAATTACAGGCACTATAACAGATGGAGGCTCAACATATGGATGAATCTGACAGCCCTTGGAATTCTCCTGTATTTGTTATCAAAAAGAAATCTGGCAAATGGAGGATATTGACAGATCTGAGAGCAAATAATAAAATTATCTAGCCAATGGAATTTTACAGTCTGGAATCCCATTGTCTTCCTTGTTACCTAAAGAATGGCCTGTTATAGTGATTCATCTAAAGGATTGCTTTTTCACAATCCTTTACATGAACTTGACAGAGAGAGGTTTGCCTTCTTGGTACTTACTTGTAATAGAAGCTGCCCAGTATAGAGATTACATGGGAAAGTTTTACAAAAAGAATGTTAAACAGCTTATTTTGTGTGGATATTTAATGCAGCATCCATTGGAGATAATTCATAAGAAATTTCCTCAATCTATAAATGACCATTATAGGGATGATATCTTATTGGCTGATTCAGATATGAGTAAATATTAGAACAGATTTTTGGTGAAATTCCTTGTTGGGTATTACAGAGTGCTCCCCAAAAACTACAAAGAGAAGATTCTATTAATTATCTAGGATAAAAATAGGCTCAGAGAAAATTCTCTCTCTCTCTCTCTCTCTCTCTCTCTCTCTCTCTCTCTCTCTCTCTCTCTCTCTCTCTCTCTCTCTCTCTCACACACACACACACATACACACCCAGAAAAACCCAATTAAGACTTTTAATGATTTTCAAAAATTGCTGGGAGGTATTAGCTTGCTGCAGCCTACAAATGGTTGCACTGCCTAAGATCCAAGTAATTTATTTCAAGCCTTAGAAAGTGATAAGGACTTAAATAGCTCAAGAAAGTTATCAGATAAAGCTGAAACTGAGTTTTCTCTCACAGAAAGGAAATTACGAGGTTCATATACAGACTGCCTTGGTCCCAAGAAGGCCTGTGTTTTGCTTATCTTGCCTTCCACTCACTCTCTCACAGGAATTCTTATGCAGATGGGAGATTGTGTCTTAGAATGGATATTTTCACTATACAAGCAAAGCAAAAATTGAAAACCCACATAGAAAAGGTTTCTGGATTGATCATAAAGGAAAATATGAGACTTCGCCAATTATCTGGAATAGATCAAGCTGAGATGGTGGTACCTTTTACTGATGCTGAGATTGCTTCATTATGGGCAGGCAGTGGCCATTGACAGAGAGCTTTTTTTTTTTTTTTGAAGAAATTAACAACAGATACCCCAAAGCAAGCAACTTCAATTCATAAAAAGATCTAATTGGATTCTTCCTCATAAAGTAAAGATGATTTTAATTTATGGTGCTCCTATATTTTACACTGAAGCCAATAATTGAAAAAGGGCAGGTTGTAAGTCAAAAGATGTAAGCGCCTATGGTTCAGTGTAAAAACCAGAATTATAGGCAATTCTGGTGATGTTACCAGATTTTCAGGAATCTCTTAATATAGTAACTGACTGTCAATATGCTGAAAGAGTAGTTTTACATATAGAAACTGGTGATCTAATTAAGGATGATTCCAATTTAACTTCACTATTGATTCAATTCCAACAAGTGAGCAGACATAGAAACCTTCCATTATATAAACACATACAAGATCTCATATGGGTCTACTAGGCCCTCTAACACAAGGTAATGATGAAATCGATCAGTTATTAATAGGAAGTGTGCTAGAAGCTTATAGTGGGTGCATATATGGTTTTGTTTGATGTCAAGTGTGGCATGTGGACCAGACTTTTGTGAGGTTGTGGTGTGTGGTGCTTTTCCAGTGGAAACAATAGTTGTGAGAGAACAGGTGATGTTTTTCCACTAACAGAGAAACTGCTTCTTGTGGGGCATGGTCTTTGCCAACTGGTAAATATCCTAGTACTGTCTCTGAAAGGATATGTGTGTGTGTGTGTGTGTGTGTGTGTGTGTGTGTGTGTGTGTGTCCGTGTGTGTGTGTCCAAAACAAGAGTCTTAGCTTTTCGGCTTCTTGGTTTTGCCATTGCTTCTTATTGTTTGGCAATTCGTTGTTCCACTTTGAGACAGTCCAAGAGAGAAACACTCCAGAGAACACTTCAAGCTTCTGGCTGTTGCTCTGGGTTTCAGCTTCTGCTCCAAATTCTGGGTGCTGTGGTTGCAGTCACCTTTGATGAATTGCTGGTTTGCTATATGGGATCTCCTGAAATCCTGAGTAGGAAGAGTTGAATCACTCCAAGGAAGTGAATCTGAAAAGGTCTACTTCTCCTGCTCCAATTACCCTCTTTTCTCTCCTATCTAGGGTAGGTTGGTTAGAAGGGAGATATAAGCATTAAAGAAACCCAAATAATGTAGCTTTAAAAACTTTAAAAACAAAACAAAACAAAGAACCATGTTAAGAGCAAAGATTAAAGAAAGAAATTTCTATCACCTGTGAACAAGCCAAGGAAATTATGTGAAAATAGCCTACTTGTCCTTTTTCTAACAAACTCTATTATCTGCAGATGAGGGGGACAAAATTTTACAAGCTAGTCTGACTCCATGACAGGCTTCAGTTTTCCACTTCTCCTGACTGGGCCTGAGTTTCTGTTTTCTCAGAATTCAAGAAAACAATCTGTGAAAAAAAAAAAAAAAAAACTACAGCTCACAGGCAGTCAATCAGCTCACAGATCAGGTTGACCAAAAAATATGTTTATTCTACTTTATGGCCTTGCTGTCCCCAAGAGAGAACACAGATGGCCCTACGCCATCCAAATAAAGGCCAACTCATGAGAAGAAGCCAAACATCAATGACTCAACAAAATCCCCAGTAACTAGGAAGAGTTGTTACACAGTAGCCAATCCTGAATCCCCTCGTAGACTCTGACTCACTTCTAACCAATCAGTTTAAAAGTCATCACAAGACCTTCTGACTGTCTATTAATTGAGCCTGCTTGCTCACTTCAGGATTGCCATTTTGAAAAAGGTGTCAATCCTTGTATGCTAAAATCTCTGCAGAATAACCTCTCTTTGATTTTGCATGCTGCCTGAGTCTGGGGATCTTTCTTCAGTAGCTCACCCAGACCCTAACACAGGAAGTAACCATATGGTTGCCAAGGATATGAAATTTGGCAAATGGGTGTATTTCATTTTACAGAGTTTGGTAAACTGTAATATGTGCACCATACTATAGACACATATTCATGATTTCAACAGGCAACAGCCTTAAGTTCTGAAAAGGTTGATTTTGTTATTACATATTTATTAGAAGTTATGGAAATTATGGTTATACCTATACAAATGAAGCCTGGCAGTGCTCCATCATATGCTCTAATAAAATGAAACAGCTTTTACATATTAGCATATAAAACATGTCACAGGTATACCACACAACCCTACAGGACAAGCAGTCATTGAAAGAGCCAATCATACTTTAAAAGACATGCTTATCAAACAGAGTGGGGCATCGAAGGCCCTCAGAGACAGATTACATGAGGCCTCACTGACTTTGACTTTCTTGAATGCTAATGAACAAAACCAACATGTGCTGAGAGACACTGGATTATAGAAAAAGCGGCCGTGTTAGATCAGCCTGGCTACTTCTAGGATACCCTAACCTCAGAATAGAGCTCAGGAAATGCACTAAGCTGGGGGTAGAGGCTTTGTGTATGTTCTTGCAGGAAAAGAGAACTGATGGGTTCCATCAAAAAGGTCCTTTCTAATACCAAAGGAAGCCACACGCCCCTTGTCAGTGGTGAAGTTCAGGGAAGTCAGGTAGAGCCTTACGCTGCCACTCACCTGTATCACATGCTCTCCATCTTCCAGAAGAAACTCTTTACTCTTTAGTGACCGGGTTCCATAGACTTCACTCCACCTGTTGCCAAACAGCAGCTGGACGCTGGAGAGAAATCAAGTCAGTACAACCTCAGGAATGTTGATTCTTTCTGACATCTGCACCACGCCCTGGTGTCCTGGTCACAGTTCAGTCTCCAGAAGTGCTCTGCCCGAAGTCCTTCCTCTTTCTGCCTCTTCCATACCAATCCCTCCTCATAGGCCCTCAGAGAGGCTGGCGCAGGTCAGGCATCTGCACCTAGGCAGCTAGATCTGTCAGTGCCATCCATTCCTGAGCCTGAATCTTTTGCAGGGTCTACCCAACTTATAGCTGCCCCTCTGGAGCCTCCTCCCCTATCAGCCCCAAACCAGGCAGCAGCCACAACTGCTAAGGTCTGGAGACCTCATGGGCTGAGACCAGAGACACAGAGTCTGTTCTCACTGTGTTTTCAGTTGGGAGCATGAGAGCCCTGGAAGCTGTCCTCCTGAGAAAAGAAGCAAGATGATGAGTCCAAGTCCTCTAGATTAATCCTATGGCCAACTTCTTTCTTTGCTTGTGAGGTAAAATGTGTAGTACCAAATCAGACCCCATAGAAAATGCAGGAAGGATGTCCAATATAATTATATCTCAGATCATCATGAGTAATTTTCAGTACAAGTATGTTCCATGTTACGTGGTTATTGTCTCATTTTTGACAGTGATTCACTATTTATTGTGTGCCCATGTGTGCATGTATGTATTTGTATGTTTCTATCCATATAGATCCACATGTACCAAAGCCTTAGTGGAGGTGTGAGGAGAAACATTAGATTTTCTTCATTCATTCCACTAAGTGTGTCCATGGATCAAACACAGGTGGTCAGTTTGGCCAGCAAGCCACTTTCCTGCCAGAGCCATCTTGACCGACCTTACAGCTTTAGTGGTGCTGAAAGTGAACCTATGTTCCTGCATGTACTAGGCAAGCTGCTAGGCTACACCATCATCATCATCATCATCATCACCATCATCATCACCATCATCACCATCATCACCATCATCACCATCATCACCATCATCATCACCACCACCACCATCATCATCATCATCATCATCATCATCATCATCCTTCAGTTCACACCTTCTTTCCTCTCTCTCTCTCTCTCTCTCTCTCTCTCTCTCTCTCTCTCTCTCTCTCTGTCTCTCTCTCGTTTTTCTTTCTTTTAACTTTGTTTGAGATGGGATCTCACTCTGTAGCCAGGATTTCCTTGAACAACTTGATGGTGGACATCCTCCTGCCCCAGCCTCCTGTTTTCTGACATATTGGCATAAGACACCATGCTGGACTTCATCCTCTCTTTGCTTTCTATTCTGAGAAAGGACTTTGGTAAATTGTCCAGGTTGACCTTGAAGTGACTCAGTAGCGCAAACTGGTCTCAAATTTGTTATTCTCTGGCATCAGTCATCTGGGTGGCTGAGATTACAGGCCAGGTGCCAATATGGAAAGTTTAGCTATGCTCTCTCCAAGAGTTCTGAGGATGAGGTGGGAATATTCTAAGCATAAGGCCAGCCTACAGTGCATAATGAGATCCTGTGCCACAAAACTGAAGGCTGAAGGCTATAGACAAAACACAGTGATATGCATTCAGTTAAACCCTGAGCTCCCTAAAAATGAAAAACCAGCATATCTGTGTTGTCAATATTGAATTGTGTGTGCAGGTGATTTGTGCATGTGTGTTTGCCCTTGTGTGTGTCTTCCTCAATCACACTTCAACTGGCTATATACATATGGGATATATGTGTGTATGTGTGTGTGTGTGTATGTGTGTATGTGTGTGTGTGTGTGTTTATACTTGTTTCTGTCCACCTGTGTGTGCATGAGTATGTAAAGACTAGAGCTGGACACTGACTGTCCTCTATGGCTATATGCATTACTGCCGTACAGAAGATAATTTTTGTAGCTAGTCTAGCTGGCCAAAGGAACTCCTGGGTTCTCCCTATCCCAAAGCCTTGAGGTCACAGACCTGTGCTGCTGTTCTCAGATTTAACATGGGTATTGGGGTGTGAACTAAGTACCTCACACTTGCACAGTTGACACTCTTTCCTCCAGGCCTTCTCCACAGCAACACAATGTTGAATTTTTTATATGGTCTGCCTAATGTATTTTATTATAGTAATACAAAGTATATTAGTACTGAAAATTTATTTTTTTGAGTTTTTAATATTAATTCATTCATCTTACATCTCAATAATTATCCCATCCCTTGTATCCTCCCATTCCTCCCTCCCTCCCATTTTCCCCTTACTCCCCTCCCCTATGACTGTGTATGAAGGGGACCTCTTTCCCTTGTATATGCCCATAGGGTATCAAATCTCTTCTTGGTAGCCTGCTATCCTTTCTCTGAGTGCCACCAGGCGTCCCCATCCAGGGGATGTGGTCAAATATGGGACACCAGAGTTTGTGTGAAAGTCAGACCCCCCACTCTCCACTCAACTGTGGAGAATGACCTGTCCATTGGCTAGATCTGGGTAGGAGTTCGTGGTTTACTGCACATATAGTCCTTGGCTGGTGTCACAGTTTGAGCAGAACACCTTGTCCCAGATCCACCCATCATAATGTTTTTCTTGTAGGTTTCTAGGACCCTCTGGATCCTTCTATTTCCCCCATTATCCCATACTTCCCTCACCTAGAGTCCCTATAGGATGTCCTCACCTTTATCACACTTTCCTGATAAGTAAAGATTTTCATGGGACATGCCCCTTGGGCTAGTGTCCAGATATAAGTGAGTATATACAATGTGAGCCTTTCTGCTTCTGGATTAACTCACTCATTATGATCATTTCTAGTTCAATCCATTTGTCCACAAATTTCGGGAATTCCTTGTTTTTAATAGCTGAGTAGTATTCCATAGTATAAATGTACCACAGTTTCTTTATCCATTCTTCTACTGAGGGACACTTAGTCTGTTTCCATGTTCTGGCTATTATGAATAAGGCCACTATGGACATGGTTGAGCATATGTCCCTGTTGTGTGCTGGAGCTTCTTCTGGGTATAGTCCAAGGAGTGGAATAGCTGGGTCTTGAGGAAGCCCTATTTCCATTTTTCTGAGATAGCGCCAGATAGATTTCCAAAGTGGTTGTACTAGTTTGCATTCCCACCAGAAATGAGTGTTCCTCTTTCTCCACATCCTCGCCAGCATGTGGTGTTGCTTGAATTTTTTATCTTAACCATTCTTATGGATGCAAGATGGAATCTCAGAGTTGTTTTGATTTGCATTTCTCTGATTACTAAAGACATTGAGTATTTCTTTAAGTGTTTCTCAGCCATTCGATATTCCTGTGTTAAGAATTCTCTGTTTAGTTCTGAGACCCATTTCTCAATTGGGTTATTTGGTTTGGTGGTCTTTAATTGCTTGAGTTCTTTATATATTCTGGATATTAACCCTTTGTCAGATGGAGGGTTGGTGAAGATCTTTTCCCAGTCTGTAGGCTGTCGCTTTGTTCTGTTGACAGTATCTCCTGCCTTACTGAAGCTTCTCAGCCTCATGATGTCCCATTTATTAATTGTTGACCTTAAGGCCTGGGCTGTTGGTGTTCTGTTCAGGAAGTTGTCTCCTGTGACAGTGTGCTCCAGGCTCTTCCCCACTTTTTCTACTAGCCAATTTATTGTCTTTGGTTTTAAGTTGAGGTCTTTAATCCATTTGGACTTGAGTTTTGTGCATGGTGACAAATATGGGTCCAATTGCATTTTTCTACATGTATACATCCAGTTAGACCAGCACCATTTGTTGAATATGCTATTCTTTTTCCATTGAATAGATTTGGCTTCTTTGTCAAAAATCAAGTGATTATATGTATGTGGATTCATTTCTGTACCTTCAATTCAATTCCATTGATCAGCCAGCCTATCGCTGTGCCAGTATCATGCTGTTTTAATTATCATTGCTCTACAGTACAGCTTGAGATTGGGTATGGAGATTCTTCCTGAGGATCTTTTATTGTATAAGATTGTTTTAGCTATTCTGGTTTTTATGTCTTTCCATATGAAGTTGAGAATTGACCTTTCAATGTCTTTTAAAATTGTGTAGGTATTTTGATAGAAATTGCATTGAATATGTAAATTGCTTTTGATAAGATGGCCATTTTTACTATGTTAATTCTCCTGATCCATAACAAGGAAGATTCCTCCATCTTCTCATGTCATCGTCCATCTCTTTCTTCAGAGACTTAAAGTTTTTTCAAACAAGTCCTTCACTTGTTTGGTTAGAATAACTCCTAGATATTTTATATTGCTTGTGGCTAATGTGAAGGGTGTAGATTTCCTAATTTCTTCCTCTGCATGATTGTCATTTGTATATAGGAAACCTCCTGATTTTTTAAAAGTTAATTTTGTGTCCAGCCAGTTTGCTGAAGGTGTTTATCAGCTATAGGAGTTCTCTGGTGGAATTTTCGGGAGTTATGTACATTATCATATCATCTGCAAATAGGGATGACTTGACTTCTTCCTTTCCCATTTGGATCCCCTTGATCTTCTTGTGTTGTCTTATTGTTCTGGCTAGAACTTCAAGAACTATATTGAAGATATATGGAGATTGTGGGCAGCCTTGTCTGGTCCCCGGTTTTAGAGGAATTTCTTTGAGTATCTCTCCATGTAATTTGATGTTGACCAGTGACTGTTAAGTCTCTTCATTTTTATATTTGTTACAGTTGAGAGTTTGTGAGGTTGTGATTTTGGGATGGTGTAGTTATCAATTTCCTGTGTAGTTTTGGTTGTAACTCATCCCTGTGGGGGTGGAGCTTTCCTTCTAGTAACTTCTGTAAAGCTGGATTTGTGGATAGGTACTGTTTGAATTTGTTTTTGTCATGGACTATTTTGTTTTCTCCATCAATGGTTATTGATAGTTTCACTGTATACAGTAGTCTGGTCTGGCATCTGTGGACTCTTATGGTTTGCAGGACCTCTGTCCAGGCCCTTCTGGCTTTCACGGTCTTTCCTTTTTTCTCTTGCCGCTTTTAATATTTTCTTTGTTCTGTATATTTTGTGGTTTTATTATTATGTGGAAGGAAGATTTTCTTTTCTGGTCTATTCTATTTGGTGTTCTATAGGCTTCTTGTATGTTCATATGCATATCCTTCTGATTGAGAAATTTTCTTCTATGATTTTGTTGAAGATATTTTCTGGGCCATGGAGTCGGGTGTCTTCTCTTTCCTCAATGCCTATTATTCTCAGGTTTCATCTTTTCATGGTGTCTTTGATGTCTTGGATGTTCTGTGCCAGGAACTTCAGATTTAGCATTTTCTTTAATGGTTGTTTTGAGTTCTATGATTGTATCTTCAAGTCCCGAAATTTGTTCCTCCATTTCTTAGATTCTGTTAGAGAAGGTCATCTCTTTGTTGGTTGCTTTCTTCTCTAAGGCCTCTTGGCCACGTTTTTCTTCTGTGTGTTTCTTTATCATAAACTCCATTTTCATCTTCAGATCTTGAAGTCTTTTATTGATTTCATTCATCTGTTTGTTTGTATTTTCCTGAAATTCTTCCAGTGCCTCTCTATATGTCTCTTTTATGTCTTCAACCTGCTTGGTTGCATCCTCCTGCAGTTGTTTACAGATTTCATTCATTTCTTCCATTATCATCTTCCTTCCTATGGACTTGAGGTCATTTTCCTGTATTTTGATTGTGTTTGGGTTCTCAGGGTTGTTTTCTTTGGGATAGTTGGGATCTGGAGATGCTGAGCTGTTTTGGATTTTGTTGTTTGCATTCTTACTCTATCCTTTAGTCATTTTGCCTTTTCTGTGGATGGAATGTGGCATCTGGTGTCCTCACTGGTTGTTGAGAGTGGATAATTGGTGAATGATTATAGGTTGCATGCTCTTGTCTGTGGGAATCAGGGAGTTTTCCCCTGCAACAGGCAGGTGACCTAGTTTCCACTCCTAGAGACTTTGCTCTACACCTTAGGCTCCAGGCTGGGTCAGCAAAGGTAAGATTCTGACTGGTCCCTTTCACGTTATTGCTGCAATTCAGACCAGCTGTTATAGGGTCTCCGATCGAGGCTGGCAAGCTCTGGCTGGGCAAATTGCTCCCAGTTACCTGCACTTCCTGTGGTTCCATAGTCAAGACCTCACCTCGTTCAGACCCACTGAGCTATGGCGCCTTTTAGATCTGCGTATAGACACCTCAGGGGTGTCCAGCCTCTCTCAAGAGTGTGGGAGTTCCTGCTGGGGCTGTGTAAAGTGTCCAAGCTGTGTTCTAACTGCTCAGATATGCAGGCTTAGTACCCTGATTCCAGCCCCAATTTGGGCCTGTTCCACCCCACGGACTCTGTGTGTTCTCACTGAGCTAGGTGGACCCCGCCACATGGGAATTCCTGCAAAGGCTGTGTGAAGTGTCCAAGCTGGGTTTTAACTGCTCGGGTATGCAGGCTCTGTCCCCTGTGCCAGGTTCCATTGTGGGCCCAGTCTGCCCCATGGGCTGTGTGCTGCTCACTCTGAGCTAGATGGACCCAGTTGCTCTTGTTTTCACATAGCCTGGGGTCCTCAGCAAATTTGGGTGGGGTCAAGGGCAGCTTCCCCTGTTTGCCTGTGACTTCCACAGGCAAGGAACTCCAGCACCGACCCACACACTGAATTTGGGCTTTATCTGCCAGCTATAGCCCCCAAGTGGGTTCTGTTTGAGTGTCTAGAGAGTGGGTTCAGGACATCTGTGGTCTGTTGTTTGACCCATGTCCAGGCCCGCTGGTGGTCTGCCTTGTGCCAGATACCACTCACCTAAAGTTCTCTAGATTTAGCAGTCTGTGGCTCCATTCAAGTCCCTGTCAGATACAGTGCTTGCTGGGTGCCTCCATCTTGGAACATCCACAACATTGAATTTTAAGGACTGAGACAACCTCAGTATTGCACAGGACATACAGAAAACAATATTCACTGCTATTCTGAAATTCTCTTAAACTTGGGGACTGTGCCTGCCTTTGCCAGGCTTGGAAACAGCAACACAAGGTCTTTGAGGCACTCTAGAAGAGCAACAGATCTCAAGAGGCAGACACTGGTGAGGACAGCCAAGACCTGCCTCTCTCCAGGGAATGGCTGGCCTTTCTGGGGCAGAGCAAAGGTCCAGAATGGCAGAGTGAACTGCACATTTCATGTCCTGTGAAAACAGGGACATCTCTCAGACTATGTGAGCAGTTTCTGTTACTTCCAAGAGGCACTAAGCCTTCCAGAACTACTTGGAGGAGGGACCATCAAGCCACAATAATGGTTTCTGAAGTAGAAAGTCAGATGTCCTTCTCCATCTGCCTCCCAGTCTTCCCTAAGCCCAGGCATTCCACGCCTGAGGAGGCTACCTAAGGTTAGGGCTCTAGACAAGCTACAGGGAGTGGACACAATGGGGGGCAGTGCAGGGAAGCTTGGGATTAAGTGTCCTATTCACCTCTTGATGCTGTTTATTGGTGACAAGTAGACCCAGATGCTTTTGAGTTCTCCCTGATCCTCACCATGAATGTAGAAATAGGTGCCAACACATTTTCCCTGAATATCTGGGAAAGGGAGGCAGTAGGAGAGTGTTCAGGACCACTCCCTCACTCAGAGCCCCTATGCCAAGGACGGGACATGGGAGGGAGGTGGAGGCCACAAAGGAGGCTCAGGAACTGACCCTAGGCTCTGCAGGTGGAACCAGCAGGAACAGCCAATGTCATCAACAGCAGCATGGCTTCTAAGGGTTTGGGGCACAAGTCTGGAGCTTAGAGAGAGCCACAGGGAGATGTCAAGGCTTCAACAAGGCTCTGAAGAGAATAAATCAGGTGCAAGGGATATACATGGGCAGACAAGACAAGGAAACATCCAGGAACTCTCCTTCTTCACAGCTCAAGAGGCTTCAGAAGAGCCCTGTGATGGTTTAACATACATGCCCACACTATGACCCCCCCAAGGTCACTGTGCTAGCCTTCTGACTAAGTGCTGAGCAGGACACTCTATGTTGTCATATTATACAAGGCTTCCCAATGTCTGAAGGTGCTCCTGGAGAAACCCCATCTTCCAATCCCCTCTATCCATGCCCCATGGTCAGACGGTTGCTGGCTCGAGCCTTTCTCCCTTTCTCCCTCTGGACTCTCCCCCAGCACCAGGCTAGATCTGTCCTCCATCCTTACCTGTGCTGTGTGGTCTGAGCCCCACCCTTTGTTTCTTTATACCCTAGTGCCACTCAGCCATATCCATTGTGGGCATGACTTCTGGAAATGCCTAGCCAGCTGACCTTCAGAATCTGAACTTTTGCCCAACCTTGAAAGCAATGTGAACATCTGCTTTGAGGCAATTTAAAACTATGGACTCAACCTGTTTCCCTACTGTGTACTCATCTTGTTTGAGTTTATCTTGCCTTTAAGAGAACAATGGATCCAGCCTTACTATTCTTTGGACTTCCATGTCATCAGGTTTTTACAAGCTAAACCGAACAAGTAGTTTTCATCTTGAATTTTGTTCCCTCTTTCTCCCCCAGGACCCTTTTATCCCCTGACCCAGAATGATGTACATGTGTTTGCCTATAGTGCTCACTTCATCTGCAGAGAGTAGCAAATTGAAGACAGCCTTGAAGATAACAGTGCCTATCACAGATGTTGGAAGCAACATGCAGATCCAGGGTGGTAACATCCACTAGCTGAGCTTTTTGTTAGCTTGCTTGTTTATTTGTTTGTTTTTTTCAATTCTCTACTGGGTCAGTAGGGAACAGTAAAGAAATTTCTTCCCTTGTGAAAATGAAAGTCTGGTAAAATATTCTTAAGACAGAAATTGCACATTTTTTCACCCCCTTCATCAATATTCTGTTCAGTAAGCAGTGAAGGTGACCTTCGGTTGGTCAGGAAGTGGCCAGATGAGGTCTGGTTTGATCTCACTTTAAATGACTGTGTTAGAAATAAGTTCAGGCTTTCAGAAGCTCTTAAGCATGGCAAAACCTTCCTTCTGGTCCAAAGCAGGTGCCACTGACAAAAGCTGACCAAGCAGGAAGTTCAGTAGGTTGTTATTTCACTGCTGTCTTTTATTAGCTGGGGGAAAAGCCTCACTGTTTCATTCATTTGGTTTTTGGTTGGTTAGTTTTAAAAGAGTCCTGTGCATAGAAATGAAGGAAAGCAGGAAAGCTTAGGCTGCTCAAGTTATGGGAATGTAGCAACTTTCCTAGTTTTTGCGTAAAAGCTGGAGAAGTACAGAAAGGTTAACAGCAAGAGTTACTCTCAGAGAAGACCAGGGTTCAGTCCTCAGGCCCACATGATGACTCAACCATCTGTAACTCCTGTTCCCTTATCTCCAGTGCCTGCTTCTAATTTCTGTGGGGACCAGTCACAGGTGTGGTACACATACGTAAATTCAGTAAAGCACTCATACATATAAAATAAAATAAAGCTCAAAATATTTTTTTTTAGTTTTCCATACATCTTTCTAAATTGTGAAGGTTAACAGTTTTAGTTAATATTTTACAATGTGGAGTTCATTAGAAGATTTACACAAACATTTTGTAACATGTAGGAGATTGGATAATATAAATTCATTGCGGTAAATAAAATTTTATAGTATTTGATAGAAAAGACTAGCACTTGATGTTCCTAATAAATCCATCCTCTAAGCATCCTTTCCTTCAAACTAATTAACAAGGCATTGGCTTTTTTTCTGTCATATCATAGAATAAGAAACATGTGTGTGTGTGTGTGTATGTGTGTGTGTGTGTGTGTGTGTGTGTGTGTGTGTGTGTGATTTTCTTCTAAAACAAAATTCAGAATCTTTGTCTTGCTAGGGCCACATGCCTTACCACAGACAGAAATCCAAGCTGCAGACCTATCAATTAAAGACGGGTTATAGCACTCACTTTCAAGTGTATCTCATACAATGACACAATTCTCATTTAGTCATGACATACAGCCACAGAACAGGCTAACCCAGTATGGCTTCCCACATGCATGGATTTATCTGGATGGCATTGGTAAGATATAATAGAGATGTAAACAACCTGCTTTTCACTTGCCATTTCCATGCTGACCATACAGATACAATGAGTATTGTATGAAAGAGACTACTTCTTATGTGCAATAATCCTGGCTGTCCTGGAACTCTCTGTATACCAGGCTGTCCTTGAACCCACAAAGTTCAAGCTGCCTCTGCCTCCAGAATTTTGGAATTAAAGGCTTGCACCACCACTGCTAGGCTTGTGGGTTTCTTTTACATGAGTTCCTTGGGTTCATCACTATTTCCCCAGCAGAAGGCAAAACACTCAGCTTCACCTTCCAGCAGTCAATTCTTCACTCACCTCCTTCCTCTGCCACCAGGGAGATTACAGGAAAAGCTGGACATATCCAAGAATGCTTCAGAAATTTTCCAGCATGGTGCTGACTGTGCATGAATATGGCCCGCTGTGTCTCTTCTTCCTCTCCATCCACCACCACCCAATGCTATTTGAAGAGCACTGAGAAGATGGAAAGTGGTGCTCATAAAGCCTGTAAGCCCCAGGCTGACTGTGGCAGACAAGAAAGGCTCTCTTGTGCTGGAGTGAGGGTGGACCATTTAGTAATCAGGGCGACTCTGCATCTGGGAGATGTGTGTGGCTTTGCATGCAATGGCTGTGGTAGCCAGATGTCTGCACACTCATCCTGTGGGAACAGGCACTGAGAAGTTGCGTTTACTCAAAAGCCTTGCCTCTTTACTTCTGTCCACAAAATGACTAAAAGCAAGATGAAAATCTGGCATCTCTGTTTATTTGATGTCTGCCACCTTTGCTTCTGCACATCACCGCAGGAACCACTCAGTGAGTTTCTATCTAGAAGCCAGTGGCACATAGCTTTCCCATGGATGCAGGCACAAGAATATTGGGCCTTTCTCAGTTTTGACAGTGCCCCATTCCCTGCAGAGCACCTCAAGTCCTTTAGTCATTGTCATAATTTTTGTAATCTGGCTTCCAGTAAGAGCAAAACATCACAGGACAGACTGCTCTTGGATAAGTGCAATGGTCCATGAGGGTGAGGATGCACCATGTAGCATAATTTCCCCCTGAGAACCATCTTGTTCCTTCAAGCAATAAGAACTTCTTCCCAGCACCTTGCAGGATACAGTGGAGCTAATGACAGGCAAGACTATGGCTAGACCAAGACTGTTTACTTATGCATGCCTTAATTCTTGTGTGTGTGTGTGTGTGTGTGTGTGTGTGTGTGTGTGTGTGTGTGTGTGTGGCATTTGTGTATGTGTTCTATGCATGTGTGTGTGTGTGTGCCTACGGAGGGCAGACAAAGTGTCCTCCTCTATCACTCTCCTTCTTAGTCCTTTGAGGCAGAGTCTGTCTCCAGACCTGGAGCTCCCATTTTTCCAGCTAAGCTGACAGCCCCGAAGCCCCAGTGATCCCCCTGTATCTGGCCCCAGGCACCCCAGAGTTCACTGACACCTGTGAGACCATGTTCAGCAAGTTGCATGGGTGCCAGGATCTGAACTCATGTCCTCATGGCTGCATAGTAAGCACTTTGAAACAATGACAAGTTCCCCATTTCTTCTCTATTTAAACCTAAAAACTCTTCTCAGTACTCTAAAGATGGAATTGGGGTGACTGATGTCACAAGTATGCTAGGTCATAAACATCGATATATTTGTGTTTCTCCATTGTCAGAGTTTATTGAATAACAAAAAAATTCACAAGGTACAGTGGCCTCATTGGCAGCAATTTGCCCGGTAGTCCTATCCCGATAATTTGGTGCATGTCAATAGAGGCATTGTCTGTTTGTTTGTTTTGGGTTTTTGAGACAGGGTTTCTCTATTTACAGCTTTGGCTGTCTTGGAACTCACTCTATAGCCTATGCTGGTCTGCAACTCAAAAATCCCCCTGCCTCTGCCTCCCAAGTGCTGGGGTTAAAGGTGTGTGCCACCACCGACTAGCTCAGTACAGTTTTTTGTTTAGTTTAGTTTGTTTTATAAACAGAAATTCCCAAATCATTTGACTTTACTAATAAAAACTCAGGAGCCAGATGCTGGGGTGAAAACTTGCTAGCTCAAAGATACAGAGAAAGCACCCAGTTGACCTGCCTACTCAGTCAAGTCCCAGAGGAAAAAAAGCCAAAAAGCTAAAAGCTCAGGGCCTAAAGCTTGCTAGCTCACCCAAAAGGCCAGGAGGAAAAAGCCAAAAGTCAAAGAGCCAAAAAGTTCTTTCCTCCCCATGTGTCTTAAATACTCTTCTATCAATGTCATTCCTTTCTACTTAATCCCTGACACCTGGCTTCTTGCTCCGCCCTTGACCTGGTGTTAATTTTATTAAATACTGTGTACAGAAAGTTCTTATATTAAAGGTGTGTGGTAGGGCTGTATAGGCTTAGATTTTTCAGAAACCTAATTTATTTAGTGTTCTTAATTGCTTCTACCTCCCTTCCTACCTACCAGCCAGAAGTAGGGGAAGAAGAAAGTAGAAAATGTGGGTTGTGGACCTCTTTAGATGTACCCCCTTGGAGAGATTCCAGTCTTTGTCCTCAGGATACGAGCAGCCCAGCATACAACAAACAGCAGCAGTGGCAGCACTACTCAGTAGAAACAAGACTCTGCCAAATCAGCACCATTCAGATGGTGTGTGCCATCAAAGTAGCAGGACAGAGTGAAGTGCCACAAGAAGTTCTTTGGAGCATTTTTCTCTGCAAAGTGAAGAGCAGAAAAGCGAAGACCAGCAAAGCGATGTGAACCTTGCAAAGCACAGCAATGCAAAAGAGCCTTCCCTGCCTGTGGCCTTCTATTTATCCCTTCTCAGAGTTCACACAAGGATGTTTTTTCAGCCGCATGAGACATCATCCAGCAAAATTTTACATGCCCTTTAGCCAGTCTGTTTTCATCAGTGGAAAAGCACTCCAACACCCCATATCTGTGACTAAAACAAAAACACATTCACATGACACAACTGAGTCTTCAAAGAAACCAAAAACTTTCACTTTAGGACTAAAGCACAGCAAATAAGAAACAGATTTTTACAGTTCACAGTCTCGGGATTCACAATGGGATCAAATATCCTGAAACAGTGGTGTTTTGGTTTTGTTTGTTTGTTTGTTTGTTTGTTTCATGATTGACTTTCTCTGTTTAGCCCTATATTGGAATTCACTCTGTAGACTAGGATGGCCTTAAACTCACAGAGATGCACATATCTCTGCCTCCTGAGGACTGGGACGAAAGGTATGTACTACCACCTGGCTCAATACAGGTACTTTTTTTTTTTTTTTTACCAATTTTAATTACTAATATGATTAATATTACCTCTTAGAATATGTATTAATATGTACCACATGCTGTCTCTCTATATATAATATATACATTCATCCATATATAATATAAAATCTAGATAGATAGATAGATTACCAAATTGCTTCTAAGGACTAAAAGGTTACAAGAGAATTATCGATGTTTCAGAGGTCTGAGTGACAGGTGAACTGTTAAGAGATGCAAAGAAAGTCTCTGTAGAAGTAAGATAATGACCAATAGGTCCCCTAGCTGCAAAGGTGGTACTGTGGAGTGCTGGCATGAGGTTATTGTGTAATTCAGATGTTGATTTCTGTGCCCCCAATATCTGGTTGCAAGCCTTGTTCTGAGATTTTCTTGTCTAAATGTTGTATAAATGCTGCTCCCCAATTATCCCCCTGATATGTCAATAAAGCAGATTATAGCCAATTATTGAGCAGGGGACATAATATGGCTGGATTTTCTGCCATCCAGGGGAGGAGGAGTTGGAGGAAGAAGTAGGGGACTATGCCATAAGCAGAGGTGCAGGAGAGATGAAGAAGGTTCAGATGGAGCAAAGAGATAACTAAAAAGAAAGTTATTGGGGATTTTGGCAAAGATGAAGTCAGGATAGACAGAGGGTTAAGAACAGACTTAAATGTTAAAGATTGTGTTGCAAATCCTTATAAACAAATATAAGTGTCTCAATTATTTATGTGATAACCATGTTAAGATAAAAACTAAGAGGAAGGAGTCATAGTTTTATAAAAATCCCCTTATATGTGGAGTCAGGATGCTGCAGTTCACAGATGTAAGCAGCATTAAAGAGTTAAGACCAGCTGCAGAGGTGAGGCTTGAGATCATGGAGGCTCTAGGAGTAAGGGGCAGGACATGATCCACGTGGACAACTGACAGTGGTGCACAGAGGCAAATGAGCAGATGAGAGCTGAGTAGGCACATCAGCAGCAAGCCCTGGGTTAGTCAGTTCTCTGCTTCCACTTTGGGGGTACACAATTCAGGTAGTTAAATAGCAGGTTCATGGGGACACCACCATCACATTGTGAGATGCCCATCTCATTGTGTGAGGGAGTTGTACCCTTTCCTTGGTCTGGTGAGCCTCATGAATTCTTGGGAATGACTTTTCCAACATAACTTTAACACACATATGTGCTTCTATTGTCCCAGTTACCCTCAATACATGTACAGTATGGCATCCTCTCTTCTTCCAGGAAAAAGAGACCTGACTGGGAGCCACAGACCGCAAGAACTGGAAAACCCTAGGTGAGTTGGGACCCACACAGTGCAGACCACAGGTATGCCTTGCCCCAAGACAACAAATTGGCCCATGAAGGATGGGACCCAGTCCTTAGACTCTGTACTGGAATGTGCCTGTAAACACCAACCAGGCTTTATAATCAGAACTCAGTAAATGGGACTGAACTCCATGCAGTGAAGCACCAGAGCTCATGGCCTGGGGGTATCTCAGGGAAATGGGTGGATATGTCCTCAGACCCCATCCATGTCCACCCTTGTGACAGTCCACAGAAATACCTAGGGATCACACGAAAGCCCAGGTGGCTGTGAACACATTACCCAGCCACAGCGGCAGAGTCTGAACTTAACCAGACAAGAATCTAACTACTAGCCACAGCAGACTGAGCCTGCACATTTGGGAACAAAGAACCCAGCCTAGCCAGGCTTCATAGCCTGGCAGGATCTCCCAAGCTCTTGGGAGAGGCTGGACATCCCTGAGGGGTCAGGGCAGAACACTAAACAGCAACCCCAACCCAGATGGACTGAACTGCCACAGTTGTGCTATCTGAACAAGTTCAGGAAGGAACTTAATTACTGGTCACAGTGGTTCATGCCTGCATAATTGGGCAGATAGAAGCCATCCTAGCCAGGCTCCACAGCCTGCCATGGTCTCCCACACTCTTGGAAGTGGCTAGACGGCCCTGAGGAGTCAGGACAGAAACCTAAACAGCGACCCTAACACAGCTGGACTGAACCACCATAGTTGTGCTGTCTGAACAGGTCTGGGCAGGAACCTAACTATGGGCCACAGCAGTTCATGCCTGCACAATTGGGCACAAAGAACCTGGCCTAACCAGGCTCCACAGCCCAGCAGGGTCTCACATACCCTTGGGAGAGGCTTGACAGCCCTGAGGAATCAGCACAGAAAACTAAGCAGTGACCTCAAACACAGTGGGACTGAACTGCCTCAGTTGCGAGATGAGAATAGGACCAGGCAGAAGCCTACATCTGATGACCCAGTGGGGAACCTAAGGTGTGGAACAAAGTATCCTGGAGCAGAAACCAGATCACCTGCCTGATCCAGGGAATAATCCTCTGATCCCCCCAGGCAAGGGCCCTCAACCTATAATCACTCACTAACAATCCACTCTCAATGACCAGTGAAGGACACCAGAAGCTAAGTCCCAACATCAAAGACAGCAAGATGACTAAAGGCCAGCGTAAGAACACAAACAACAAAAACCAAAACAGTATGGTATCTCCACATCTCAGCTATCCCAAAGAAAGCAACCTTGAGAACTCAAACACAATCAAAATATAAGAAAATGACCTCAGATCTCTAGTAATGAAGATGGTAATGGAAGAAATGAATAAAATATGTAAACAAACGCAGAAAGATGCAGCCACACAGGTGGAAGACATAAAAGTGGCCTGTAGAGAGGCCCTGGAAGAAATTCAGGAAAATACAAACAATCAGATGAAGGAAATCAACAAAGCAGTTCAAGATCTGAAAGTGTATAAAGAAACACTGGAAGAAAATCAGGAAAATACAATCAGATGAAGCAAATCAATGAACAGTTCAAGATCTGAAGATGAAAATGGAAACGATGATGAAGGCACAGACAAAAGAAAAACGGGAATGAGAGACCTTAGAGAAGAAAACAAGCAACACAGAGGTGAGCCTCTCTAACAGAAACCAAGAGATAGAGGAACAAATCTCAGGACCAGAAGATACAATCTTAGATCTTGAAGCAACCATCAAAGAAAAGGCTAAATCTGAAAAATTCCTTACAAAAAAATCCAAGAAATCAGTGACACCGTGAAAAGATGAAACATGAGGATGCCTATTAAGGCATTGAGGAAAGAGAAAACACCCTACTCCAAGGCCCAGAAAATATCTTCAACAAAATTATAGGAGAAAACTTCCCCAATTTAAAGAAGGAGATGCACATAAACATACAAGAGGCCTACAGAACTCCAAATAGAATAGACCTGAAAAGAAAATCTTCCCTCCACATAATAATCAAAACACAAAATATACAGAACAAAGAAGAAATATTATAAGTGGCAAGGGGAAAAAGGTCAAGTAACATATAATGGCAAACCTATCAGAATTATGCCTGACTTCTCAACAAAGACTGTAAAAGCCAGAAGGGGTGGATGGAAGTCCAGCAAACACAAAGAGACCACAGATGCCAAGCTAGACTACTCCACCCAGTGGACCAACAATAACCATTGATGGAGAAAACAAGATATTCCATGACAAAACCAAATTCAAACACTGCCTATCCACAAATCTGGCATTAACAGAAGTTACTAGAAGGAAACCTCCAATCCAAAGGGACAAGCTACAACCAAAATTACATTGAAAAATAACTACACCATCACAAATATATCATACAAACACTCTACTGCAACCAACATCAAATCACAGGACGTAACAGTCCCTGGTCATTAATATTTCTCAACATCAATGGTCTCAATTGTCCAATAAAAAGGCACAGACTAACAGAATGGATGCATAAATGGATATCCATCAATGTAATCCACCACATAAACAAACTCAAAGAAAAATCCACATGATCTTCTCCTTTGATGCAGAAAAAACATTTGACAAAATCCAACACCCATTCATGTTTAAAGTTTTGGAGAGGTCGGGGATACATGGCACATACCTAAACATAATAAAGGCTAAATACAGCAAGCCAATAGCCAACATCAAATTAAATGGAGAGATACTCAAGAAAATTCCTCTAAAATGAGGGACTGGCAAGGCACTTTCTCCATATCTCTTCAATATAGTTCTTAAAGTTCTAGCCAGAACAATAAGACAACAAAAGGAGATCAAGAGGATCCAAATGGGAATGGAGGATGTCAAATTATCCGTATTTGCAGATGATATGACAGTGTACATAACTGACCCACAAAATTCCACCAGAGACTCCTACAGCTGATAAACACCTTCAGAAAATGGCTGGACACAAAATTAACTTAAAAAGTCAGTATCCTTCCTATGAACAAATGACTATTTTGCAGAGGAAGAAAATAGGGAAACTATATCATTCATGATAAACACAGGCAATATAAAATATCTAAGAGTAACTCTGATGAAGTAATTGAAGGATTTGTTTGGAAAAAAACTTTAAATCTCTGAAGAAGGAGATTTAGAATGATATGAGAAGATGGAAAGATCTCCCCTCTTTGTGGATTGGGAGAATTAACATAGTAAAAATGGCCATCATACCAAAAGCAATTTACAGATTCAATGCAGTCCCTATCGAAATACCTACACAATTTTATAGACATTGAAAGATCAATTCTCAACTTCATATGGAAAAACAAAAAAACCCAAAACAGCTAAAAAAAAAATCCAGAACAATAAAAGATCCCCCAGGGGAATCTCCAGACCTGATTTCAAGTTGTCCTATAGAGTAACAGTAATTAAAACAGCATGGTACTATCACACCAATAGGATGGATGATCAACAGATATGAACTGAAGACCCAGAAATGAATCCACACACATATGGACACTTGATTGTTGACAAAGAAGCCAAATCTATTCAATGGAAAAAGGATAGCATCTTCAACAAATGATGCTGGTCCAACTAGATGTCTACATGTAGAAAAATGCAAGTAGACCCATATTTATCACCATGCACAAAACTCAAGTCCAAGTGGATTAAAGTCCTCAACATAAAACCAGAGACACTAAATCTTTTAGAAGAAAAACTGGGGAAGAGCCTGGAACACACTGTCACAGGAGACAACTTCCTGAACAGAACATGAACAGCCCAGGCCTTAAGGTCAACAATTAACAAATGGGACCTCATGAGGCTGAGAAGCTTCTGTAAGGCAGGAGACACTGTCAACAGAACAAAATGACAGTGTACAGACTGGGAAAAGATCTTCACCAACCCTACATCTGACAAAGGGTTAATATCCAAAATATATAAAGAAATGAAGAAATTAAACACCACCAAATCAAAAACCCAATTAAGAAATGGGGCTCAGAACTAAACAGAGAATTCTCAACAGAGAAACACTAAAAGAAATGTTCAACATTTTTAGTCATCAGAGAAATGCAAATCAAAACAATTCTGAGATTCCATGTTACATCCATCAAAATGGCTAAGATAAAAAACTCAAGTGACAGTACATGCTGGTGAGGATGTGGAGAAAGGGGAACATTCCTTCATTGCTGTTGGGATTGCAAACTTGTACAACCACTTTGAAAATCTATCTGGCACTTTCTCAGAAAACTGGGAATAGGGATTCCTCAAGACCCAGCTATTCCACTCCTTGGAATATACCCTGAAGATGCTCCACCACACAACAAAGTTATATGCACAACCATGTTCATAGCAGCTTTATTCTTAATAGCCAGAACCTGGAAACAATCTAAATGTCCCTCAGTCAACGAATGGATAAAGAAACTGTGGTACATTTACACCATGGAATACTACTCAGCTATTAAAAACAAGGAAATCCTGAAAACTGTGGGCACATGGGTGGAACTAGAAATGATCATCCTGAGTGAGTTAACCCAGACCCAGAAACACCCACATGGAATATACTCACTTATAATTGGACTCTAGGCCAAACGGGATGTCCCATGAAAGTCTTCACTTACCAGGAGATTGGGATAGATGTGAGGGCTTCCTATTGGGATTGTAGGTAAGAGAAATATTGGCAATGGTGACATATAAGGATCCAGGGGGTCCTAGAAACCTACAAGAAGAACATCATGATGGGTGGATCTGGACCCAGGGCGAGTCTGCTCAGGTTACTGCACCAACCAAGGACAATACGTGCAGTAAACATTGAACCCCTGCTCAGATCTAGTCAATAGACAGCACATTCTCCACAGTTGTGTGGAGATCAGGGACTGACTCTGACATGAACTCTAGTGCCCCATATTTGACCACTTCCCCTTGGTGGGGAGGCCTGGTGTTACTCAGAGAAGGGATAAGCAGACTACCAAGATAAGACCTGATGCCCTGTGACTATATGGAGGGGAGGAGGTCCCTTTTGGTCACAGACCTAGGGAGGGGAATAGAGTGAAAGCAAGAGGGAGGGAGGAATGGGAAGATACAAGTGAGGGGAAAACAATTGAGATGTAATATGAATAAAATAATTTTAAAAACCCTAATAACATGTCTATCATAGATTATTCTCCAAATCAGAGTGAACACTACAGAGATTTAAAAATAGTCCCTCTATGATTATAAAGGTAAATGATTCTAGGTTGGAAATAAAAATTTAGACTTTTGTTAAAGAGAATGTTCATAAAGAACATTTATATCAATATATGAACATACCATTATCCCTTTCTAAATAGTTATACTAAATATGTCTTATGTTACCTAAATTTTCAATGAATTATTTGTCTGTTTCAGAAGACCTAAAATTTAAAAATAATAAGTAACCTGCTTTGGGACACACACACACACACACACACACACACACAGAGTCCCTCATGGGCTAGAGAGAGGTTTAGAGGACTGGCTGCTCTTCCAGTGGCTTAGAGTTCCCTTCCCAGCACTCACAGGGCAGCTCTCAATGATCTATAATTATAGTTTCAGAGGATCTGACTCCCCCTTCTGGCTTCCATGAGCACTACATGTATATACATGCAGGCAAAACACCAGTATTCATAAAAATAAAAATAAATAAAAGTCTTTAAAAAATAAAAAAGAAGAAAAGAGTTCTTCACCCCAGAAGGTGTTTGAAGTCTAGCCCTGGGCACTTTGCCTGTTTTTCTCCTGCGTCTTCACAGTTAGAGTCCGTTAGAATCCCTGTTGTCGATTCTTCTGTGTGCTTATTAGCAAAACTCTTCTTTGTTGAACACTTTTGGTGCCAGACTCAGTACGTAGTTGTCATGGCCACTAAGTGTCCAATAAGAGTCTTCATTCTGCCAGCTCTAGCCAGTGGGACATCTACCACACACTTCTAACTCACTGGGGACTGTAGGTGCTGTGCATACAGCCATGGGTGGTGAGCGCCCTCTGCCTGGGCTTTAGCAGAAGCACAAAAGGGCACCAGACAGAACAGGTAATATTAGAGACCTTTGCAAAACATACTCAATCCTTGGAAGTTTAAGAAACTCCCACTATCTGTGTGAGATGAGATGGTTGGGCTACAAAGGCCGTGGAGGGGATGGCTGCCTTCTTGTGAGAAGGTCTACTCTTCTAGTGTGCTAGGGTTCAATTCAAAGCCCCCTTGCTGAACTCACAATGGTACATTATTAGGTTAAAGGCCCCTCAGGGTCAACCCTCTGTTTCCTGAAACATTGCCTACTCTAGAGTGGCTGTTGGACCACTCCACAGAGAGAACTGTCAGGCCAGCCCATGCTCACAGCCGCGTGGGAGGCTGGAGAATGGCTTAGTGGGTAAAGTGTGGGCTGCACAAGCATCGGAGCTGAGCTTGAACCCCAGCACCCATGTGAAGGTGCTAGGTATAGCAGCAAGCATGGGCCGTCCGAGTGTGGGGGAGGAGGAGATGAGGGCTTCTGGAGCTTCCTGGCCAGTGGAGCCTAAGAGGGGAACTCCAGGGGCTGGAGAGATGGCTCAGCATTTAAGAGCACTGATTGATCTTCCAGAGGTCCTGAGTTCTAGTCCCAGTAACCACACAGTGTCTCACAACCATCTATAATGAGATCTGGTGTACACATATAAGCAGAACACTGTATGTTAAATAAATATATAAATCTTAAATATAAAGAGTGGAACTCCAGGCCAGAGAGGGACCTTGTCTCCAAAAATAAGGCTGCTAGGACCTGGAGTATAACACCACATGCACCACCACACCACACAGGAAACACACATACACACACACACACAGACACACACACCCCACATACACCACACAAACCACACCACACACACAAACACACAGGCACACACCAGACACACACAGGCTACACACACCAAAACACACAGACACACACACACAGACACACACACACAGACACACACACACAGACACACACACCCCACATACACCACACAAACCACACACACACACACACACACACACACACACACAGACAGACACACACACACAGAGCTATTGATGATTGTCAGACCTGCACACTCCTCTGTCCTCTCAGAACTCAGAACTCAAGTTTGGTGAAGGATTTGGCCTTTCAGAGTCCACCTTGCCTCCTCATCTTCTCTTGATGTCAAGGGTCAAGTATTTTGTTAATTAATTCTCTGTCTCTTTGCAACTAAAGCCAGCATCCAGAAACAATGGTGGAGTCGAACCAAAGAAAAGGCCCAAGTTTTGCCTTCTAGATTTTGGTTCACAATTTATTTTCTAAGCAGAGTCTCATGTCACTCATCCTGGTCCTGGCTTTCTGTATAGCTGATGTGACTCTGAACACCAGAGCACCCCACTTTCACCTCTGGGGTGCTGGGATTACAGAGATCACCCACTAAGCCTGGTTTCCACATGCGTTCCTGCTGAACCATGACAACTGGAAAACCTTCCTGATACCAGTCAACCCCTGGGAGATCTCCAAAGAGGAGCCCTCCATAGACAGGAGCCCTTAGCTCTTCTTCAGATGATCACAAAGACAGGTTCCAAAGCCCCTTCTACCCCGGCTAAATGCGCGTCTCTCCTTGCATGTGCATGTGCCCATGTGTGTCTCCATGTGTACGCGGTCTATAGACCAACCTCCTTTTCCAGTGCCGTATTCCACCCCACCCTCCAAGCGCTACCCCATCCCGATCCTCTCCTGCCCACATCATCCCAACACCCAACAACAGGTTACAGGAAGGAGGCAAAGGCAACCCAGAACATCCCAGTTCCTGCAGCCTGGTATTGAATTGCGCAAATTTGGGGACCCTTTGTCTTCCCTTAGTTTGGGTTCCTACCCTAATGATATCACCAGAGGATTTTTAATGGGCATTTCTGCTTACAGAGAGCCCCTCACCTGGCTCTCAGCTATTGGTAGCAGGCAAGTAGGTGCTGGAGTTGGGGTGGGGGTCAAGGATATAATAGCTGGGGGTAACTGGGAGCCCAGGGAGTAAGTTGGGCTTGTGTGGCACCACACCCAGAGGTTGTGGCTGCCAAGTAACTGTACTCACCTGTCTACACAGGGACACATAGCAGGCACCCCCTGCTGGCTCACTGTCTATATAATCTTTGTGGTCTCTTTGGGATGCTGATTTAGTGGTAGGTTTATTCAAGGGCAGGTTGTGACAGAACTGTCCACTTCCGTGTTGTGCAAGAGGAGGCAGCTCACGGCCAGCACAGACAACACACAGATGCTCCCTTCAGGCTTGAGCCAGAACAAGGATAAGGAAGTCGTTACAATTTCCTCAAACGTTCAGGAACACCCAAGAGTTGCTTTCTGTCCAAAGGCCAAATCTGGGAATGACTGGCTGACGTGAGGAACCGAGCCAGGAGACAAGTGTAAGACAGCAGGGCCTTCCCAAGCAGTAGCCCAGGGCTGAGCTTGCATGGACTCCTCCCTGAAGTTTGAATGAGTTGGTGAGAAGTGGTTCTCAGGGACAGGTGGCTGTGCCTGTGGCACTACATGTAGCTGGCTCCAGGTTTCTAAAGCAAGACAATTCCATGAAGTGGATGCTGAGGTCACTGCACACAGGGTGTGGGAGGCTTCAGGAACCATTCCCCTCCTGATGGCGGGCTGGGCTGGTACCTGTACAGGAGGTGACAGGGGGACAGGATTTGGGTTTAGATGTCATGCCTCTCCACAAAAATGATTTCTTCTCTGTTGGCCTTGGCTTCCTCACCCATAGAAATGGGATTAACCTCCCCACAGGGTGTTTAAGATCATAAAATGAGCAACAGTTGTGAAAACATGTAACATCAACAGTGTTTGAAAACTGACACACAGTAAATGCTGGTCTGTTCTTGCATCCATCCATTCTTCCATCCACCCATCATCCAGCCATCTATCCATCTGTTCACTCATGTCCACCCTCCCACCTATTTGTACGTCCATCAATGGATGCATCTGTCCATCCGTTCATGTCGCCCACTCACCTATCAACCTGTGAGTCTGCAGTCATCTATCCATTTATTCCTCCTCTCATTCATTTGTTTGTCCACTCATCTGTCCATCTACCTACCAATCTATCTACCCACATCACTTACTCATACCTGGAAGGTTACTGATACCCGGAAGGTTAATCTTGTTTCCCTTAACCTCTTTTCCTTCTTGTATAGGATAGTTGGTTGTATAAAAAAGTCGAATTGTTAAGAAACAGAGCCAACAAGTGGTGCTCAATTGGGGGGCACAATGGCTTCTGTAACTTCTAATGTTGCGAGGGAAAATTCAAATCTCGAAGATATACAAATTCTGTTTCAATGTATCAGCAAAATTGCAACTACTGTTGCAAAACTCTTTTCTGCTTTATACTTAGAGGGAATTTTCTGTTTTTTCTTTGTCCTTTAGAAGGACTAGAAGAAAGGCTAATAAGATAGAAAACCAGAAACGATCAACAAATTCTATAATTTTGGAAAAGATTGTCAATTTGACTGAACAGATGGAAAGGATGAGGAAAGAAAATAAAGGGATGAGACAGCAAATAGCATAGTTGGCAAATGACAGTGAGGAAGGACAGAAACTAGAGAGACAGATAAGCCGGAAAAACCTGGAAGAGTCAATAAGTTCTACCCTTTTGGAAAGAATTACTGACTTGACTGAACAGACGGGGAAAATGGGCAACAGACTCACAGGACTGGAAAGGCAGAAAGCACCTTTGGTGGAAAAGGGTGAAGAAGGACAGAAAATAGAGAAACAGGAAGGCAGGCAAACAAAAAGGTCTTTGGAGGAAAATGTCCCAATGGAGGACACCTCCAGAGTTACTCAGACACCTTCAGCGTTTCCAGTCACTACAAGACACAGCCCTGTTCAAAATGGTGCTGAGGGTTATGATGAAATGGCATGGCATCCAGTAGACATGATGGATTTAAAACATCTTAAGGAATCTGTCGCCAAATATGATGTGCACTCTGCGTTCGTTAAACAAATGTTAAACATCTGGGCCACACAGAATAGACTTGTTCCCCAAGATTGGAAAACTTTAGTTTCAGTGGTATTAGAAGTGGCCCAACAGTTACAGTGGTTATCATGGTGGTGAACTGAGGCCATAAGAATAGAACAATAAAACAGGACAAAGGAAATAAATATTAATAGAGATTAATTGCTTGGTGAATTGGACAATATACTAACTTAAGAGAAAAAATTCAATTTGAAAATACAGTGATTGAACAAGGTCATATTTGAGCCTTGAGAATGTGGGAGCTGGTAGAAGAGCCTGGTAAAACAACCATTCCATTTACTAAAGTATTTCAAGGACCTGGGGAAGCCTTCACAGAATTTTTGCAGAGATTAGGATCCTCTATGGATAGAGTATTACCAGATTCTGAGATCAGACAGGTATTAGAATTTATGGCTTATGAGAATGCAAATATTGAATGTAAGAGGGTACTTAGACCATTAAAGGAAAGAGGAGCTCCATTAGATGATCGAGTAAAGGAGACAGTTAATATTAAGTCTCAGGAGTATCAAAACAATATTGTAGGACAAGCTATAGCCAGAGAGCCCAGATATCATAACACCCAGGGCTTTAATTGTGGTAAAGTTGGCCATGTGCAAAGAAACTGTAGAGATCAAAATCCCAGACCTCAGAATAACCAGCGCAATAACCCGAAAGAAAACATATCTCGTAGGAGAAACTGCTGAATTTACTTCTGATAACTCAGAATTAACTACATTATTTATAGAACTGCAACAGGTCATCAGAAGTAGAAACTATCTCTTGTATATTACTCATATTCAATCCCATACAGGTCTACCAGTTCCATTAGCACAAGCAAATAAACCCAGATCTAGCCAATGGACAGAACATTCTCCACAGTTGAGTGGAGAGTGGGATATGACTTTCTCACGTACTCTGGTGCCTCACATTTGACCATGCCCCCTGGATGGGGAGACCTGGTGGCACTCAGAGAAAGGACAGCAGGTTACAGAGAAGAGACTTGATACCCTATGAGCGTATACAGGGGGAGGTAATCCCCCTCAGGAACAGTCGTAGGGGAGGGGAATAAGGGGAAAAGGGGAGGGAGGGAAGAATGGGAGGACACAAGGGATGGGATAACCATTGAGATGTAACAAGAATAAATTAATAATAAAAAATTTAAAAAAAAGAAATGTTAAAAAAAAAAACAAATTGAGGTGTTGTAAAGTGGCTAAAAATGCTTGGTTTTCAAGACAAATAAATACTATAATTGAAAGACTCTGGAAAAGAAAAAAAGAAAAATGCTAAGCCAGCTTTTCAGGCTGAAGAAAAATGACATCAGAAATGAAGGTTGCGTGCAAGAGGGAGGGGATAACAATCAAGATGTAATGTGAATAAATTATATTAAATAAAAAAAAAGGAAATGGCAAAAAATAAATCAAAAAATTATTAATAGGAAATGTATTCGAAGCCTCAAATTTTCATGAGAAACATCATGTTAATGGTAAAGGAGTGAAGAAAAGATTCTCTATCACTTGACAACAAGGCAGAGAAATAATTAATGTGTCCTACATGTTCCTTGTATAATCAAATCCCATGATCTGCTGGAATTAACCCTAGAGGTACCAAAAGGAATGAAATCTGGCAGATGGATGTGTTTCACTTTGCAGAACTTGAAAAGGTGAGGTACGTGCATCGTCACATCAGGTTGCCGATGGGCAGCTAGCCTTATGTTCTGAAAGTGCCTTAGCCACTGCCCCTGAGGGAAAAATGGAGGTCTAAAATACCCCTTCTCACCGGAGTCCAGCCTGAGCCAGTTCTGCCAGGGACCTGTTTCAGATGCAGCCAAAAGGAGACACCAGTCTCACAGTTGCTACAGCCAAGATGGGACGCTGGTCCCACAGCCCAGCCTGTTGGAAAATTTGGCCTATGACGTCAGAATGCTCACACACAGGCTTGTTTCCGGTCCCAAGCCACTGGAGGTTCAAGCACCATGAGAGCTTCAGACATTTCCAGCCTTCCAACTCCTTGACCTTGTAGGGAACAGATGGCTCTAAAGATTCAGCAGCCTCGCCAAATCCGGAGTAACGCTACAGGTCTGTTTTAAACCCATAGTCGGGTTACATAGTCATGTGGCCAGCTTCTACCATGGGAGGCTTCAGGTACCTTCCGAGCCCTCTTCATATGCAGGAGACCAAACTTCAACTGTCAGGTCTAGATACAATCTACCTCATTACCGTTATTTTAGCTAAAGGATGGTGATTACTTACAGCAATTTCACCTGTGTCTTAAAGCTTCCAAGAAGGTGTTTTAAAAACGTGTTTTAGGCTTCTGAGCCGGACAGGAGACTGATGGCATCTTGCAGACTGTAAAGACCCATGCCCCCGTCCCCTCCAGCCCTCTGACCCTCCTCAGGACTGGCTTGGAGAGTCCTCCCCTGTCTATGAAATGCAGTTGTCACGGCAGTTGGACTTGTTTCCTGAATGCAGGGTTACCCTCCTATTATTTAAAGATGTGAAAAATGCATGGAGACTTGAGAAAAAAGGCCATCAAAGGATCTATCGATGGTTCATTGATAAACCCTCATGTGATTTCAGAGGCTTTGAAGAAATTTGGTATCTCAGAAAGTAACACATCACTTCTGATTGTTTACATCGAAGATGGAAGAAAACAAATAGATCAAGAACACCTAGTCTCTCAAGTGGAAGGCCAGCAGGTGCCTTTGGAAAGTCTTCCAGAAATAACAAAGCTCTCAGAAGTCAAAAAGATATAAGCTGTCATCACAAGAAGAGAGTATTGGGACATTATTGGATGGTATAGTTTGTAGAATGTCCACAAAGGATGTTTTATAAGACGTTTAAAATTATCAACAGAAAATCTCAGTTAATCACTAGCTTTTCTTTCCTGGTTATAAAATTAACATACTCATCACAGAAAAATGGAAAAAGAAACCAATACCAGCCCTACATTTTTTTTTTCTTAAAGATAACCTCTGTTACTGTTTTTGTCATTGCCTCCTAGTCATCTGCTTGTGTTTCCACATTTTATTTTTATAACTGGAATAAAAAGTGCAAGCGTCTAGTAAAAAAAAATGTGTTTTAGGTTGGTAAATGCAAGTTGTGAAGGTCAACATGTCTAAAGGATGCTCTGTTTCATCCTGCTGCTATCCTGTTGCTATGCTATTGTTGTATTAACTGTTCAAAGTACTGACACTGGTCAAAGGAGCTCTGATTTATTAATCTAATTATGGTTAAAAAAAAACAAACTTCCTACTATACAATCCTATGATAGCTCCAAGCTCAAGATGTTAAATTTCCTTTTGTCTTTTTCTTAAAATGTCTCTCATTTTACTATTCATGATTTAACATAAAACTCTCTTCCCAAGTCTCTACCATGTTACATGTCAACTGCCTCTTCCTACAATGTGTACATTTTAACAGTGTGTATTTCATTGCAGATTACAATAATGATGCTAATGTGTCTAAATTTATCTCCCTTTATGAACTTAAGAGGATTCTTGTAAGCTACAAAATCCATCTCTCAGGTCAAATGAAATCCAGATAAATACTGTCTAACCAAAGCCTGTGTTTCTCACCTACCGCCTGTGTCTGTGGGTCGGATTCCTCCCCCTTTTCACTGGTTTTGGGACTCCTCTCCCCTAACTAACTGATTGCCACCTTTCTGCACCCAACACCAGCTAAATCCCCCTTTCCTAGCTGAATAAATGCTTCTCTTTGTCCAGGAGACTGGTTGACACCTCTCTGGTTCACTGGGAGCAGAGGTACCCAACCCCAAACCTCTTTGCTGACCTACAACTAGATTTGCTCCCATCAGGTGAGCTTTCAGATGTAGCTCCTTTCCCAGAGTTGTCCTCACCATCTGAAATCGCTGTCCTCATTTTCTGCAGCCGCTGTCCTCGCCGTTCACTGCTGCTGTCCAAATCCCAGTGCACTGGGTAACTATGCCTCCAGGCAGCTCAATCCACCATTGAGCTGCACTCTTGGTCACTGGTCAGAACTGAGAAGCCACTGACCAGTCTGTACCTGTTTTTCCTGGGTCACTATCCATTTTTGAGGATGCCCTGATGGGTTACTGAACTCATCTCCCCACGGAAAACATCCCTATGCCTGTTCCTCCAGACTCCTCTAGGATGCCTTTTAAGAATCTCAAATCTCTATGCCTCCGTTAAGGGCTTCTAAGCTTACATGCCTCCGCAACCAAACTTGGACAAATCCAAAAGTAAACTGTTGTAATTATTGCCAACAATCAGGTAAAATGGAAGGAAGCTCCCTATATCAGTCCTTTTCTTTGCTCTTCCATGTTCAAGTCTTTCCAAGGTAGAATGGAAGGAAGTTTCCCATGTTTAAACCTTTTATTTGCTCTCCCAAAATGTTCATGCATTGTCAACATTGTCTCAAGCCTTTTCTTTGCTCTCCCAAGAGTTTCAAATGTACAGCTAAAGGGAATTTTCTTCCTAACCTACTGACTTTGTCTTCTGCCCACATATATAGTCCAGTATCCTGCCCGACTGCCTACATCTGAGACATCAGTAACGCAGCTACCCACAAGTGCTCCTGTCCACTCTCAAACCTCGTGCCAGCTGGACCTGCATTGTTCCTCCTAGCTGGACCTGCATTGCCCTTCCCATCTGCAGATGTTCTCAGACCCAGGACAATGAATAAACAGCCTGTTTTTCCAGAACTGGCCAACATTTCAGCCTTTTAAAGCCACTGTCACCGCCCTACTGTCGGCAGGAAGTAGTTAAGATGATTACTTCTCCCATCATCAATTTGCAAAAGGCTGAAATGATGTGCTCCATGCCCAGGACAAACAGCTGCAGGTTCCCCCATCACTCTTTGGTCCCTATCTGCTGCGGGACATGGCTGACATAACCTGCTCTCTACATTGAACTTTCAGAGCAGAAATTTTCCTTCCCCTTCACCATATAATTTGGACATTTGTTGCGATTGCTTTTTTTCTATCTCTTTCCTCTCTTACCTACATATATATATATATATAGTCTAATTTACTTTATATAAAAACAGTCCAACGTTCCTCATTTTTTAGTTATAGAAAAAGGTAGGAATGCTACTATCCTCATTCTGACCGCCTACCTGTGATGTTATTCATTGCTTACCTGCCACACGGATGTGGCCCTACCCTGGGCCATATAAAGGGACAAACCATCCATGAGGCTCCTTCTCTTACCCCTCTTCCTCTTCCTCTCTCTTCTTCTCTCCTCTACCCGTCTCTCTCTCAGTCTCTCTTTGGAGCACCCCTTCCCTCTTTCCTCCTCTCCCCACGCTCAATTAATAAACTCCTCTGCAACATAATATCTGCTGCCTGGTACCTTGTATCTATCATTGCCTTAATTTTTAAATATAAAAGTGTGACCATGTCTTTTCTTCTGCAGCTCTCCAGTCTCCCTATGTCCTAGCCTGGGTTCTCTATGGCAGACAGAGCATGGCATGGATTATGGGGCTCATTTATTCAAATGTGGGAGAGAAAGGCCGTGTCCGCGATGTCCTGGATACACACCCTCATATTCTTCCCAAGGTGAAACCAAAGTTCCACATGACATAATGTGGTTGGTGTCACCAGGATGTAAAGGGACAAGCCAAAGGGCTCAGGCCACACAGCACAGGTAAGGTAGAAGCAGAGAACCAGCCTGGTGTAGGAGGAGAGGCCGGAGGGGGAAAGGGAAAAAGATTTGAACCAACTGAGACTGAACAACAGAGGACAGATGGAGGGGATTGGGATATGGGGTTCTCCAGGAGCACCCTTAGATGTTGGGAGCCCAGTGTAATATGACAACATGGGGTTTCTTGTTCAGACCTGAGTCAGAAGGCTAGCACACTGACTTTGGGGGTGATCGCAGTGTGGGGGTGTGGGTTCCCGGATGTTCCCTTGTCTCCATCTAGGGCCTCTGACATCCCATGTCTCTTCCTCAGAGCCTCTTTGAAGTCTATCACCTCCCTCTGGCTCCTGAATCCTCAGGACCTATGCTGCTGCTCCTGACCTTTCTTGGCTATTCTTGCTGATGTCATTTGCAGGGCCCAGAGGGAACTCCCACCCTCAGGTACAACCCTCATCTCCCATGTCCTGACCTAGGCCAAAGGACCTCTGGTGTCTAAGAACTGTCTCTGAGCACTCTCCTAATGCCTTCCCTTCAGAGATGCAGGAAAATCAGAGGTGAAGGAGAGGTGGAAGTCCAGGGCATCCGTGTCTTTCTGGGTTATGAGGATGTCATCAGAGGTGAGCAGGGCTGTGGTCCCTGGGCTTCTCTGCAGCATGCACTGGTGGTGCCCCCCTCCTGTGGCTCATCACTGATCTCACACACCCAAATTTACCCAGTGTTCTCTAGGCCTTTGCTGTTCTAGCCTGACCTGAGCTAACCCACTCAGGACTTGCATGCCCAGGCTTGGGAAAGAGTGAAACCTGGCTGCAGGGAGGCAGGGGTGGAGGGATTTCTGGTTCATAAAGGATCACAAAGGCTTAGAGATTGCTCTTCCAGATAGTTCTGGGGGCCTTAGGGCCTCTTGGTAGTGACTGAAACTGCCGACCCAAGCTGAGAGCTCTGCAGACCCCCGTGCACGCAGTCTCCATCTCTAGGGTCCTCTGCCACTCTGCACCTTCACTCCACACAGGACAGGACAGCCAGTTCCTCAGGACGGGCCAGATCTGCACTGTCCTCACCGGTGCCTGCCTCCTGGCTCTGTCTTTCTCCTACAGCACCCTAAGGCTCGTGGGTTACTGTTGTCAAGTTGGACAAATACAAGCACAGTCGCGGCGGGCTAATTAAACTGCAGATAAACAATGAACAATCACTCTTTAAAGGTGTCTCAGCCTGTTCACTATTTCGTGTGTCCATATTCTTTACAAACTGAATATTAGGGCACTGGGGAGATAATTCACTGAGTAAGAAATGCTTGCTGTGTAAGCACGTGGCCCTAAGTGTGGATTCCCATCACCCACATAAGAGATGGGTGTAGAGGTACTCTCTGAACCCCGGCACTGTGGGAGCAGAGACAGGTAGGTGTTATGAGTTTGAGCGCTAGATTCTAGCCCAAGGAGAAGGCTCTAGGTCCAGTTAGCCTACCTCAAAAATTAATAGAGCGGAGTAAGTGTGATGGCCTCGTGAGTGAGAGCATTTTTCTCCAGGAGCTTGAGGGACTGCTTTGGGATACCCAGCCCCCAGCTTAAAAGAACTCTGACTGACTGTGAGTGTCTGTAATCTCAGTATGGGGCAAGGTAGGCAGATCCCAGAACGCCTGACTGACCAGCACCAACCAAGAGCTGAAAGCTCAGTGAGAGACACATCTCCAGGCAATGAGGTGGTCAGAGATAAATGGAGCCACTCAGTGTCCTGCTCTGACCACTGCATGCTCACATGCATGCTTAGGCAACCCATGCACAGACATGCACACACACATACACACACACTTCAGTAATGGCAACAGAGGTGCATTTTACTTCTTGCTGTGCCTACAGCCTTTGGTTTTATGAGACAGGGCCTTACTATGTCACTCAGGCTGGCAGTAAGCTTGGAATTGTTCTGTCTCATCCTCTCAGGTGCTGGAGCATAGGCAGGTAGTACCACACTCAGCCATAGTCACACTTTAAAATATTTTGGAGCTTGCCATATAATCCCAGTCTAGTCCTGTAGTCCCAGGAGGCTGGTGCAAGGGGATGACAGAACATGACCGGTCTGGCCACAAAGTCACTTCAAAATCAACCTGGACAACTTAGGGGAACTCTGTCTCAACATAAAAAGTAAAAAGAGGATCAGACCCTGGTCTGGTGGCTCATGCCCACAATGGCAGCATGCAGCAGGCTGACTTAGGATGCATCTTAGTGAGCAAGAGCAAAACACCTGGGTTAAGAGTGATCTAGGAGGGCTGGAGAGATGGCAAGAGTTTGAGAACACTAGCTTTTTCCCCAGAGGTCCTGAGTTCAATTCCTAGTAACCACATGGTGGCTCATAGTCATCAATGATGAGATCTGGTGCCCTCTTCCGGCCTGTTGGTACACATGCAGGCTGAATATTATATAAGTAATTAATACATAAATAAATCTTAAAAAAAAAATAGGAGTCTGGGAGAAGGGATTTCTTCTTGGTGCTTGGTAGAGCAGATGCCAGGGCCCTCTGACACCTCCTGACACCCCCAGGTTGAGTGGGTCTGTCTTGCTGGCCCCAGAGAATGACCTGTCCATTTAGGTCAAAGCCTATCTCTGGTCTACCAGCCTTAGCAGAGGCTTCTCAGTGTTGCCACGGCCTCATTTGGGGCACATAAGGGATGAGGCCCCTGAGAGGAAACTGTGATCTGTACAGATCTGCAAAGGATTCAAGGTCAGGATGGTGCCATGGCAGAGTTGGTCATCCTGGCACAGTTGCCCAGCCTGGGACCAGACGTTTTGGGGAGCTGGGAAGGAGCCATGTATCCCAGAGATGGGGGTAGACAGAGTCAATCTGTGGGTCCCAAGGCCAGCCTAACACATCAGGGATAAGTCACTCAGTATCTCATTGTGTTTGGCTATAAAATGGGTATGGGATTGATGCCAGCCTCAGAGCTGCCTGGAGGGCTAAGGCTATATTGAGAATTTTAGCAGCTCAGTTGATGGGAGCTGCTATGAGCAATGCTTGGACTGGGCAAGGACAAAGCAGGTGTTTTACCTGAAGACTCTGAAGAGGTCTGAGGTGACAAGAAATGAAAGGAAGGGAGTGGGGACTGCGCCAGTATATTCTACAGGTTGGGACCTGGCCCTTTCTTCTGGGTAAAGTGTGGTCAGGAAAAAAAAAAGGCCGTGGCCAGCTGCATCTTCTCGCCTCTCACAGGTGCTCATGACACTGCACACTTCATTTGCTCGAGACACACATGTTTCTTGGCTTTTGGTACCTGCTTTCCTGCATTTATGGAAATCACCAGGCTTGACCACATTTTCCCTTTGCGCTCAGTAAACTTCCTGTGCCCCAGTGGGATTTAACAGAGTATTCCCTGCGTTTGCAGAGGACAGCATAGACTGTTGGGTTCATTTGTTCAAAAGCCATGGAGAGGAACACAAACAGTGTCCCAGGATGTCCTGGACACATCCCCGCATTCTTGCAGGACACCCTGCCAAGGGTGGGAACACGGAGGTCCCACAGTGGCTATGGCTGAGTGGCATCGTGGTATAAAGGGGCAAGAGGAGGTGCTTAGGCCACACAGCACAGGGAAGGAAGAAGCAGACACCCAGGTGGTGCAGGAGGAGAGGCCAGTGGGGGCCAGGGGAGGGGAGAAGGAAGAAAGGCTTGAGCCAGCTATAGACCGAACCATGGAGGATGGATGGAGGGGATTGGAAGATGGGGTTCCTCCAGGAGCACCTTCATATTTTGGGGAGCCCAGTGTAACATAACAACAAGGAGTGTCTTACTCAGAGTTTAGTCAGAAGCCTAGCACAGTAACATTAGGGGGGGTCACTGTGGGTGTGGGCATTAAACCATCCCAGGGCTCTTCTGAAGCCTTTTGAGCTTGGAGAGAAAGAGAGTTACCAGATGTCCCCTATCTCCTCTGGCCACGGGGATCCTTTACACCTGATGTCCTTTCCTCAGAGCCTTGTTGAAGCCTTGAAATCTCTCTGTGGCTCCCTCTAGCTCCAGACTTGTGCCCCAAACCCTCAGGAGCCATGCTGCTGTTGATGACATTGGCTGTCCTTGCCAGTTCCACCTGCAGATCCCAGGGTGAGTACCTGAGCCTCCTTTGTGACCTCCACCTCCCTCCCATGTCCTGTCCTTGGCATAAGGGCCTCTGAGTGAGGGAGTGGTCCTGAACACTCTCCTACTGCCTCCCTTTCCCAGAAATAGAGGGCGGCGGTTTTGGACCTGATTCCTTCATTCATGGTGAAGATCAGGCAGAACTCAAGGGCATCCGCCTTTTTTTCAGTTATAGAGACTTCATCATAGGGTGAGTAGAACTCTGTTTCCTGAGCTTCCTTGCTCGTGCTCAAGTGGTACCCAATTCCCATGGCTTATGGACTGGGGCCCTTAGAAGATTGCTGGCTTCACACCTCCAATATTACCCAGCATCCCCTTGGCCTCTGCTACTCCAGCTTAATCTAAGCTAGTCTACTCAGGGCAGGATTGCCTAGGCTAGGGTAAGACTGGACAGTCCTCAGGGAGGCAGTGTGGAGAGGGACATCTGACTTTCTAGTTCAGGAAGCATCATTGAGGCTTGCAGGTCCTCCTTCTGGTAGATCTGGAAGGCTTAGTGCCCCTTCCTAGTGACAGAAACTGCTCACATGGTCCAAGAGATGTCCCTGTCTTCACAGGACATGAAATGTGCTGTTTAGTCTACCACTCTGGACATTTGCTCTACTCCAGAAGGCCAGTCACACCCTGGGACAGGCAGGTTGTGACTGTCCTCATCAGTGTGTGTCTCTTCTGAACTTTGCTGTCCTAGAGTGCCACTGAGACCTTGTGTTGCTGATGCCAAGTTTGGCAAAGGCAGGCACAGTCCCCAAGTTTAACACAATTTCAGGTGAACAATGAATATGCTTTCAGTGTGTCCAGTGCAATACTGAGGTTATCTTATGCCTTAAAACTTTGATATTGGGTGACTGGGGAGAAAGTCTGGAGGATAGAGTGTCAGCTGTGCAAGTGTGTGGCCCTCAGTTTAGACCCCAGCACCCATGTGAAATCTGAGAGCAGCAGCAGAGGTCTGTGACTCTACAGCTGTGGGAGCAGAGACAGGACAGCCTGCTTGATTAGATGGCCAGAGTCTTACAAAGGGAAAGTTCCAGGTTCACTTGGAGACTGTGAGAAAATAAGGAAGATTGCCTGGGAAAAAAAGGCATGGAAAGTAAGAAAGAGCATTAGGTGTGCAAACATGAAGACCTGAGTTCAGAGTCCCTGATGCCATATAAAAGGAAAAATAGCCTGAGAGGATGGGAGCGTCTGTTAGTTAAGATTGGAGGCAGCGACAGGTAGAACCCAGGAGCCTCTTGTGCCAGATGGTCTAGCTGCAACTGTGAGCTTCCATTCAGCGAGAGACTCTGTCTCCAGGAAGTAAGGCACACAGTCATAGAGGAAGACACTCAGTGCCCAGCTCTACCCTCTACATGCTCACGCACAGACAAGGAGACAGAAAAATGCATAATACATACATGTGTGCGAACACACACACACACACACACACACACACACACACACACACACCCCATGCCCCTTTCCTGGTGGAAAGTGAGTGAAGAAGACACACACAAGGGCAAGCACACATGCACACATCACCTACATACACAATCAATATTTACAACACAGATATGCTAGTTTTTCCTTTTAGGTGCTGGGGGTTTAACACAAGACATACCACTGTGTTTTGTCTATAGCCTTCTGTTTTGTGCCACCTCATTTGGGGCAGACATGGGGTAAGGTCCAGAGGGAAAACTGAGTTGGGCAGACCCCCTAGGATCTAGGCTTAGGATGAGCAGGTAGAGCTGGCTGCACTGGTACCTGACCTGGAGCTAGTCTCTCTGATGACTCCTGGGGAGGTACGTGTCTAAAGAGGCACAGGTTGGAATGAGCCAAGTGTTGTAGGCTGGGCTGACAAGTCAGAATACAATGTAATACATCTTCTGGGGAGTGAAGTGTGAGCTGGGAACCAGGAGAGGGCACAACTTTAGGAATGGGCTGGTGCTCCTAAGGATGCAGAGCACTGACTGGGTCTCTCCCCAGCCTTCAGCTGCTGTTTGGTGAACAGTGGAGTCTCATCTATGGAGCTAAGACACTACGCCAGCAGACGTTCCTGCTGAACGACGGTGAGCATGTGATTGCAGTGGAGGTTAATAATAACATCTGTATGTGGTACCTGGGACTGCTGACCAATAAACGACGTGAGGTCACTTTCGGATACAAGACAAGCCCTACCCGTATATACAATGCAGGTCCTGACCAGCATCTGCTGACTGTGAAAGCTGGGTACTTAACTAACATCTGCTTCAGTGCGATGAAGTTCAAGTGGGGGAACGGACCAGAGGATTTGATCTCGGGGAAGCTAGAGAGCTGATGGTCAGGTTGAACAATTCCAGCACTGCAGTGAGGACAGCAGTGACACAGGTGTAAATAGTGAGGAAGCTGATAATGATGACATCAAACACGCCTGTAAATATGGCAGTGAGGACAACAGTAATTAAGGTAAAGTCAGGGAGGGTGCTCAGAGTTCAGTCCTGCATCCACACACTGTAGCATCTCCTCTAAGCCGAGAATACCCACCTGGAGGGACCAATATCCCAGGTGATCCTGGGCTGGAGGAGGCAAAGCCCAAATAGCCTGTATCTCTGTAGCCAATAAACTATGTGCATCTATGTGAGCCTCTGTGGTCCTTATCACCAAATGGAATGGGCTGGGGATTCCCCAAGAACCTCCTTTACCTGCCCACTTTTGGACCCACACCTGTGCTGTGAGTCAGGGTTTACACAGAAGGAACCTGGTCAAGTCATTAGGACCGAGGTCCCCAGCATGAGGGCAGCATCCAGCCACTTCCTGTCTCAAAGCAGCATGGGCCTGGAAGGAGAGCTCAGTGTGTGCTGACCAAGCTGGCAGGGACTGGCTCTGCAGTGGTCCCGTTTAGCTATATTTGAGCAGGTGTCACTGCCTCCTGTTCCTCTCCAGATCCTTGTGTTGTCCAGTGTCCTCATCCTCTGCCTTCTCCTGTCCTGGTCACTATCCAACCTTACTAAGCAGGGCTGTCTGTGTAAGCTCTATGCACTAGCATTCCTCAGAGTTCCCTATAAACAAGCGGCAATGAGGCTCTCTCTCCCTAGATGGCTGCAAGTCCTCTGGAAAGTTCCAGGCAGTGTGCCAAGTGACTGAGCCCAAGGTCAGAAAAGGGGCTATCTCAAGCCCCAAATTATTCATAAGCTAAGGGCTCTGAGTCCTTAACCAGCAGGATAGCGAGTTGGGAATTGGGCAAGCCCTAGCCAATGGAAGAAGAGGACAGGATTTCTCAGGATTGGAGGACTTTTTATTTATTTATTTATTTATTTTATTGCTTTTCAAGACAGGGTTTCTCTGTGTTACAGCCAAGGCTGTCCTGGATTCACTTTGTAGACCAAGCTGGCCTAAAACCCACAGAGATCCTCTTGCCTCTGCCTCCCAAGTGCTGGGATTAAAGGCATGTGCAACCTTACCAGGCCAATTGGAGGGCTTGAAAACCATTGTTCCTGTATCAGGACAAATTGTAGGTGGAAGGGTTTGTGGCTGGGTTGTTGTCCCTGTCTCACCACTGGAAGCTTTGCCAGGTCACAGAAGATGGACACTTCATGCTCTGTGACCCCCCTTTACTTGCTGTCTTTACTAGGGTCACCCTTGTAGACTCCAGGCATCTTACCTGGAATAGGTTTCCATATCACCCCCAATTGCAGTTGTCTCCTCTGGGTCTATGGATTGGTTTAGCTATTCTGGGTTTCTTGTTTTTCCATATGATGTTGAGAATTGGTCTTTCAATGTCTATAAAATTGTGTAGGTATTTCGATAGGGATTGCATTGAATCTGTAGATTGCTTTTGGTATTATGGCCATTTTTACTATGTTAATTCTCCCAATCCATGAACAGGGGAGATCTTTCCATCTTCTGATGTCATTTTAAACCTCCTTCTTCAGATATTTAAAGTTTTTTTCAAACAAGTCCTTCAATTGCTTCATTAGAGTTACTCCTAGGTATTTTATATTGCCTGTGGCTATCATGAATGGTGTAGTTGCCCTAATCTCTTCCTCTACAAAATAGTCATTTGTACATAGGAAGGATACTGACTTTTTTAGTTAATTTTTTTGTCCAACAATTATGCTGAAGGTGTTTATCAGCTATAGGAATTCTCTGGTAGAATTTTGGGGGTCAGTTATGTACACTGTCATATCATCTGCAAATAAGGTTAATTTGACTTCCTCCATTCCCATTTGGATCCTCTTGATCTCCTTTTGTTGTTTTATTGTTCTGGCTAGAACATCAAGAACCATATTGAAGAGATATGGAGAAAGTGCCTTGCCTGGCCCCTCATTTTAGAGAAATTTTCTTGAGTGTCTGTCAATTTAATTTGATGTTGGCTATTGGCTTGCTGTATATAGCCTTTATTATGTTTAGATATGTGCCTTGTATCCCTGATCTCTCCAAAAATTTAAATATGAATAGGTGTTGGATTTTGTCAAATGTTTTTTCTGCATCTAAGGAGATGATCATGTGCATTTTTCTTTCAGTTTGTCTATATGATGGATTACATTGATGTATTTCTGTTTATATATCCATTCAGTCTGTGCCTTTTTATTGGACAATTGAGACCATTGATGTTGAGAAATATTAATGACCAGGGACTGTTACGTCCTGTGATTTGATGTTGGTTGCAGTAGAGTGTTTGTGTGGTTATATATTTGTGACGATGTAGTTATTTTTTCCCATGTAATTTTGGTTGTAGCTTGTCCCTTTGGATTGGAGGTTTCCTTCTAGTAACTTCTGTAAGGCCAGATTTGTGGATAGGCAGTGTTTGAATTTGGTTTTGTCATGGAATATATTGTTTTCTCCATCAATGGTTATTGTTTGGTTCACTGGGTGTAGTATTCTAGCTTGGTATCTATGACCTCTTAGTGTGTGCAGGACTTCTGTCCAGGCCCTTCTGGCTTTCCCAGTCTCTGCTGGGAAGTCAGGTATAATTCTGATAGGTTTGCCATTATATGTTACTTGGCCTTTTCCCCTTGCCACTTTTAATATTTCTCCTTTGCTCTGTATATTTTGTGTTTTGATTATTATGTGGAGGGAAGATTTTCTTTTCAGGTCTATTCTATTTGGTGTTCTATAGGCCTCTTGTATGTTTATCTGCACCTCCTTCCTTAGATTGAGGAAATTTTCTTCTATGATTTTGTTGAAGATATTGTCTGGTCCTTGCAGCTGGCATCTTCTCTTTCCTCAATGACTATTATCTTCAGATTTCATTTTTTCATGGTGTCCTTTATTTCTTGGATGTTTTGTGTCAGGAATATTTTAGATTTAGCATTTTATTTAATGGTTGTTTCAGGTTCTACCACAGTGTCTTCTACTGCCGAGATTCGTTTCTCCATCTCTTGAATTCTGTTAGAAAAGCTTAGGTCTGTATTACACACATACTTCTCTGAGTTCACTTGTTCCTGTCTTTCTTCTGTTTGTGTTTGTATCATTGTTTCCATTTTTGTCTTCAGATCTTGAAACGTTTTATTGATTTCCTTCATCTGGTTGTTTGTGTTTTCTTGAGTTTCTTCCAGGGACTTTCTATAGGCCTTCAGATCTTGAACTGTTTTATTGATTTCTGTCATCTGGTTGTTTGCCTTTTCCTGGATTTTTTCCAGTGCCTCTCTATAGGCCTCTTCAATGTCTTCAATCTGTTTGGCTGCATTTTTCTGCATTTGTTTTCGGATCTTATTGGTTTCCTCCATTATCATCTTCATTACTATGGATTGGAGGTCAATTTCTTGTATTCTAATTGTGTTTGAGTCCTCAGGGTTGATTTCATTGGGATAGTTGGATCTGGAGTGGCCATAATTGTTTGGTTTTTGTTGTTTATGGTTTTGCATTGACCTCTAGTCGTCTTGCTGACTCTGATGTTGGGACCCTGATCCATGCTCTCTGTTCTGCCTGGGCCAACAGGTCCACAGAGCATCAAGAGAGGGAGACAGAAGGTGGGCAGGTGTGACACTCCCACAGGCATGCCTGGTCAGCGGTGGGAAGCTTTAAAGCTGTGGTTGGAGGTGTAACTGCAGCTCCCCGAGACCTTGTGTGGGTTCTGGCTCTCTCCGAGGGCTGGCAGGCCTGATCTATGCTCTCCATTCCCCCTGGGCCAGCAGGCCCACATGTGGTCAGAAAGAAGGACACGGAGTGCAGTTGAAGCAAACACCCGTGGCTCAGAGTTTTGGTTTCATGCCCAAGATCAAGTGGCTTCCAGACCGTGAGGCTTTCTCAGGACTTGCAGGTCATTCCAAGATTAGAACCACCAGTTTTCCTGTGTTTTTCCTGGGCTAGCAGGCCCAGTCGGGAGTTACACTGCCCACAATTCAGTCTCAGATACTCAGAGCTCAAGGCTCTGCTACTACAAGATGCTTGTCAGCTCTTTCTGGAAATGGCCCACCCATACAACTTAGTAATGAGTAACCTCCAAGAAATGATGGGCCAGGCTTCACTTGCTGGAACCTAAATTGGAACAATGGACCCAAGACTTAGAATTTTCTTGTCTCCTTGCTTGATTTCGGCTTGAAATCTTTTAATGTTGCCAACAGTGGGAAATAAATTGAATACTTTTGCTGTTTGATATTGCTAAAAGATGACATTTTTGGAGATTATGACTGGAATTGAGATGAAATATTTCAACAGGATGGTGGTGGCATATGTCCTTAATCCCAACACAATGGACACAGAGACTGGCTAATTTCTGTAAATTCTAGACCAGCTTAGTCTACACAGTAAGTCATGGTGGTCCCCCCTGTTGATAAGATAACCTACTTACAAAGACAATCTAGGATTCAAGGTGACAAAATTTTCCTAAAAATTACTATGTAAGTTCCTTTTTCTTAATAACAGATGATATGTCCTTACTGATCTAAAGGATGGATACCCATCAATCTTAGGCTTATGTAAAGAGAAATGGTGTCACACAGCTTTAAAAAGGCCAGCCAATCTTCCTGAAAGAGGAGCTTCAACAGGAGAACTGTGCCAAAGGGAAATTTTGTCTAAGAGATACATTCTGTTGGTCAATGCAAAGACCCAAACTGGATGTGGAGATAACCATGGAAGCTGCATGTCTCTCACATAAAAAAGCCTTTGTATGCTGCCTGAGTTGAGGTGTCCCTGCACTGACAGCTGGCTTATACCTCTGAATATGAGACATTTTCATGGGGGGTAGGTGGCAGACATGTCTGATGCAAAGAGACACAGGGGACTGAGCAGTGACAAAGTACATGCCAGTCTCATTAGATTCCAGAAACTCAAAGGCTACAATTCATATGTTTTAAAGGTAGAAGCATCCATCCCATATAGATGGAAAGGGTGAGAAAAAATTGCTGCAACAAATGTAAAAACATTGGCCCAAGATTCCTAGGCTATGCTTAAACTCTAAAATTAAATAGGAGTTTGAATAAAGATTTTATTTTTTAAAATGTAATGCCTTTTCAATTGCTCAAGGCAACTGGCCTTTCTCTAAAACAGGAAGCCTTCTCTCCAGAGATAGGTAGCAGCCTGGCCTACACAGCCAGTGCCATAGAGCCTAGAGAAGGGCATTTAGAGCTATACAATTTGTTTTGATTTCAATTAGATAATGATGTATCTTCTTTGGTAATGGTAATATTATACATCCTCTTTGAGAAGGGTCAAAATAAAACAGACCCACATAAAAAGGTTGTTCTGTTCTCACAAAGAGCAGAAAAACATCTTTAATTAATCTGTGCATCCTGCACCTCTCATATACTTATAATTTAAGGACTGTGCAATGCTTGTGAGAAAGTATATATTCACAGAACAAAAGAACGTGACACTTGATCAGAGCTGACAGAGTTCATCTCCAGCATGCTGAGGTGCTGATACAGCTGTTCCAGCATCCTGCATGTTCCAGCCTCACTGTTGCTCATCAAAGCCTGGTCCCAGGAGAGCTTTGAAGAAAGCTGGGCAGAAGGACAGGAAGGGGAAGGCAGGACTTCCTAGTGGAGAGGGAGGTGTGTTCAGGGACTCTAAGAGGATGGCAGGACACATGGCTGGAGAAACAGACTGATGGAGTCAAAGCTGCTCTGGGAGTCATCAGATTGGCAAGTGGTTGCTTTTAAGTGTGTTTTAAAGGTGCTAGGATTAGAGTAGCTCAGATTCTGCCCAGCATAGTGCTTACAGCTTACAAATAAATCATAGTCTGTCTGTGTCTATCCCTGGGGAACTAGCTGGTTAAAAAACTATTGCCTTAACATTTTACTGTGTCTTTTAATAAAGAAAGAATAATTTTTCATTCAACACCAGAACCTTACGTTTACTTCCAATAGCAAGTAGAGCCAAGCAGTAATGGAGAAATATCCCTGGAGCATGGTGGGTAACCTGACTCTAACTGTAGGTCTTCTCACCTCTTCTGCCTGTTACCAGTTTTTATGGTGAAAGCCTATGCTCTGGCAGTTCCAAGAGCTGCCTTAGCTGTCTGTCCCCAGTGGCCAAGTAAAGAGGCAACTGATGGTGAAAAGCATGTCAGTTGAATGCGCAGACACCAGGTTAGACAAAAGGAGGAGGGAAGGGCTGTCAGAAAGGCTGCCTGGAGGATGGGACATTTGAGCTTGTCTTCAAGGATGAGGGAGCATCAGCTGAATCAGCAGGATAAACACAGCAAGGGCAGAGCTGGAGAGACATGGAGACCGGCTTCCACACCGCACCTGCTCACTGTCTCCCACCAGCCCTGCTTGCAGGACATCCCACAAGAAGGAGCCGCTTTAGAGCCACTTTGAATAAAACTTCCATTTTGAATGGTGTTAAATGAAATTTAAATTCCCAAGACCTCCCTAGGACACTGACATCCTGCTTGGCAGAAAGAGACATGGATGTGGGTACCTGAGATCCTGCTTGGCAAGTTGAGACACAAATGCTAGACAAGCCACCTTGCCACAGTTGAATACTCCAACCACTGGGAACAGGAAAAATGTGCCACAGGACACGTTCCTAAGGAAAGTCTCCTATCCCTAAATCCTGATTGGTGGGATGACTTGCCACAGCTGTCTGTGGATTATAGACTTAAAATCTCTGTCACATTCTGGCTCAGGGGTCAAGTTCAGATCCTCAGTCTGTTCTTTAGTTCAAGTACAGTAAATTGTTGTCATCTGCTTAAATACCCAGATGACATGGCAGTCAACTCCTACACCTGTACTGTTGTTCCTGACTGATCAATTTCTGCTGCACCTGTATAGTAATTCGAACTCTTGACCATCCTAACCTCTGTGAAATTCTGGCATCACAAGTATGGGTGACCATGCCCAGCTGTCTAAGCCTCTTTATGTTTTAAATTGTGTGTGAGCAGTTGTCTGCATGCGTATATGTATGTGTATAATTTGTTCATGCTTGGTGCCTGAAGAGGGCGTCAGATCCCCTGGAGCTGGAGTTACAGAGGGTTGTGAGCTGCCCCATGTGGTGCTGGCAACCAAGCCAGTTCTTCTGCAAGGGCAGTCAGAGCTCTCTTAACCAGTGCCAACCATCCAGAGCCTGCCTGCCTACCTTCCTTCCTTCCTTTTCTCCTTTCTTCCTTCTTTCCTTCCTTCCTTCCTTTCTTCTGTTCTCTCTCCTCCCTCCCTCCCTCTGTCTGTCTCCTTCTCCCTTCCTTCCTCTGTCTCTCTCACACCCTTCATCTCATTTTTAAAAAACTGAAATTTGAGGCCAACAGACACATATGCAGGCAGCACTCACATGTCCATAAAAATAAAAATTAATACTTTTTAAACTGCCCAAGATAAAAACATTTTCAAAATAATATTTGCAGCTAGGCCTCACTAAGTTTCTTAGCCAAGTTATGAACTCAGAATCCACCTTCCTCAGTCTCCCAAGTACCTTAGATTACAGGCTTGTGCCACATAGCCCAGTTCATTTAGCTGTAAATGCTGATTGGAGGATTCAGTACCTTGGAGTCTGGACAAAACTCAGGGAATACACTTAAGAGGGATAGAGAAAAAGTCCTCTCATTGGCATCACCCTGTTCTGCAAACTTTCCTTGATAGTAGCATCATAGTACACATCTCAGAGAGATTGCCACATCTGTCACAAGCTGCATGGGCATCTTGAAGCATACATTCATTGACTCAAAATATATGGTTCCCATTGTCTTGCCATGAGAGATAATATAATAAAAATGGAAGGATCTATGAGTCTAAAATTCTGCAGTGGGTACTTGCTGCTGTGTAGGGAGAAAGGAAGCCATGAAAATTGGCTGAAGACTCTCCTGCCCATTGCAGTCCACTGAGCTGCTGACTAGCTCTGTTTTTGATCATTGTTAGAGCCTGGCTAAATGGAACTTATTTTCTATGCTAAGGAGGCTTGACATTCTTTCTTGAAGACCACCAATGGCCATGTGAGACTCTCTCATGAATCAGTAGATATATAGATCGATGGATAGATAGATAAATAGATAGATCTATCGATAGATAGGATATAAATGGATGGTAGGTATATAAATAGATGATAGACAGATTGAAATTAGATAATAGATAAATAAATAGAATGAAAGATAGATAGACAAACAGACAGACAGACAGATAGCTGCCAGCTAAGAATGGGGTTCAGTGCTGGAGTGCTTGTCTAGCATGCATTGTGACCTAGGTTTAATCCACAATTGGATGGGAGAGGCCTTGAAGACAGCCCCACTTTGTAAGAGAAGATAGTGACCAGGGCAGGAGAGAGAGAGGATGAGGACACTGGACAACATAAGGATCTGGAGAGGAACAGGAGGCAGTGACACCTGCTCAAATATAGCTAAACGGGACCACTGCAGAGCCAGTCCCTGCCAGCTTGGTCAGCACACACTGAGCTCTCCTTCCAGGCCCATGCTGCTTTGAGACAGAAAGTGGCTGGCTGCTGCCCTCATGCTGGGACCTTGGTCTTGATCACTTCATCAGGTTCCTTCTCTGCAAACCCTGACGCACAGCACAGGTGTAGGTCCAAAAGTGGGCAAATAAAGGAGGTTCTTGGGGAATCCCCAACCCATTCCATTTGGTGACAAGGACCACACAGGTTCACATAGATGCACATAGTTTATTGGACACAGAGATACAGGCCATTCGGGCTTTGCCTCCTCCAGCCCAGGATCACTGGGGGTATTGTTCCCTCCAGGTGTGTGCTCTTGGCAGAGAGGAGATGCTGCAGTGTGGGGATGCAGGACTGAGCCCTGAGCATGCTACTCCTCTTACTCACTTTCTTCCTTGGCATCATCGTCATCATCATCATCATTATTATATCGTCGTCATTGTCAACATCCTCATCTTCATCATCTTTGACGTTAGCATCTTCATATTTGTCATTGTCACCATAATCACCATATCATCCTTTTCTTCTTCATCATCATCATCATTATCATCTCTGTCTTTATCTTTTTCACTGTCTCTGCTTTCTTCTGACATGTCATCCTTCTCTTTGGAATCATTAGAGCTCTCCATGGGCTCTGGGACAGGTTCCCATTTGAAGCCCATCCCTTCGATGCAGAGGCCAGGTAAGTACAAACCATTTACAGTCACTAGATACTTGTTTGAACCTCCAGTGTCACCAAAGGTACAGCCCTTTCTAATACCAAAGGAAGCCACACGGCCCTTGTCAGTAGTGAAGTTCAGGGAAGTCAGGCAGAGCCCTTCGCTGCCATTCACCTGTATCACATGCTCTCCATCTTCCAGAAGAAACTCTTTACTCTTTAGTGACCGGGTTCCATACACATCACTCCACCTGTTGCCAAACAGCAGCTGGACACTGGAGAGAAATCAAGGCAGCACAACCTCAGGAATGCCAGTTCTTTCTCACATCTGCACCATGCACAAGCGTCCTGGTCACAGTTCAGTCTCCAGAAGTGCCCTGCCTGGAGTTCTTCCTCTTTCTGCGTCTTCCAGACCCTTCCCTCCTCATAGGCCCTCAGAGAGGCTGGCGCAGGTCAGGCGTCTGCACCCTGTCAGCTAGATCTGTCAGTGCCATCCACTCCTGAGCCTGAATCTTTTGCAGGGTCTACCCAACTCATAGCTTCCCCTCTGGAGCCTCCTCCCCTATCAGCTCCAAATGAGGCAGCAGCCACATTGTTAAGGTCTGGAGACCTCATGGGCTGAAACCAGACATAGGGTCTGTTCTCACTGCATTTTCAGTTGGGAACACGAGAGCCCTGGAAGCTGTTCTACTGAGGAAAGAAGCGAGATGACTAGTCCAAGTCTTCTAGACTATTCCTATAGCCAACTTATTTCTTTGCTTGCTAGGTAAATGTGTAGTACCAAATCAGACCCCATATAAAATGCAGGAAGGATGTCCAATATAATTATATCTCAGATCATCATGAGTAATTCTCAGTACAAGTATGTGTCCCTGTTACATGGTTTATTGGCTTGTTTTTGACAGTGATTCACTCTGTATTGTCTGCACATATGTGTGTTTATATATTTGTGCGTGTCTATTCATGTGCCAAGGCCTTAGTGGAGGTGTGAGGAGAAGCATTAGATTTCCTTGTCTCCTTCCACTAGTGGGTCTATGGATCAAACGCAGGTGGTCAGTTTGGCCAGCAAGCCACTTTCCTTCCAGAGCCATCTTGGCTGACCTTACAGCTTTAGTGGTGCTGAAAGTGAACCTACATTCCTGCATATTCTAGGCAAGCTACTAGACTACATACTCTCTCTCTCTCTCTCTCTCTCTCTCTCTCTCTCTCTCTCTCTCTGTGTGTGTGTGTGTGTGTGTGTGTGTGTGTGTGTGTGTGTGTGTGTGCATGTCTCCTTTTGTCTTTCTTTTTAATTTGTTTGACACAGGGTCTCACTCTGTAGCCAGGATTTCTTTGAACTCTTGATGGTGGACATCCTCCTGCCTCAGCATCCTGGGTTCTGATATATTGGCATTAGCCACCATGCTGGACTCAACCCTCTCTTTGCTTTCTATTCTGAGACAGGGCTTTGCTAAGTTGTCCAGGTTGACCTTGAAGTGAGGCAGTACCACAAACTGGTCTCAAAATTGCTTTTCTCTGGCATCAGCCATCTGGGTGGCTGAGATCATAGGACGGGGGCACCAGACAATGCTCCAATATGGAAAGTGAAGCTATGCTCTCTCCAGTAGTTCTTAGGATGAGGTGGGAAGATTCCAAGCCTAAGGGCAGCCTGGGGTGCATAATGAGATCCTGTCTCACAAAGCTGAAGGCTGAACGTTGTAGACAAATCACAATAGTACGCCTTGTCTTAAACCCTGAGCACCCTAAAAATGAAAAAACCAGCAAATGTATTGTAAATATTGAATTGTGTATGTAGGTGATGTGTGCATGTGTGCTTGCCCTCGTGTGTTTCTTCCTCAATCACACTCCAACCCAAATAAACCCTTTCTCCTCTAAGTTGCCTTGGTCATGGTGCTTTATCATAGGACTCGTACAGCTGCAAAAATGCTTTATCTATGTGTAGAAACCACACCACCAACAGAACAATGAAGCCCCTAGTTATCCGCTGTGGGGCAGAGGGAGCATATGTCTCTCCTGCTGACACTAATGGTACAGCCACTTAATTTTCTGCCTCCGTCAGCCAATTATTGTATATTAAAACACAAATGACACACTAATAGTAACATTAGATTGCATGCTTAGACCATAAAAAGAGGGTTCAGTGCCTGAGAATGTTGCTAAACCAATAGAGCACATGCCTAGCATGTACAAGGCACTTGGTTGGGGCCCCAGCACCATGCAGACTGGACATGGTCACTCAAGCCTGCAAGCCTAGCACTTTAGAGATGGACGGCCTTCATTCTGGGCTGGATCACAAGTTTGCATCCATCCTAGACTACATGAGTTCATGTGTTAATTTAAAAATACAGACTATTCAGTGATAAATGCTCCTGGAGGTTCATGAACATGTGCATATGGGAGGGCCAGAGAGAGGTCTCCAGCCCAACCATTAATTCATTGAATCAGCTAGGCTAGCTGGCTAGTAAGTGAGGAGATTCAGAGATTCGAGGCAGCCTAAGCATTGCAAACATGGCCCTGGGAGGCCTTGCCCTTCCCCTCCACTCCCTCTGCCTTGCTAAAAACAATTAGATTACCTTCCTAAAGCCAGCCACCAAGGCCTATTTCCTTATTTGGCCACTTCCTCCAACTTCTCAGTCTGAGTACCATGGTCCAGCTATCAAAGTATTGAAGTCCAGCAATCAAAAGCCCCCTTTGGCTTGGCTAATTAACATTCTCAATTAAAATTAAACACCTCACAGGGTGTTGTGGTGCACTCCTTTAATCCCAGCACTCGGGAGGCTGAGCCAAGGGTAATACGGAGAGACCCTGTCTCAAAAAACCAAAAAAAAAATAAAACAAATAAAAAAATAAATTAAATTAAACACCTCATCCTAACACAGGGTTTCCCCCTTTACCTTTATAAACTGCCATTTGCTTATGGGCGATATCCATCCCATCTCTATCCAGCATCAGTCCTTCGTCCCCCAGGACAAATACCCCTCCCTGCTCTCTGTGTTCCCTTCCCCTTCTCCTTCAACCCCTGTCTGCCCTGTCTCTTATTTCCTTCCCTCTGTCCCTCTGGGATAAATAAAATCTCCTTTGCTTAGGGGTTCTGTGCAGATACAGATCCCTTCAATGATGCCATGACTTGGATATCGGCCTGTAGGACGACCCCATCCCCACTGCCTTTAGCCTGGTTCTCACACATTCAGATCCCCAGGCACCTGCCTTCTCTATCCAACAGAGGCTCACAGGAGAGTTGCCTTAACCCTCTGCCCTCCTGCACTTCTGACAAGCACATTCCTTTCTGTTCCCTGTGCTTGGTAGGCTTTTTCTTCACTTTTGGTGGCTGCACTGCCAGGATCCAGTGTCTGCTCTGGACTACCTGGAAACCCTGTTGACAGGTCCAGAATTTCTGGGACCTACTGGGGGCCTTCTCTTGGTCACAGAGTCTGGGTGATGACCCCCCTGTCCCAGTGACATCTGTTCTTAGCCTCTGGAAGGAGATGGGGACTCCTGCTCTCGACCTTGGCTCACTGTCTTCCACTACTGACAGAAAAACTTCCTCCCTCTGAACACTCATGTCAATGCGACACTTTAGCACCAACAACTTTGGTGCCTGAAAGTGTCTCTGCTTCTCCTCTGTCTGCTCTAAGCCCTCTGTGTGACTCTTACACCCTCTGAACCTCCCTACATGCCTTGCAGCCTCTTTACCATGTCATGCCTATTTAACCCTGGGCAAGCTGCAGGAATACTGACAGCCAGGTACTCTGTGCTCACACCCCCACGTAAGCCCACGTCTCTACATTGTAACTGGTAGCAAAACTATTTAGATTATAGTTCCTACTTACATTTACCAATCTCTGATGACACTGATAGCTAACTGTAGCTTTAACAACGGCAAACACTCAGTGGCTTGATCAGGCCATTTCATGGGACAGGCTTGCTTTGCTGACAGCCTTCATGCTAAGAAAGATCTGGAGTTTCTAAAGGTTATGAGAAACAGACAAGTAAGTTATGTAGGTCAAGGAAAAAATCAGTAATACCGGTGATACAGGTCAAAAAGGTAATTTGAAATACATATAGATCTGAAGTTATGACAATTCAAGAAAATGTGTTAAGATCTGAAGATAGAAAAGTTTAAGTAAGTTGTAAAAGTTTAGGAAAGTCATTTGGGGTCTGAGAAAGTCATTTAAGGTATATGACAAGTTGTCTCAGATTTCTTTCCTCTCCCCTCCCTGCCCCGCCCCCCACCACCACCCCCAGTCAGGACACACACTCAGCCCTCCAGTCCCCTCCCTTAACTAGCTCCTTTCAGGATTCCTCTCCTCAGTCCCTCATGTCCTGTCCCTTACCAGGAAACAACGTTCTTTCCAGAACTGACTTAAACTTTGCAGAGAGAAAGCAAGAGAGAAAAGAGTTGCCATGAGGCAAGATGGATGATGAGCCCTGAGGACAGACTGATGGAGCAGAAGCCGCTCCGCAGTCATCAGATTGGCAAGTGATTGGCTTTTACGTGGGTTTTATGGGTAGTAAGATTAGAGTGGCTCAGAATCTGCCCAGCGTAGTGCCTACCGCTTAATAATAAATCACAGCCTCTGTGTCAACCATTGGGGAGTTAACTGGTTTTAAAAAACTGTTGCTTTATTAATTAGTATTCTACAAGTGGGTCTATTTCTCTTTATTGGGGGAAGGGAGGTTTCAAGACTAGTTTTTTTCTCTGTGTAGTCCTGAATGTCCTAGAACTTACTCTGTAGACCAGGCTGACCTCAAGTCAGAGATCCACCTGCCTCTGCCTCTGGAGTTTTGGAATTAAAGGCGTGCACCACCACTGCTAGGCTTGTGGGTTTCTCTTACATGAGTTCCTTGGGTTGATCACTATTTCCCCAGCAGAAGGCAAAACACTCAGCTTCACCCTCCAGCAGTCAATTCTTCACTCACCTCCTTCCTCTGCCACCAGGGAGATTACAGGAAAAGCTGGACATAACCAAGAACACTCCAGAAATTTTCCAGCATGGTGCTGACTGTGCATGAATATGGCCCGCTGTGTCTCTTCTTCCTCTCCATCCACCACCACCCAATGCTATTTGAAGAGCACTGAGAAGATGGAAAGTGGTGCCCACAAAGCCTGTGAGCCCCAGGCTGACTGTGGCAGACAAGAAAGGCTCTCTTGTGCTGGAGTGAGGGTGGAGGGTTTAGTAGTCAGGGTGACTCTGCATCTGGGAGATGTGTGGCTTTGCATGCAATGGCTGTGGTAGCCAGATGTCTGCACACTCATCCTGTGGGAACAGGCACTGAGAAAGTGTGTTTACTAAGAAGCTTTGCCTCTTCACTTCTGCCCACAAAATGACTAAAAGCAAGATGGAAGTCTGGCACTCTGTTTGTTTTATGTCTGCTGCCTTTGCTTCTGCAAATCACCACAGGAGCCACTCAGTGAGTTTCTATCTAGAAGCCCGTGGCACCTAGCTTCCCCCGTGGATGCAGGCAAAAGAGTAATGGCCCTTTCTCAGTTTTGACAGTGCCCCATTCCCTGCAGAGCACCTCAAGTGCTCTAGTCATTGTCATAAATTTGTAATCTCCTTGGATTCCAGTAAGAGCAAAACATCACAGGACAGATCACTTTTGGATAAGTGCAATGGTCCATGAGGGTGAGCATGTACCCTGCAGCATAATTTCCCCCTGATAATCATCTTGTTCCTTCAAGCAATAAGAACTTCTTCCCAGCACCTTGCAGGACACAGCGGAGTTAATGACAGGCAAGACTATGGCTAGACCAGGATCGCTTACTTATGCGTACCTCAATTCTTTGTGTGTGTGTGTGTGTGTGTGTGTGTGTGTGTGTATGTGTGTGTGTGTGTGTGTGTGTGTGGCATTTGTGTATGTGTTCTATACATATGTGTGTGTGTGCCTACGAAGGGCAGACAAAGTGTCCTCCTCTTTCACTCTCTTTCTTAGTCCTTTGACGCAGAGTCTGTCTCTATACCTGGAGCTCCCATTTTATCAACTAAGCTGACAGCCCGAAAGCTTCAGTGATTCCCCTTGTATATGGCCCCAGCAACCCCAGGGTTCACCAACACCTGTGAGACCATGCTCAGCAAGTTGTATGGGTGCCAGGATCTGAACTCATGCCCTCATGGCTGCATAGCAAGCACTTTGAAGCAATGACCAGTTCCCTGTTTCTTCTCTATTTAACCTAAAAGTCTTCTCAGTACTCTGAAGATGGAGTTGGGGGTTACTGATGTCACAAGTATGCTAGGTCATAAACATCGATATATTTGTGTTTCCACATTGTCAGAATTTATTGAATAACAAAAAATCTGCATGGTACAGTGGCCTCATTGGCAGCAATTTGTCAGGTAGACCCAGCCTGATAATTCTGTGCAAGTCCATAAAGGGGTTGTCTGTTTATTTATTTTGGGTTTTTGAGTCACAGTTTCTCTGTGTATAGCTTTATCTGTCCTGTACCTCTCTCTGTAGCCTATTAAAACCCATGTACAGAAAGTTCTTGGATTAAAGGTGTGTGGTAGGGCTGGGTAGGCTTAGATTTTTCACAAACCTAATTTATTTAGTTTTCTTAAATGCTTCTACCTCCCTTCAACCCACCGATCAGAAGATATAGAGAAAGAAAGTAGAAAATGTGGGTTGTGGACCTCTTTAGATGTACCTCCTTGGAGAGATTCCAGTCTTTGCCCTCAGGATATGAGCAGCCCAGCATACAACAAACAGCAGCAGTGGCAGCACCACTCAGTAGAAACAAGACTCTGCCAAATCAGCACCATTCAGATGGTGTGCGCCATCAAAGTGGCAGGACAGAGCCAGAGTGCCACAAGAAGTTCTTTGGAGCATTTTTCTCTGCAAAGTGAAGAGTAGAAAAGCGAAGACCAGCAAAGTGATATGAACCATTGCAAAGCACAGCAATGCAAAAGAGTCTTCCCTGCTGTGGCCTTCTATTTATCCCTCTCAGAGTCCACACAAGCATGTTTTTCCAGCTACCTTGCACGAGACATCTTCCAGCAAAATATCACATGCCCTTTAACCAGTCTGTTTTCATCAGTGGAAAAACACTCCAACATCCCACATCTGGGACCAAAACAAAAACACATTCATATGACACAACTGAGTTTTCAAAGAAACCAAAAACTTTGACTTCAGGTGTTTTGGTTTTCTTTGTTTCTTTCTTTCTTTGAATACAGAGTTTCTCTGTGTAGCCCTATATTGGAACTCACTCTGTAGACCAGGCTGTCCTCAAACTCACAGAGGTGCAGCTGTCTCTCCTCCTGAGGGCTGGACTAAAGCTGTGCACCACAACCTGGCTCAATATAGTTTTAAAAACCATTTTAATTACTAATATTACCTCTTACACTAGGTATTAATATGTGCCACATGGTAAATATCTCTCTATATAATACATACCTTCAGCCATATATAATATACAATCCAGATAGATAGATAGATTGATTGGTTGATTGATTGATAGATTACCAAATTGCTTCTAAGGACTAAAAGGTTACAAGAGAATTCTCGATGTTTCAGAGGTCTGAATGACAGGTAAACTGTTAAGGGATGCAAAGAAAGTCTCTGTAGAAGTGTCATAGCGACCCAAGGGCCTGCTAGATGCAAAGGTGCTCCTGTGGAGTGCTGGCATGAGGTTATTGTGTAATTCAGATGTTGATTTCTGTGCCCCCATAGCTGGTTACAAGCCTTGTTCTGAGAATTTCCTGTCTAAATGTTGTATAAATGCTGCTCCCCAACATGTCAGTATTGTCAATAAAGCAGTTTACAGTCAACCTTGAGCCAGGGAGATAATAGGGCTGGATTTCCTGCCATCCAGGGGAGGAAGAGTTAGAGGAGGAAATAGGGGACTGTGCCACAAGCAGAGGTGCAGGTGAGATGAAGAAGATTCAACTGGAGCAAAGAAATAGCTAAAAAGAAAGTTATTGTGGATTTTGGGCAAAAATGGAGTCAGGATAGCATAGAGGGTTAAGAACAGACTTAAAGTTTACCGTCTCTTTTGTCCTTGGCTGGTCCCTTAGTTTGAGCAGGACACCTGGGCCCAAATCTGCCTATCTTAATGTTCTACTTGTAGGTTTCTAGGACCCTCTGGATCCTTCTACTTTGGTATTCTCCCATGCTTCTCTCATTTAGAGTCCCAGTAGGATGTCCTCCCCTCTGTCCCAGTTTCCTGGTAAGTGAAGGCTTTCGTGGGACATGCCCCTTGGGCTAGTATGCAGATATAAGTGATTATATACCATTTGATTCTTTCTGCTTCTGGGTTAACTCACTCATTATGGTCATTTCTAGCTCAATCCATTTAGCCACAAATTTCAGGAATTCCTTGTTTTTAATAGCTGAGTAGTATTCCATATACAGGGGGAGGTAATCCCCCTCAGGAACAGTCATAGGGGAGGGGAATAATGGGAAAATGGGGGGAGGGAAGAATGGGAGGATACAAGGGATGGGATAAACATTGAGATGTAACAAGAATAAATTAATAAAAAATTAAAAAAAAAAGAACAGACTTAAACTTCTCAAGATTGTGTTGTAAATCCTTATAAATAAATATGAGAGTCTCAATTATTTGTGTGATAACCGTCTTAAGAAAAAAAACTAAGAGGAAGCAGTCATAGTTTTATAAAAAAAAATACCTTAACTGTAGAGTCAGCCTGCTGCAGTTCACAGACTTGAGCCGAGCTAAAGAGGTGAGACCAGCTGCATTGGTGAGGCTTGAGATCACGGAGGCTCTTGGAGTAAGGGGCAGGACATGATCCACATGAACAACTTACAGCAGTGCATACAGACAAATGAGCAGATGGCAGCTGAGTGGGCACAGCAGCAGCAAGCCCAGGGTTAGTCAGTTCTCTGCTTCCACCTTGGGGGCACAATTCAGGCAGTTAAATGCCCATCTGGTTCTGTGAGGGAGTTGTACCTTTTCCTTGGTCTGGTGAGCCTCATGAAATCTTAGGAATGATTTTCCCAATATAATCTTAACACACACATGTGCTTCTTTTGTCCCAGTTACCCTCAATACATGTATAATATGGCGTCTTCTCTTTTTTCAGGAAAAAGCCATTTGTAACTCTGTGTTCCAGGAGTGGTGCCAGACAAATGGTGCTTTCATATGTCCATCCAGTTGTAGAGTCATCTCTTATCCTCAAAAGGCTGTTAAAAGCTCTTTGTCACAACTACAAACCAGGCAGGAACCCCCTTGCTGGCTAGCTTTCATAGTTCTGAAAGGTGCTATGTGGCCTTCAGGAAAAGAAAAGACATCAACAGTCCTACCCAGCACTGGACACTGCATCATAAATAAACCCAAGGACATCACAAGAAAGCCCGCAGAATCAACTAAGCTGGCTCCATAGGGGCTCACAGAGACTGAACTGCCATCCTGGGAACCTGCATGGGACTGACCCAGACCCTCTGCACATGCATTACAGGTGTGCAGCTTGGTCTTCTTGTGGGATTCCTAACACTGGGAGCAGGAACTATCTCTGACTCGGTTGCCTGCTTTCAGGGACCCTTTATTCCTACTGGGCTGCCTCTTTCACCTGTAATAGGAGAGAAAGCACCTAGTCTTACCTCAACTTGATATGCCATGGCTGGTTGGTATCCATGCGAGGCCGGCCCTTTTCTGGAGAGAAGCTGAGGTGGAGGTGGGGGGAGACGGTAAGTGAGGGGAGGAACTGGAAAATGATAAAGGAGGAGAAACTGCCGTTGGGGTGTAAAATAAAATAAAATAGAAATAAATTAATTAGAATGGTCCCCATAAGCTCATATATTTGAGTGCTTAATCATCAGGGATTGAGAAGGATTTAGGAGGTTTGCCTTTGTTGCAGTGGCTGTGGCCGTGGTGGAGGAAGCATACCACTGCGTGAGGGCTTTGGTGTTTCAAAAGCAAGTCAGACCCAGGACTCTCTCTTCCTGCTGCCTGTGGATCCAGATGTAGAACTCTCAGGTACTTCTTTTTGTTTTGTTCTTTTTGTTTTTGTTTTTGTTTTCATTTTGTCCTGGCCAGTGTCCTCCAGGAGTTGGCTGTGCCCCTGTTGGACTCAGAGGAGTGTGAGAAGATGTATCACATCCCGGAGACCAGCCAGTCAAGGAAGCAAATCATCCAGGCAGACATGCTCTGTGCAGGCTTTGTAGAGGGTCAGAAAGACTCCTGCCAGGTGACAGCAGCCCTCTGGGTCTCCCTGGCATTCCTGCCTGTATTCCACACCCACACCCCAATATCCCTTAGCAGAGGGTGTTTTAGAAAAGTTTTTCTTGACCAGGCTCTCTTGCTTCTTTCTCAGAGCGACTCAGGGAGAACATTGGTCTGTGCCATCAATGGTTCCTGGACCCAGGTCGGGATCACAAGCTGGAGGGTTGGCTGTGCTCGGCCATACAAGCCTGGTGTCTACACTCGGGTGCCTGCCTATGTAGATTGGATTCAGAAAACCCTGGCAGTGAACAACTCTGACGCCTGCAGGTGGCCCTCCAAAGCCTCTGGGGCACACCAAATACTGTTACTTGTACTGCTGGCCTTTGCCTTGCCATGGGTTCTGTGAGCCACAAACTCTAGAGTCTCAAATCCTCTTCTGGTGGGATCAGAGCCTCCAAGGCTTAAAGTAGACGCTGAAAAAATGAACCTCAAATGGTGGGTTTGCCGGTTACAGTGTGGCTGCTCTTCTGGAGGTCTTGAGTTCAATTCCCTGCAAATATATGGTGTCTCAGAACCATCTATAATGAGATCTGGTGTGCAGGCATACAGCTAGGCAGAACACTGTATGTGTAAATAAATAAATAAATCTTAAAAATAAAAAGAGGGGAACTCCAGGCAGAGAGGGATCCTGTCTCAAAAAATAAGGCTGCTAGGACTTGGAGTATAACACTCACAGTTGATTTAACTCAAGGCTGATGTCCTGCCTACACACACCACACATACCTATACAAACACACACACACACACACACACACACACACACACACACACACACACACACACACAGCTATTGATGACTGCTGCTCCTGCACCCTCCTCTGCCTTCTCAGAACTCAAGTTTGGTGAAGGATTTGGCCTTTCAGAGTCCATCTTGCCTCCTCATCTTCTCTTGATGACAAGGGTCAAGTATTTGTTAATTAATTCTCTGTCTTCTTGAAACTAAATCCAGAATTCAGAAACAACGATGGAGTCGAACCAAAGAAAAAGCCCAAGTTTTGCCTTCCGGATTTTGGTTCACAATTTATTGTCTCACATCATTCATCTTGGTCCTGGCTATCTGTGTAGCGGACGTGACTCTGAACACCAGAGCGCCCCACTTTCACTTCTGAGGTGCTGGGATTACAGCGATGCGCCACTAAGCCTGGTTTCCACGTGCGTTCCTGCTGAACCATGACAACTGGAAAACCTTCCTGACACCAGTCAACCCCTGGGAGGTCTCCAAAGAGGAGCCCTCCATAGACAGGAGCCCTTAGCTCTTCTTCAGATGATCACAAAGACAGGTTCCAAAGCCCCTTCCACCCAGGCTAAATGCGCGTCTCTCCTTGCATGTGCATGTGCCCATGTGTGTCTCCATGTGTACGCGGTCTACAGACCAACCTCCTTTTCCAGTGCCGTATTCCACCCCACCCTCCAAGCGCTACCCCATCCCGATCCTCTCCTGCCCACATCATCCCAACACGTGCCCAGAAACTGCTTACAGGAAGGAGGCAAAAGCGACCCAGAACATTCCAGTTTCTGCAGCGTGGTATTGATTTGTGCAAACACTGGGCCCCTTTGTCTTCCCTTAGTCTGGCTCCCTACCTTAATGATATCACCAGATGATTTTTTAATTGGCATTTCTGCTTATAGAGAGCCCCCCCCCACCTGGCTCTCAGCTATTGGTAGCAGGCAAGGAGGTGCTGGAGTTGGGGTGGGGGTCAAGGATATAATAGCTGGGGGTAGCTGGGAGCCCAGGGAGTAAGTTGGGCTTATGTGGCACCACACCCAGAAGTTGTGGCTGCCAAGTAACTGTACTCACCTGTCTACACAGGGACACATAGCAGGCACCCCCTGCTGGCTCACTGTCTATATAATCTTTGTGGTCTCTTTGGGATGCTGATCTAGTGATAGGTTTATTCTTGGACAGGTTGCGACAGAACTGTCCAGTTCTGTGTTGTGCAAGAGGAGGCAGCTCACGGCCAGCACAGACAACACACAGGGTCAAGCCAGAACAAGGATAAGGAAGTCATTACAATTTCCTCAAATGTTCAGGAAGACCCAAGAGCTCCTTTCTGTCCAAAGGCCAAATCTGGGAATGACTGGCTGAAATGAGGAACTGAGCCAGGAGACAAGTGTAAGACAGCAGGGCCTTCCCCAGCTGTAGCCCAGGGCTGAGCTTGCATGGACTCCTCCTGAAGTTGCTCAGGGACAGGTGGCTGCGCCCGCGGCACCACATGTGGCTGGCTCCGTGCACATGGGGCACGGAAGGCTTCAGGAACCATTCCCCTCCTGATGGTGGGCTGGACTGGTACCTGCACAGGATGTGACAGGGGGATAGGATTTGGGTTTCCATGTCATACCTCTTGACAAAAATGATTCCACTGTTGGCCTTGGTTCCCTCAGGTGTAGAAATGGGATTACCTTCCCCCACAGGGTGTTTAAGATCATTAAATGAGCAACAATTGTGAAAACATGTACATCACGAGTGCTTCAAACCTGACACGCAGTGAATGCTGGTCTGTTCTTGCATCCATCCTTTCTTCCATCCACCCATCATCCAGCCATCCATCCATCTGTTCACTCATGTCCACCCCCCACCTATTTGTACGTCAATCAATGGATGTATCTGTCCATCCGTTCATGTCGCCCACTCACCTATCAACCTGTAAGTCTGCAGTCATCTGTCCATTTATTCCTCCTCCCATTCATTTGTTTGTCCATCCATCTGTCCATCCACCTACCCATCTATCTACCCACATCACTTACTCACCCACCCATCCATCCCTTCATTAAAACAAACAAACAAACAAACAGGCAAGCAAGCAAACACCCAACCAGCTCATAGGATCCCGACGTGCGCCGATCCCCAGACCCTTCAGCAGGAACCAGCCGCCCTGAGCTGCACCAGGAAAGCAATTCTGTCACCACAGATTCCTCACCATTGTCTCAGCCTCCTTCCTCCTCTCACCTCTTAGTGCTCCTGGCTCGTCTGTGGCTTCTCTAAGGCAAATAGAGATAAAATCACAAAAAGGCCAACAGTAGCATAGGAAGGAGGCTTCATTGAGCAGGAGACAGGTCATGGGACACAGTCTGGGACTGTCCTCCAGGAAGCATCTGCTGTCTGTCAGGTGGCTTGAGCCAGTGGTTGTGACTGCAATGAATGGCAGCAGAACAATACACGGCATGGTGGCCTGCTCCTGCTCAGTCTGTGTGTCTGTCCCTGCTTAGTCTGTCTGTCTGTCTATGCTCCTGCTCACCATCTGTTTGTCTGTCTCTGCTCAGACTGTCTGTGTGTGCTCTTGCTCACTGTCTGCTTATCTGTGCTCCTGCTCACTGTCTGTCTGTCTGTCTGTCTGTCTGTCTGTCTGTGCTCCTGTTCACTGTCTGTGTGTGTTATTGCTCACAGTCTGTCTCTCTGTGCTCCTGCTGTCTGTCTGTCTGTCTGTGCTTTTGCTCACTGTCTGTCTGTCTGTGATCCTGCTGACTGTCTGTCTGTCTGTGCCCCTGCTCACTGTCTGTCTGTGATCTGATGACTGTCTCTCTGTATCTGCTCTCAGTCGGTCTGTCTGTCTGTGTTCCTGCTCACTGTCTGTCTGTCTGGGTTTCTGCTCACTGTCTGTCTGCACTGTGCCTAATGTACTTTGATGACCTACCAGGAAGGTCAGGTGACAGTCATAGCCATGCATTCTGAGCATGAGGCTGTAGGAAGCCCCTTTGCACGCTTTGAAGGAAGCAGGTGACATAAATCTGCCAGCATATGATGCAGAGCCTGCTTCCTTATTAATGATGGGAACATGTTTTGAGAAGTCTGGCCTTCTTTTTCCCATCCCAGCCACAAGAGACACAGGTCTTGGCTTCTCCTGTGTCCTTCAAGTTCCACCAGTATCAGAGCTGATACCTGTAATCCCAGCACTCAGGAGATCGAGGCAGGAGGATTGTTTTGTGTACAAGGCCAGCCTGGACTACTAAGTGAGAGCCTGACTGAAAAAAAAAATAGGTGTCAGGGAGATGGCTCAGTCAATAAAGCTCTTGCCTTGCATCCACAAGGACCTGAGGTTCATCCCCAACATCCATGTTTTAAAAGGACAAAACAATATGTGAGTTCAAGGCCAGCTTGATCTACAAAGCAGGTCCAGGACAGCCAGGGCTATGCAGAGAAACCCTGTCTCAAGGAAACAAAACAAAACAAAAAACACAACACAATAAACAAACAAAACCAGCCATGGCCTGCATTTGAAATACCAGCTCAGGGAAGGCAGAAGCATAAGGATCCTAGCAAGCCTAGCAGAACTGGCAAGCTCCAGGCTAATGAGAAACAGATTTGAAGAGCAAGATACATAGTTCAACAAGCCTTTATATACACCGATTAAACACACACACACACACACACACACACACACACACACACACACACACACACATACACACACACACATCAGTGACTATGTGGATAATGAGACTAGTTAATTAATTTTGAGACAGTGCCCCCATCTGTAGCCCACTTTGGCCTTAAACTTATGGCAACCCTCCTGTTGGGTCCTCCTGTTGCAATCTTGTAATACTGGGATTACAGGTATGAACCAGCAGTTCATGTTGAATTTGTGTCTATCTATACGTCTGTGTGTATATTTTTGATGAGATAGGGTCTCATCTATCTCAGGCAGGCCTTGAACTTGCCATTTAGCAAATTAGGTACTCAGAGCCCTTAGCTCATGAATAATTTGGGGCTTGAGATAGTCCCTATTCTGACCTTGGGCTCAGTCACTTAGCACACTGCCTGGAACTTTCCAGAAGACTTGCAGCCTGCTAGGGAGAGAGAGGCTTCATTGCCACGTGTTTATCTGGAACTCTGAGGAACTCTGAGTGCACAGTGCTTACACAGGCAGCCCTGCTTAGTAAGATTGGATAGTGACCAGGACAAGAGAAGAGAGAGGATGAGGACACTGGACATCACAAGGATTTGGAGAGGAACAGGAGGCAGTGACACCTGCTCAAATATAGCTAAATGGGACCACTGCAGAGCCAATCTATGCCAGCTTGGTCAGCACACACTGAGCTCCTTCCAGGCCCATGCTGCTTTGAGACAGGCAGTGGCTGGATGCTGCCCTCATGCTGGGGACCTCGGTCCTGATGACATTACCAGGGTCTTTCAGTGGGAAACCTAACTCACAACACAGGTGTAGGTCCAAATATAGGCAAGTAAAGGAGGTTCTTGGGGAATCCCCAGCCCACTCCATTTGATGACAAGGACCACACAAGCTCACATAGATGTGCATAGTTTATTGGACACAGAGATACAGGTCATTTGGGCTTTGCCTCCTCCAGCCCAGGGTCACCTGGGATATTGGTCCTTCCAGGTGGATGCTCCTGTCTGAGAGGAGATGCTGCAGTGTGGGGATGCAGGACTGAATTCTGAGCACCATTCTCGACTTTACCTTAGTTACTGTTGTCCTCACTGCCATATTTACAGGCTTCTTTGCTGTCCTCACTGCCATCTTCCTCACTGTCTTTACCTGTGTCACTGCTGTCCTCACTGCCATCTTCCTCACTGTCTTTACCTGTGTCACTGCTGTCCTCACTGCCATCTTCCTCACTGTCTTTACCTGTGTCACTGCTGTCCTCACTGCCATCTTCCTCATTGTCTTTACCTGTGTCACTGCTGTCCTCACTGCCATCTTCCTCACTGTCTTTACCTGTGTCACTGCTGTTCTCACTGCTGTCTCTACAGGCTTCCTCGCTGTCTTTACCATTGTCACTGTTGTCATCATCACCTCTGTCATCATCTTCTTTGTGACCAGCATCCTCACTGCCTTTATCTTCATCTTCACCATTGCCTGCATCTTTTTCATCTTTGTCTTCCTCTTTGGAATTGTTGAAACTGACCATCGGCTCTTCTGGCTTCCCTGAGATCAAATCCTCTGGACCAGGTCCCCACTTGAACCTCAACATAAAGATGCAAAAGTTTTGGAAGTACTTGCCCTCCAGAGTCAACAAATGCTGGCCGGGACCCCCAGTGACTTTGTAGGGATTGCCTCTCTTGAGTCCCAAAGTGACCTTACGCCCATTACTGGTCACTAGTGTCAGGTACTTCACACAGACGCTCTCATTAACCTCCACTGCGATCACATGCTCACCGTCGTTCAGCAGGAACGTCTGTGCATGTTGTGTCTGAGCTCCATAGATGTGACTCCACTGTTCACCAAACAGCAGCTGAATGCTGGGGAGAGACCCAGTCAGTGCTCTGCATCCTTAGGAGCACCAGCCCATTCCCAAAGTTGTGCCCTGTCCTGGTTTCCAGCTTACACTTCACTCCCCAGAAGATGTGTTACATTGTATTCTGACTTGTCTCCCCAGACTGAAAACTTTGGTTCCTTCCCACCTGTGCCTCTATATGACACATCTCTCCCCGAAAATCATCAGAGAGCCTAGCCCCAGGTCAGGCAGCAGGGCAGCCAGCTCTACCTGCTCATCCTGAGCCTGCATCCTAGGGGGTCTGCCCAACTCAGTTCTCCCTCTGCACCTCACCCCATGTCTGCCCAAAATGAGGTGACACAAAACTGAAAGCTATAGACAAAACACAGTGGTATATCTTGGGTTAAACCCCAGACCCTAAAAATAAAAACTAACATATCTGTGTTGTAAATATTGAATTGTGTATGTAGGTGATGTGTACATGTGTGCTTGTGTGTTTCTTCTTCAATTGCACTCGACCTGCCTAGGGGCATAGTGTGTGTGTGTGTGTGTGTGTGTGTGTGTGTGTGTGTGTGTGTGTTGTGTGTAGGGTAGGGTAGAGCTGGGCACTGAGTGTCTTCCTCTATGGCTGTCTCCCTTACTTCCTGGAGACAGAGTCTCTCACTGAACCGAAGCTCAGGGTTGAAGCTAGACCAGCTGGCCCAAACTCCTGGGTTCTACCTGTCGCTGCCTGCAGTCTTAACTAGCAGACACCCCCATTCTCCCCGACTATTTTTCCTTTTATATGGCTTCTGGTAATCTAAATGAAGGTCTTCTTGTTTGCACAGATAATGCTCTTTCTTACTTTCCCTGCCATTTTCCCAGACATGCCACCTCATTTTCTCAGATAGAGTCTCCAAGTGAACCTGGAATTTGCCCTTTGGGTAAAACTCTGGTCATCAAGCCCGACATGATCCCCCTGTCGTTGCTTCTACAGCTGTAGGAACAGAGAACTGTGTTGCTGCTCTCAGATTGCACATGGGTGCTGGGACCGAACCTGAGGGCCTCACACTTTCATACCTGACACTCTGTCCTCCAGGCCTTGCCCCTAGTCACTCAACATCAAATTTTTAAAGAACTAAGATAACCTCAGTATTGCACAGGACACATCCTAAAACTATTTTCATTGTTCATCCTAAATCCTATTAATCTTGGGCAGTGTGCATACCTTTGCCAAGTTTGGCAACAAAAACACAAGGTCTCTGTGGCACCCTAGAGGGGGGGGCAACAGGTGTCAACAGGCAGATAGTGTGGAGAGTCAAGACCTGCCTGTTCCGAGTGAATGGCTGACATTCTGGAACAAAGCAAAGATCCAGAGTGGCAGCGTGAACTGCACATTTCATGTCCTGTGAAGACAGGGACATCTCTCAGACAATGTGAGCAGTTTCTGTCACTATGAAGGGGCACTAAGCCTTCCAGATCTACCTGGAGAAGGACCTTCAAGCCTCAGTGATGCTTCCTGAACCAGAAGGTCAGAGGTGCCTCTCCACCTGCCTCCCTGAGGACTGTCCAGTCTTACCCAAGCCTGGCCAATCTAGCCCTGAGTAGAATAGCTTAGATCAAGCTGGAGTAGCAGAAGCCAAGGGGATGCTGGGTAATATTGGAGGTGTGAAGCCAAATAATCCTCTAAGGGCTCCAATCCATAGGCCATGAGAGGTGCGTACCACTTGGCATGAGCAAGAAAGCTCAGGAAATAGAGTTCTACTCACCCTTCGATGACGTCTAGATGACCTAAAAAGACCCGGATGCCCTTGAGTTCTCCTTGATCATCACCACGAACATAGAAATAGTGGCCGGGATAATTGTCCAGGCTATCTGGGAAAAGGATGCAGAAGGAAAGTATTCAGGATAGCTCCCTCACTCTGAGGCTCTTATGCCAAAGACAGGACACAGGAGGGAGGTGGAGGCCACAAAGGAGGCTCAGGTACTCACCCTGGGCTCTGCAGGTGGAAATGGCAAGGACAGCCAATGTCATCAACAGCAGCATGGCTCCTGAGGGTTTGGGCCACAAATTTGGAGCTTAGAGGGAGCCACAGGGAGATGTCAAGGCTTCAACAAGGCGCTAAGGAAAAGACATCAGGTGTAAGGGATCCCCATGGCCAGATGAGATAGGGGACATCCGGGAACTCTTTCTCCACAGGCTCAAAAGGCTTCAGAAGAGCCCTGGGATTGTTTAACACACATGCAACCCACCAATGTCACAGTGCTAGTCTTCTCACTAAGCTCTGACCACGACACCCCATGTTGTCATGTTACACTGAGCTCCTCATAGTCTAAAGTTGCTCCTAGAGAATTCTCATCTTCCAATCCCTTCTGTCCATCCTCCATGGTTCGGTCTCCAGCCAGCTTGAGACTTTCTTCCCCCCGCCTCACACCCTGGCCCCCACTGGCCTCTCCTCCTGCACCAGGCTGGGTGTCTGCTCCTTCCTTACCTGTGCTGTGTGGCCTGAGCACCTTGGCTTGTCTCTTTATACCATGATGTCACTCAGCCATAGCCACTGTGGGACCTCCGTGTTCCCACCCTTGGCAGGGTGTCCTGCAAGGATGCGGGGATGTGTCCAGGACATCCTGGGACACTATTTGTGTTCCTCTCCACAGCCTTTGAACAAATGAACACAACAGTCTATCCTGTTCTGCAATGTAAGGAATACCCTGTTGAATCCCACCAGGACACAGGAAGTTTTCCGAGCTCAAAAAGAGAATGTGGTCACACTTGGTAATTTCCATAAATCCAGGCAAAGCAGGAGCCAAAAGCCAAGATACATATTAATCTTGAGCAAATGAAGTGTGCAGTGTCATGAGCACCTGTGAGAGGCGAGAAGATGCAGCTGACCACGGCTTTACACAGAAGAATGGGCCAGGTCCCAACCTGGAGAACATGCTTGTGCAGTCCCCACTCCCTTCCCTTTTTTCCTTGTCACCTCAGACCTTTTCAGAGTCTTCAGGTGAAACACCCGCCTTGTCCCTGTCCAGTCCAAGCACTGCTCATAGCAGCTCCCATCTACTGAGCTGCTAGAATTCTCAATACATCTTAGTCCTCCAGGCAGCTGAGGCTGGCATTGATCCAGTACCCGTTTTATAGCCAAAGACAATGAGATACCAAGTGGCTTATCCCTGATGTGGCCTTGGGACCCACAGATTGCTTCTGCCTCCCTCCATCTCTGGGACACATGCCTCCTCCCCCAGCTCCACAAAACATCTTGGCCCAGGCTGGGCAGTTGTGCCGGGATGGCCAACTCCGCCATGGCACCATCCTGACCTTGAATCCTTTGTAGGATCTGTACAGATCATGGTTTCCCCTTGGGAGCCTCATCCCTTATGTGCCCCAAATGAGGCCATGGCCACACTGAGAACCCCCTGCTAAGGCTGGTAGACCAGGGATAGGCTTTGACCTAAATGGACAGGTCATTCTCTGGGACCAGCAAGACAGATCTTCTAAGCCTGGTGGTGTCAGGTGGGGTCAGAGGGCCCTGGCTCAGCTCTTCCAAACACCAAGAAGAAATCACTTCTCCAAGACTCCTAGACTATTCTTTTTCAAAAAGATTTTTTTATTTATTACTTATACAATATTTGGGCTGCATTTGAGCCAACAGACCAGAAGAGGGCACCAGATCTCATTATATATGGTTGTGAGCCACCATGTGGTTGCTGGGAATTGAATTCAGGACCTTTGGAAAAACAGCTAGTGCTCTTAACCTCTGAGCCATCTCTCCAACCTTCCTAAATTACTCTTAACCCAGGTGTTTTGATCTTGCTCACTAAGATGCATCCTAAGTCAGCCTCCTGTGGGTGGCCATGATGGACATGAGCCACCAGGCCAGGGTCTAATCTTCCTTTTACTTTTTATGTTGAGACAGAGTTCCCCTAAGTTGTCCAGGTTGACCTTGAGGTGACTTTGTGGCCAGACCTGTTATGTTCTGTGATCCTCTTGCCCAAGCCTCCTGGGATTACAGGATTGGACAGGGATTACAAGGACAGGCTCCAAGCATTTTATTTTAAAGTATAACTTGGCTGAGTGGCCTGTGCTCCAGCACCTGAGAGGATGAGACAGAACAATTCCAAGCTTACGGACAGCCTGAGTGACCTAGTAAGGCCCTGTCTCACAAAACCAAAGGCTGTAGGCACAGCACAAAGTAAAATGTACCTCTGTTGCCATCACTGAAGTGTGTGTGTGCCTGCACTTGTGAGCATGCAGAGGTCAGAGCAGGACACTGAGTGGCTCCATTTATCTCTGACCACCTCGTTGCCTGGAGATGTGTCTCTCACTGAGCTTTCAGCTCTTGGTTGGGGCTGGCCAGGCAGGTGGTCTGGGATCTGCCTACCTTGCCCCATACTGAGGTCACAGACATTCACAGTCAGTCAAAGTTCTTTTAAGCTGGGGGCTGGGTATCCCAACACAGTCCCTCAAGCTCCTGCAGAAAGATGCTCTCACTCATGAGGCCATCACACTTGCTCACCCACTTCATTTTTTGAGATAAACTCACTGAACCTGGAGCCTTCTCCTTGGGCTAGAATCTAGCCCTCAAACTCATAACACCTACCTGTCTCTGCTCCCACAGTGCCGGGGTTCAGAGTGTACCCAATATCCATCTTAGTATTGTCCTGAAGGCAAGTCCTGTCCAAACCAATGTTGGACTCAGATCAAATAAAATTCTTGTCCCAGCAGGTAGGAAACAAGAAGCTCAGGTGGTCCCTTGCCCAGGCACTCCCCTCTCTGGTCAGGGGGATGCTGCTGTTCCCCCTCAAAAGACCACAGAGGAGACCTTGTTGGATTGGCTTGTGCATTCCTTCATCACCCTCAATAGTTCCAGATGGGATCTGATGCAATCTTGCTGGCTATGCTACACTTCTCAGCCCCACCCCCTTCTATGAGGGATTGCAGTCATCCATGAGGTTAACAGCACTATGGATCCTGCAAGCTGTAGACGGAAACAGGGTCCTCACAAGCTGTCTCTGCAATCCATTAGTGGATCAGGAACTTGTGTGGGAAATCTCCCTGATGCTTACAAAGACCTCTGTAATATCTCTGTTTCAGTAGAAAATAGTAGCCCAACCACTTATCTTATTTGCCCCGATGATGCCTGGTGGGCTTGCTCTGATGGCCTTACCCCTTGCACTAATAATCATGCCCTATCCAAAAACTTTTGTATTTTAGTACAATTGATCCCTAGGCTTACCTACTATACTGATGAACAATCTTCCAGTTTTTGGGTTCCTGTGGATGATCAAAGACTCCTCCGGCCAAAAAGAGAGCCAGTCTCCACTATTACAGTGGCGGTCTTGCTTGGCCTTGGATTGGTGGGGGTTAGCACCGGGGTCTCTTCCCTCATTCTCCAGGACCACAATCATGGCCAGTTGAGATCTTCTGTTGACATAGATATAGGAAAGGCTTGAGAGTGCTGCCTCTCACTTACAGACCTCCCTATCTTCCCTTGCTGAGGTAGTGTTACAGAACAGGCGAGGACTTGGCCTCTTGCTCCTACAGCAGGGTGGACTTTGTGCTTCCCTTAAAGAAGAATGCTGTTTCTGCGTGGACCACTCAGGAGTTGTTAAGGACTCCATGCAGAAGGTCCGAGAAGGATTGGAAAGACGCAAGAAACAAAGAGAACAAGAACAAGGGTGGTTAAACCCTGGTTTAGGACTTCCCCTTGGCTTTCTACTCTCCTGCCGTCTATCCTCGGCCCATGCCTGGGTCTTCTCTCCTTTTATGTCCTTAGGACCAATGTTATTCCTTTAAGAGCTATGGCCTTCTTAAAGCAACAGATCAAAGCTATACAAATGAAACCCCTACAGGTTCACTACCCCAAACTAGATGCGGCTGACAATGACTCTTTCTACCCAGAGTCATCTCCCTGAAGCTGAACGAGCAATCAGAGATGGGTAAGAGAATCAGAAATCCCTTCCTTGCCAGCCCCATCAAACCTAAGATAGGACTACAGGCCTCCTCCCGTGAGATCCAAAGATGGGTAATAGGGGCAAGGGTTTTATTCCAACCTAAGACAGATGCCGTTCCTTGGAGATTTGCCCATTTTTTGAAAAAATAAAAAAGGAAGAACCTGTAGGGAGCCCTGCTTGGCATGTTGGTTTTCTTAAGATTGCTTAAAGGCCATGCACTCAGAGTTTGTACTGAGCGTACCTTTCCACTGGTTACATTTGGTGTTTTTTCCTATATTCTGTTTAGATATACCCAATGTTTTTGTGGAACCCGAACACCTGCTTCCCTCGCTCCACCCCCTGCCTCCCGCCCCACCCTTCTGCTGACTATATATGCTGTTGTTGTGCCGCACAATAAACAGAGATTTGATCAGACTACCGTCTTGTCTCCATTTCTCGCGTCTCTTGTCCCATCCATTCCCACTCCGCCTTCCAGGTACTCCTGTTGACTGACCTGCTGGCCAGGTTAGATCTGGGCCCAGGGGTTCTGCTCAAACTATGGCACCAAACAGAGACAATATGTGCACTAAACACCAAAACCCTACCCAACAGGGACTGACTTTCACACAAACTCTGGTACCCTATATTTGACCACGTCCCCTTGGTGGGGAGGCCTGGTGGCACTCAGAGGAAGGATACCAGGCTATCAAGAAGATACTTGATACCCTATGATCTTATAGAGCAGGTCCCCCTCAGTCACAGACCTAGGGGAGGGGAATAGGGTGAAAGTGGGAGGGAGGGAGTTATGGGAGGATACAAGGGATGGGATAACAATTGAGATGTAATATGAATAAATTAATTTAAAAAATTTTAAAGTCAGTAGTCTTCCTATATACAAATGACAATCATGCAGAGGAAGAAATTAGGAAAACTACATGCTTCACAGTAGCCACAAACAATATAAAATATCTAGGAGTAACTCTAACCAAGTAAGACAAGGACTTGTTTGAAAAAAAACTTCAAATCTCTGAAGAAGGAGATTGAAGGTGGCATCAGAAGATGGAATGGTCTCCCTTGTTCATGGATCAGGAGAATTAACATAGTAAAAATGGCCATCTTACCAAAAGCAACTTAAAGATTCAATGCAATGCCCATCAAAATACCTACACATTTTTTAAAAGACATTGAAAGATCAATTCTCAACTTCATATGGAAAAACAAAAAACCCAGAATAGCTAAAACAATCCTATACAATAAAAGATCCTCTGGAGGAATCTCCATACCTGATCTCAAGTTGTACTATAGAGCAACAGTAATTAAAACAGTGTGGTACTATCACAGCAATAGGCTGGTTGAGCAATGGAATTGAATTGAAGACACAGAAATGAATCCACATACATATGGTCACTTGATTTTTGACAAAGAAGCCAAATCTATTTAATAGAAAAAGATAGAATCTTCAGCAAATGGTGCTTGTATAACTGGATGTCTACATGTAGAAAAATGCAAGTAGACCCATATTTATGACCATGCACAAAACTCCAAGTGGATTAAAATCCTCAACATAAAACCAGAGACACTAAATCTGTTAGAAGAAAAAGTGGGGAAGAGCCTGGAACACACTGTCACAGGAGACAACTTCCTGAACAGAGCTCCAACAGCCCAGGCCTTAAGGTCAACAATTAATAAATGGGACCTCATGAGGCTAAGAAGCTTCTATAAGGCGGGAGACACTGTCAACAGAACAAAGCAACAGTCTACAGACTGGGAAAAGATCTTCACCAACCCCACATCTGACAAAGGCCTAATATCCAAAATATACAAAGAACTCAAGAAATTAACCACCACCAAACTAAATAATCCTATTAAGAAATGGGGCTCAGGATTAAGCAGAGAATTCTCAACAGAGGAGTATCAAATGGCTGAGACTTAAAGAAATGCTCAAGGTCCTTAGTCATCAGAGAAATGCATATCAAAACGAATCTGAGATTCCATCTTACACCCATTAGAATGCCTAAGATCAAAAACTCAAGGAACAGCACAAGCTGACAAAGATGTGGAGAAAAGGGAATACTCCTTCATTACTGGTGGGAATGCAAACTTGTACAACCATTTTGGAAATCTATCTGGTACTTTCTCAGAAAACTGGGAATAGGGCTTCCTCAAGACCCAGCTGTTCCACTCCTTGGAATATACCTAGAAGATGTCCACCACACAACAGAGACATATGCTCAACCATGTTCATAGCAGCCTTATTCATAATAGCCAGAACGTGGAAACAACCTAAATGCCCCTCAAAGAATGGATAAAGAAACTGTGGTACATTTACACTATGGAATACTACTCAGCTATGTGAAAACAAGTAGATCCTGAAATTTGTGGACAAATGGATGGAACTAGAAATGATCATACTGAGTGAGTTAACCCAGAAGCAGGAAGACTCACATGGTACATCCTCAATTATAATTGGACACCAGACCAAAAGGGATGTCGCAGGAAAGTCTTCGCTTCGCAGGAGATTGGGATGGATGTGAGGACATCTTATTGGGACTCTAGGTGGGAGAAGCATGGGAGAATGGGGAAATGGAAGGATCCAAGGGTCCTAGACACCTACAATAAGAACATTGATGACGGACAGATCTGCACCCTGGGTGGTCTGCTCAAACCACCACGTCAACCAAGGACAACGCATGCAGTAAACACTGAGCCCCTACTCAGATCTAGCCAATGGACAGGACATTCTCCACAGTTTTGAGGAGAGTAGAGACTGACTCTGACATGAACTCTGGAGCCCCATACTTGACCACTTCCCTGTGGTGGGGAGACCTGGTGGCACTCAGAGAAAGGATAAGAAGGCTTTCAAGGTGAGACTTGATAGACAGCCTATGGCCATATAGTAGGAGTGGAAGCACCCCTCAGTCACAGACCTAGGGGAGGGGAATGGGGTGAAAGTGGGAGGAACAGGTGGATACGAGTGAGGGGGAAACAACTTAGATGTAATCTGAATAAATTAATTAAATATTTTTAAAAAATGTTTGTCTTCTGCATATGAGGAGGGCTGAGAAGGTACCTGAAGTCTTCCATGGTAGAAGCTGGCAATGACTATGTAACCCGACTATGGGTTTAAAACAGACCTGTAGCATTGCCCTGGATTTGGCAAGGCTGCTTAATCTTAAGAGCCATCTGTTCTCCACAAGGTCAAGGAATTGGAAGGCTGGAAATGTCTAAAGCTCTTGTGGTGCTTGAACCTTCAGTGTCTTGGCACAGGGAACAAGCCGGCATGTGAGCATTCTGACATCATAGGCCAAATTTTCCAACAGGCTGGGCTGAGGGACCAGTATTCCACTTCGGGTGTAGCAGCTGTGAGACTGGTGTCTCCTTTTGGCTGCATCTGAAACAGGTCCCTGGCAAAGCTGGCTCAGGCTGGACCCTGACAAGAAGGGGTATTGCAGACTTCTATTTTTTTCCTCAGGGGCAGCCTAAGGCACTTTCAGAACTTAAGGCAGTTGCCTATCAAGAATCTGAAGATAGGAGCTGGAGAGATGGCTCAGAGGTTAAGAGCACTGTCTGCTCTTCCAGAGGTCCTGAGTTCACTTCCCAGCACCACATGGTGGCTCACAATCATCTAGAGTGAGATCTGGTGGCCTCTTCTGGGTGCAGGTGTACACAGTATACGTAATAAATAAATAAACCTTTTAAAAAAAAAGAACCTGAAGATGTATTGATGTGACGATGCACGTACCTCACCTTTCCAAGTTCTGCAAAGTGAAACACATCCATCTGCCAGATTCATCCCTTTTGGTACTTCTAGGGTTAATTCCAGCAGGTAATGAGATCTGGTTATACAAGGAACATGTAGGACACTTATTAATTATTTCTCTGGCTTGTTGCCAAGTGATAGGGAATTTTTTCTTCACTCCTTCACCATTAACACAATGTTTTTCATGAAATTTTGAGGCTTCGAATACATTTTCTATTAATAATTTGTCGATTTCTTCATGTCCTTGTGCCAATGAAACCGGTAGACCTGTATGGGATGGAATATGAGTAATATACAGGGATAGTTTCTGCTTCTGATGACCTGTTGCAGTTCTACAAATAATGTAGTTAATTCTGAGTTATCAGGAGTAAATTCAGCAGTTTCTATATGCAAAACAACTCTTTCAGCATATGGAAAGGCAGTAACTTTATTAAGAGATTCAGGAAAATCTAACAATATCATAAGGATTGAATATAATTCTGATTTTTGAACTCAGGTAAATGGCTTTTAATCACCTTAGTCATTGTATCAGACTTTTAACCAGTCATACCCGACTTATTTGCATCAGAGTAGAAGGTGGGTGCCCCTGGAATCAGTGACCTCATCAGTGACCTCTTTACAATACTTGAAAGGATGCAATTAGTTCTTTTTATAAACTGTATATGTTTCCTTTAGGGGTACTTATTATTAATGTCTCCAAAATAGTTACTGCAAGCTCTTTGCCAATCTTATATTAATTACCCACAGTGACATAATGTCAGAATTAGTGAGAGGCGTGAAGATTTCTTCCAGGTCTATCCCTGATAGTTGGTGCAATCTTATTCTTCCCTTCGTAATCAATTCAGAAATTTTTGCTACGTAAGTTTTCAATTTTTTGCTCTGTTTATTTGCCAGGAATATCCATTCTATGATTCTTTCTTCCGTTTCCATGAGAAGCCCAGTAGGAGAATGTTTCGAAGGCATAATAACCAGAATGCAACCAAGTTTAGGATCAATTCTATCCACATATACTTTTTGCAGTTTTTGATCTACCAGACTTAACACTTTTTCTGCATCAGCTCTTAGACACCTTGGACTGTTTACATCTGAATCCACTCATAATGTTTGAAACAAGTTACTTAACTCATAGGTAGCTAGCCCAATTGTAGGCCTTAACCAGTTAATATCTCCCATTAATTTTTGAAAGTCATTAAGAGCCTGCAATTGATTGCTATGCATCTGTATCTTCTGAGGTCGAATTTTTTGTTCAGTTATTTTATAGCCTAAATAAGTAATTGAATCTCCTCTTTGTGCTTTTTCTACAGCAAGTTGTACTCTCCAGTGTGGCAGAATTCTTTGTGTTTCCTTAAACATTTTTTTCTAAAACATTAGGACTAGAATTGGCTAGCAGAATATCATCCATGTGATGATAAATGATAGCTTAAGGAACTGCCCACTAATTATTTTCAATGGTTGTGGCACAAAATATTGGCATACGGTTGGGCTGTTCATCATTCCCTGTGGAAGTACCTGCCAATGGTACCTGTCCATTGGAGCATTACTGTTCAGAGCAGGTCCTGAGAAAACACACCTCTCCCTGTCCTTCTCATGCAGAGGTCTGAGAAAACAGTCTTCTAAATCAATTGCAATTATATGCCAAGACTTAGGTAACAAAGAAGGCAAAGGAATTCCAGGCTGAAGCAGACCCATTGGTTGAATTATTTTGTTTTACTGCCCTCAAATCCATTATCATCCTCCAGCTGCCTGATTTCTTTCTTACCACACACACAGGGGAATTCCAGGGGCTAGAAGATTCTTCTATGTGCTGAGCCTCCAGCTGCTCTTTCACCAAGCAGTGAAGCACCTGTAATTTTTCTTTTGTTAAGGGCCACTGCTCCTGCCATATAGGTCTGTTTGAAATCCATTTTAGGGACAGGGCTGTTGGTATCTCAGCAGTGGCTCCACTTATAAATTTGGATACTCTAAACCTGAGAAGGTCTCAGGTTGGACAGTGGGCATAGCTTGTGCTCACTCATGATTACTTACATTAATATCTTCCCCAGAAGCGTGTACCATTTCACCCCTAGTTTCTACATTGTTTATCTCTGTAATAGCAGGAATATTAATCTGAGTACCCCACTGTTGTAAGAAATCTATCCCCCATAGATTTATGGGTAACAGTTGAGCAATTCTATCTCTGGCATTAATTTTCATCTTCTTTACACATGCTATAATTTTTGCTTCCTCCTTACAATCTCCAACTATAACACTGGGGTGCACAATAACACCATGAGAAATCATCCCACTTCCTCCCAGAACTATTGCTACTGTGCCTGAAGGCAAAGACCCGAAACCACCAGTATTTAATTTGTAACATTCAACCTGTGGAGATAGGGTAAGAAACATATTTTAAGCCAGACCCAAGGCTGCACTGCCTTCAGTAGCATGCATTAGATCACTAATACTCAATTTCTGTTTTCCTGCAGGTCTGTCACTTCTGGAATGCCCAAGGGAATCAGGCTTGCATTGTTGGCAGGGCCCAAGCCATTGAGCCCCGTCTGCAGTTTCCTGTCGACAAGATATTGCCTTGTACATCTCTTTTAGATTGACAACCCCTAGATCAATGTTTTCCTTTCCCACAGTGACTACAGTATCATGGAAGTCTTGGCATCTCATTACCATCGTGGCCAGACCCTCCTTGTTCTCTCCCACGAGTTATGTTTTCTATTGGGTTATTCTGCTGGTTATTCTGAGGTCTAGGATTTTTATCTCTACAGTTTCTTTGCACATGACCAACTTTACCACAATAAAAGCACTGGGTATTATGATATCTGAGCCCTCTGGCTATAGCTTGTCTTACAATATTGTTTTGATATTCCTGAGGGTTAATACTAACTATCTCCTTTACTCAATCATCTAATGGAGCCCCTCTTTCCTTTAATGGTCTAAGTACCCTCTTACATTCAGTATTTGCATTCTCATAAGCCATAAATTCTAATACCTGTCTGATCTCAGAATCTGGTAATACTCTATCCATAGAGGATCCTAATCTCTGCAAAAATTCTGTGAAGGCTTCCCCAGGTCCTTAAAATACTTTAGTAAATGGAATGGTTGTTTTACCAGGGTCTTCTACCAGCTCCCACATTCTCAAGGCTCAAATATGACCTTGTTCAATCACTGTATCTTCAAATTGAATTTTTTCTCTTAAGTTAGTATATTGTCCTTCACCAAGCAATTAATCTCTATTAATATTCATTTCCTTTGTCCTGTTTTCTTATTCTATTCTTATGGCCTCAGTTCACCACCATGATAACCACTGTAACTGTTGGGCTACTTCTAATACCACCAAAACTAAATTTTTCCAATAATGGGGAACAAGTCTATTCTGTGTGGCCCAGCTGTTTAACATTTGTTTAACGAAGGTAGAGTACATACCATATTTGGTAACAGATTCCTTAAAATGTTTTAAATCCATCATGTCTACTGGATACCATGCCATTTCATCATAACCCTCAGCACCATTTTGAGCAGGGACATGTCTTATAATGACTGGCAAAGCTGAAGGTGTCTGAGTAACTCTGGAGGTGTCCTCCATCGGGACATTTTCCTCCAAAGACCTTTTTGTTTGTCTGCCTTCCTGTTTCTCTATTGTCTGTCCTTCCTCACCCTTTTCCACCAAAGGTGCTTTCTGCTTTTCCAGTCCTGCAAGTCTGTTGTCCATTTTCCCCATCTGTTCAGTCAAGTCAGTAATTCTTTCCAAAAGGGTAGAACTAATTGACTCTTCTGGTTTTTTCCTGTCTCTCTAGTTTCTGTCCTTCCTCACTGTCATTTACCAAAAATGCTATTGCTGTCCCATCCCTTCATTTTCTTTCCTCATTCTTTCCATCTGTTCACTCAAATCTGCAACCTTTCCCAAAATGATAGACTTTACTGACCCTTCCGGTTTTTCTACCTTATTAGCCTTTCTTCTAATCCTTTTAAGAATGAAATACAATTTAAAAAAGAAACAAACAAGAAACAGAAAAGTCCCTCTAATTGGAAAGGAGGAACGAGTTTTTGCAATGGTAGTTGTGATTTTGCTGATACACTGAAACAGCATTTCTATATCTTTGAGATTTGAATCTTCCCTCATACCATTAGAAATTACAGAACCATCATGCCCCACATCAAGTGCCACTTGTTGGCTCTGTTTCTTAACAATCAGACTCTGTTGTACAACCCACTATCCTATACAGGAGGGAAAAGAGGTTAAGGGAAACAATATTAACCTTCCAGGTATCAGTTCCACGGGACTAATCCCTAGGCGTTTCCGGGCCTGCACAATGATCCTCTCCCAGATAGAAGAGATCTGCACCCTTGTGGTCTGAACCTGCAGCCTTCTCTCTTACCTCTTGGCCTGCTCTCCCTCTCTGTAGGTCCTCAATCCCTGGTCTCTCTTCTGGTTCCCTCCTCCCGCTGGAGTCCCTGATCTGTTTCCTGAATTCCAGTCTACCTCACTGTCCATCTCAGTGGGGTATCAGTGGTGTCTCCAAGGGCCAAACCCTAGGGCATAGTCTGCCGAGACTGCTTTCGCCTGGGACAAAGCCAGCATCCTTCTACACTAGAGAATAGTTTGTTGTAACTCAGCCTGTTGGAAAGACCTCTCAGGTTTTACAGATTTTATAAGTTCCTATATGGGGGCTCAGGACACATCCTTAGCCCTTTAATTAAGACTGCAATGAGACCACAGACTTGTCTATCTTAAGAATATTTAAATAGACAACTTTGTTCATAGTTTATCTTAATACTTAAAGAATAAGACTTTAGGTTTTATTTTTGTTATGTTGGAACGTTAAAAACACAAGTATACCCTAAAAGTAGCAGAAAAGTTTTGTATGATAATAACATTACATTTAGAATTTTAGGCTAAACATGTTTTTTTTATTAATTTATTCTTGTTACATCTAAATGTTTATCCCATCCCTTGTATCCTCCCATTCTTCCATCCCTCCCATTTTCCCATTATTCCCCTCCCCTATGACTGTTCCTGAGGGGGATTACCTCCCCCTGTATATGCTCATAGGGTATCAAGTCTCTTCTTGGCAACCTGCTGTCCTTCCTCTGAGTGCCACCAGGTCTCCCCCTCCAGGGGACATGGTCAAATGTGCCACGAAAGCCTTCACTTACCAGGCTAAACATGTTTTAAGGAAGCGATTTAAATTTTAACATTGTAAACAAACGAATGTTAATACAGTAGAACATTAAAAAACCGTATCAAACCCATTAGCCAGGAATGGTCAAATCCATGTTAGCTGATGACAGGAGGAACAGCATTTATCTTCTTAACTTGAATAGACCTTTCTTTATAACTTTGAAATAAGAAGCATTTAGAATAAGGATACAATAAAACGATTTTTGTTTTTTGTTTTGTTTTGTTTGTTTTTTGTTTTGTTTGTTGTTTTTTATCTAAAAGGAAAAAAATAGAGTTTAAGTTTCAATTGTCTAAACATTGCACCCAATAAACAATCGAATACCCAGTAAACAATCTTACAGGATTTTTTTGGAGTGGAAAAGAAATCAGAGACAATTTTTATTTTTAAGAGTTGGAAAACTGATTTATAGAAAAGGTATCTTTTTTGCCAAGAGCAAAAAATAAATAAATAAAATAATGTTATTATCATACTTTATACTCTGGAAACCCCCTGCCCAGAGAATGGCCCCGCCCACAGTGGGCAGGACTTCCTGTGTCAATTAACATGATGAGGACCGTCTCTGGTGATGTCAGAATCCTCAAGTTGTTGATTGAGATGAATTGTCATGGGACGTCTTTGTCTTTTCATTTAAAACTCATGTTTTTATTCATTTGCCAAGTGATACACATTTGGGCTGTATGTTGGTGCTGTTAAGTTGGGGAGAAGTTTTTTATTCTTCATGAAGTGGAATTGATGCCTCCTAATGTAAGTGAAAACGTTTAGAACAAACTGCCAGCTGGGTGCGATGACGCGTACCTATAATCCCAGCACTTTGGAGGTAGAGGTTATAGGTCAACCTCAACTGTGTGGGTCAGTGTGGGTACAGCATGTCTCAAATCCCACCCTAGCCCCAAATCAAAAGGAGGAGAGAAGCTGCCAACCAGCTCTCACAATGGCAGTACCTCTGCAGTTTCCCACTCGCCCTCCTTGCTAACAGTTGATGGCCTTAGTCTCTTTCATTTGGACTTTCCAGTCACTTTCAAATAGTTGTGGCCGAGACACCTGAAAAAGAGCCAGCAAGGTGGCTCAGCAGGTAAAGGCATCTGCTAGCAAGCCTGAATGGCCCAAGTTCAATCCCTGCGACCTACAAGGGAAGAGCGAGCCACCGCTCACTCTGACCTGCAGTCATGGGTGTGGCTCAGGCACACTCCCACATATTCATTAACATAAATAAATCCAACACCCTCTTCTAGCTTCTGCAGGTAGCTGCACAGTGCTCCCCCACCACATGCACATACAAATAATTTAATTTTAAAAACTATTTTTAAATAAATCTTTAAAAATCATGAGAGGACCCAGGTGATGGTAGACTTGGGAGGCAGAGGCAGGTGGATCTCTGTGAGTTAGAGGCCAGCCTGGTCTACAGAGTGAGTTCCAGAACAGCCAGGGCTACACAGAAACCCTGTCACAAACAAACAAAGAAAAATTCACATGAGAGGATATCTTCAAGGAGAGCGTTTCTTTGGCTCACAGCTCAAGAGCACATGGTGCCTGGTTGCATAGTCCCACGGGTGTGAGAAGAGCATCATGGCAGCCAGAGCATTGGAGAAAGGGAGTGGGGAGATGCACCCTCAGTGACATAAGGGTTCATTTTAGTTGTCAACTTGACACAATATAAAGTCACCTGGGGAATGGGCCTATGAGCGTACCTACAGGGTATTTTCTTGAAACATTAATTGAGATGAGAAGTCAAAAACTCTCTTCTCCCTTAAGGTGTTTTCATCAGTGCATGTCACAGAAACATAAATGAACTAGGACAGTGACCCACTTCCTCCACAAGCTCCCACCCCTAACATTTCCAGAATTCTAAACACAGTGTATGTTCCCAGCTGGGGACCAAGTACCTGTGGGACCTTTCAGATGGAAACACAGCCTGGACCACTGACACTAACGATGGGAGCCACTTCCTGGTGCGTGTTGTTCACTGGAGGAGCTTTCTTCCTGGAGCTTTCCCAGCCTCTGCCCAGATGTTTGATGGTTTTGTTTGTTTAATAGTAAAGCCCTGTCTTGGAGTGTGAGATGAGGAGAAGTCTGAGAGCCTCGTGCAACATGAACAAATGAGGGGCCCCAGGCCACCAAGATGGCTCAGCTGGTAAAAAGCATTTGCCCCCAAGCCTGATGACTGGAAAGATCTCCAGACCCAAATGTCGTAAGAAAAGAATGCGCTCCCAAAACTCTTCCTCCGACTTCCATCCATGTACAATGGGGCACTTGTGAGCAAACACACCCATGCACACACACAGTAAAGAAATAAGGAATTTTGAACTACTGAAAAAAGGAGGGAACAAAAGGAGGACCTCTCCCTCCCAGCCTCTGCTTTCCTCTACCCGACGCTCTTACAGGGATGGCAGGGATGGGCCGATGTAGTGACAGGCCTGCCTTACTCCGAGAGCTTCACTTTTTCAAATGAAAATAAAACTATTCCTTGAGCTTAATGCCATAAAACATGCACCTATGTTAAAAAGAACAACAAAAAACAAAAAACAAAGCCAGGCATGGCAGGGTGTACCTGTAGTTGAAGAGCTGGGAGGCAGAGACATGCAGGTTTCTGGAGCATGTTGGCTAGCCAATTGCCAAATCAGAGAGTTCTGGATTCAATGAGAGACTCTCTCTCATAAAATAATGTGGACAGTGACTGAGAAAGACACCCAAAGCCACCTGCCTCTAAACACATGCACACACATGTGCACACATAGAAATATGCACAGCAGAGCCAGACATGCTGAACATGCCTTTGATCCCAGTGCTCAGGAGGCTGAGGCAGGTGGATTTTTATGAATTTGAGACTAACCTGGTCTACATAGTGCATTCCAGAACACTCAGGTCTAAGTAAATAGATTCTGTCTAAAGAAAAAATGTATGTATGTAAACAAAGACATAACGAAAGGAGAAGTCATAAAAACAGAAAAACACTTTCTGGAATTGAGTGAACAGGGATTGAAATTGGGGCATAAGCTTCTATGACAGTCAAGGCTGCGGATGTGATGCAGTTGGTAGAACATTTGCCTCCCGTGCAAGAAGCCTTGGGTCCCATTTCTAACCCTACATGAATCAGATCTGGTTATAAACAGTGTCTAAGCTCTGTGCGCTGACTGACTGTGCCCCTGGAGCTGTGGTTATCAACACCTGTAGTCGCAGCGATTGGAAGGTAGAGGCAGGGAGTCCAGAAGTTCAAGATCATCCTTTGCTAAATGGCAAGTTCAAGGCCTGTGTGAGACAGACAAGACCCAATCTCATCAAAAATAGGCACACAGACAGATAGATAGCTACAAATTCAACAGGAACTACTAATTCATACCTGTAATCCCAGTATTACAGGATTGCAACAGGGGGCTGCAACAGGAGGATTGCCATAAGTTTAAAGCCTGAGTGGGCTACAGATGAGGCACTATCTCAAAATTAATTAATTAGTGTCATTAGCCACATAGTCACCTTTGTGTGAGGGTGTGTGTGTGTGCGTGCGTGTATGTCTGTGTGTGTGTGTGTGTGTGTGTGTGTGTGTGTGTGTGTGTGTGTGGTGTCCATAAAGGCTTGTAGTGCTATCTATCTTGCTCTTGGAATCTGTTTCTCATTGGCCTGGAGCTTGCCAATTCCGCTACGCTTGCTAGGATCCTCCTGCTTCTGCATTCCCTGAGCTGGTATTTCAAGTGCAGGCCATGGCTGTCAGTTTTTGTTTGTTTGTTTTGTTGTGCTTTTTGTTTTGTTTTGTTTCCTTGAGACAGGGTTTCTCTACATAGCCCTGGCTGTCCTGGACCTGCTTTGTAGATCAAGCTGGCCTTGAATTCACATATTGTTTTCCCTTTAAAAACATAGATGTTGGGGATGGACCTCAGGTCCTTGGGGATGCAAGGCAAGAATTTTATTGACTGAGCCATCTCCCTGAAACCCATTTTGTTTTCAGTCAGGCTCTCACTTAGTAGCTCAGGCTGGCCTTGTTCACAAGGCAATCCTCCTGCCTCAATCTCCTGAGTGCTGGGATTACAGGTATCAGCTCTGATACTGGTGGAACTTGAAGGACACAGGAGAAGCCAAGACCTGTGTCTCTTGTGGCTGGGATGGGAAAAAGAAGGCCAGACTTCTCAAAACATGTTCCCATCATTAATAAGGAAGCAGGCTCTGCATCATATGCTGGCAGATTTATGTCACCTGCTTCCTTCAAAGCCTGCAAAGGGGCTTCCTACAGCCTCATGCTCAGAATGCATGGCTATGACTGTCACCTGACCTTCCTGGTAGGTCATCAAAGTACATTAGGCACAGTGCAGACAGACAGTGAGCAGAAACCCAGACAGACAGACAGTGAGCAGGAATCAAGACAGACAGACAGTGAGCAGGAGCACAGACAGACAGACAGTGATCAGAAACACAGACAAACAGACAGTGAGCAGAAACACAGACAGACAGACAGACAGACAGACAGACAGACAGACAGACAGTGAGCAGGAGCACAGACAGACAGACAGTGAGCAGAAACACAGACAGACAGAGTGTGAGCAGAAATATAGACAGACAGTGAGGAGAAACACAGATAGACAGTGAGCAGAAACACAGACAGACAGAGTGTGAGCAGAAATATAGACAGACAGTGAGCAGAAACACAGACAGACAGTAAGCAGAAACACAGAAAGACAGACAGTGAGCAAGAGCACAGATGGACAGATTGTGAGTAGGGACAGAGAGACAGACAGTGAGCAGGAGCACAGACAGAGAGACAGACAGACAGTGAGCAGGAGCACACACAGACAGACTGAGCAGAGACAGACAAATAGACAATGAGCGGGAGCACAGACAGACACACAGACTAAGCAGGGACAGACACACAGACTGAGCAGGAGCAGACCACCCTGCCGTGCATTGTCCTGCTGCCATTCATTGCACAGGCACAACCACTGGCTCAAGCCACCTGACAGACAGCAGATGCTTCCTGGAGGACAGTCCCAGACTGTGTCCCATGACCTGTCTCCTGCTCAATGAAGCCTCCTTCCTATGCTACTGTTGGCCTTTTTGTGATTTTATCTCTATTTGCCTTAGAGAAGCCACAGACGAGCCAGGAGCACTAAGAGGTGAGAGGAGGAAGGAGGCTGAGACAATGGTGAGGAATCTATGGTGAAAGAATTGCTTTCCTGGTGCAGCTCAGGGTGGCTGGTTCCTGCTGAAGGGTCTGGGGATCGGTGCACGTCAGGATCCTATGAGCTGGTTGGGTGTTTGCTTGCTTGTTTGTTTTATTTGTTTGTTTTTAATGAGGGGATGGATGGGTGGGTGAGTAAGTGATGTGGGTAGATAGATGGGTAGGTGGATGAACAGATGGATGGACAGATGAATGGACAGATGGATGGACAAACAAATGAATGGGAGGAGGAATAAATGGACAGATGACTGCAGACTTACAGGTTGATAGGTGAATGGGTGACATGAACGGATGGACAGATGCATCCATTGATGGATGTACAAATAGGTGGGGGGTGGACATGAGTGAACAGATGGATGGATGGATGGATGATGGGTGGACGGAAGAAAGGATTGATGCAAGAACAGACCAGCATTCACTGCGTGTCAGTTTTCAAGCACTGATGATGTACATGTTTTCACAACTGTTGCTCATTTTATGATCTTAAACACCCTGTGGGGAGGGTAATTCCATTTCTACACCTGAGGGAGCCAAGGCCAACAGAGTGGAAGTCATTTTTGTCAAGAGGTATGACATGGAAACCCAAATCCTGTCCCCCTGCACCTCCTGTGCAGGTACCAGCCCAGCCCACCATCAGGAGGGGAATGGTTTCTGAAGCCTTCCATGCCACATGTGCAGCGACCTCAGCATCCACTTTATGGAGTGTCGTGCTTTGGAAACCAGGAGCCAGCCACATGTGGTGCCACAGGCACCGCCACCTGTCCCTGAGAACCACTTCTCACTAACTCACTCCAACTTCAGGAGGAACCCATGCCAGCTCAGCCCTGGGCTATGGCTGGGGAAGGCCCCGTTGCCTTACACTTGTCTCCTGGCTCAGTTCCTCACCTCAGCCAGTCATACCCAGATTTGGCCTTTGGACAGAAAGCAGCTCTTGGGTCTTCCTGAATGTTTGAGGAAATTGTAACGACTTCCTTATCCTTGTTCTGACTTGACCCTGGAGGGAAGCGTCTGTGTGTTATCTGTGCTGGCCATGAGCTGCCTCCTCTTGCACAACACGGAAGTGGACAGTTCTGTCACAACCTGTCCTTGAATAAACCTATCACTAGATCAGCATCCCAAAGAGACTACAAAGATTATATAGACAGTGAGCCAGCAGGGGGTGCCTGCTATGTGTCCCTGTGTAGACAGGTGAGTACAGTTACTTGGCAGCCACTATCACTGGGTGTGGTGCCACACAAGCCCAACTTACTCCCTGGGATCCCAGCTACCCCCAGCTATTATATCCTTGACCCCCACCCCAACTCCAGCACCTCCTTGCCTGCTACCAATAGCTGAGAGCCAGGTGAGGAGTTCTCTGTAAGCAGAAATGTCCAAATAGTAACAGGGTAAAGAGAATGGCAGCTGCTCTCCCCCATACCTCACTTACCTGCGAAAGCAGTGGGCAGCCGTGAGCACCCACCACAGAGAGACCGTGTCTTGAAAAAAAAAAAACAAACAAAATGAAAACAAAAACAAAAAGAACAAAACAAAAAGAAGTACCTGAGAGTTCTACATCTGGATCCACAGGCAGCAGGAAGAGAGAGTCCTGGGTCTGACTTGCTTTAAAAACACCAAAGCCCTCACGCAGTGGTATGCTTCCTCCACCACGGCCACAGCCACTGCAACAAAGGCAAACCTCCTAATCCTTCTCAATCCCTGATGATTAAGCACTCAAATATATGAGCTTATGGGGGCCATTCTAATTAATTTATTTCTATTTTATTTTACAACCCAACAGCAGTTTCTCCTCCTTTATCATTTTCCAGTTCATCCCCTCACTTACCGTCTCTACCCACCTTCACCTCAGCTTCTCTCCAGAAAAGGGCCGGCCTCGCATGGATACCAACCAGCCATGGCATATCAAGTTGAGGTAAGACTAGGTGCTTTCTCTCCTATTACAGGTGAAAGAGGCAACCCAGTAGGAATAAAGGGTCCCTGAAAGCAGGCAACCGAGTCAGAGATAGTTCCTGCTCCCACTGTTAGGAATCCCACAAGAAGACCAAGCTGCACACCTGTAATGCATGTGTGGAGGGCCTGGGTCAGTCCCATGCAGGTTCGCTGGTTGGTGGTTCAGTCCCTGTGAGCCCCTATGGAGCCAGCTTAGTTGATTCTGTGGGCTTTCTTGTGATGCCCTTGGGTTTATTTACGATGCAGTGTCCAGTGCTGGGTAGGACTGTTGATGTCTTTTCTTTTCCTGAAGGCCACATAGCACCTTTCAGAACTATGAAATCTATCCAGCAAGGGGGTTCCTGCCTGGTTTGTAGTTGTGACAAAGAGCTTTTGACAGCCTTTTGAGGATAAGAGATGACTCTACAACTGGATGGACACAGGAAAAGCACCACCTGTCTGGCACCACTCCTGGAACACAGAGTTACAAATGGCTTTTTCCTGAAAAAAGAGAAGACGCCATATTATACATGTATTGAGGGAACTGGGACAAAAGAAGCACATGTGTGTGTTAAGACTATATTGGGAAAATCATTCCCAAGAATTCATGAGGCTTGCCAGAATAAAGAAAGGGTACAACTTCCCCACAGAACCAGATGGGCATTTAACTGCCTGAATTGTGCCCCCAAGGTGGAAGCAGAGAACTGACTAACCCTGGGCTTGCTGCTGCTGTGCCCACTCAGCTGCCGTCTGCTCATTTGTCTCTATGCACTGCTGTCAGTGGTTCACCTGGATCATGTCCTGCCCCTTACTCCAAGAGCCTCCGTGATCTCAAGCCTCACCAATGCAGCTGGTCTCACCTCTTTAATGCTGTTCACATCTGTGAACTGCAGCAGCCTGACTCCACAATTAAGGTATTTTTATAAAACTATGACTGTTTCCTCTCAGGTTTTTTGTTTTTGTTTTGTTTGTTTGTTTGTTTCTTGCTTAAGATGGCTATCACACAAATAATTGAGACTCTCACATTTATTTATAAGGATTTACAACACAATCTTGAGAAGTTTAAGTCTGCTCTTAACCCTCTATGCTATCCTGACTCCATTTTTGCCAAAATCCCCAATAACTTTCTTTTTAGCTATTTCTTTGCTCCAGTCGAATCTTCTCCATCTCACCTGCACCTCTGCTTGTGGCACAGTCCCCTACTTCCTCCTCTAACTCTTCCTCCCCTGAATGGCAGGAAATCCAGCCCTATTATCTCCCCGGCTCAAGGTTGACTGTAAGCTGCTTTATTGACAATATTGACATATTGGGGAGCAGCATTTATACAACATTTAGACAGGAAATTCTCAGAACAAGGCTTGCAACCAGCTGTGGGGGCACAGAAATCAACATCTGAATTACACAATGACCTCATGCCAGCACTCCACAGGAGCACCTTTGCATCTAGCAGGCCCTTGGGTCGCTATGACACTTCTACAGAGACTTTCTTTGCATCCCTTAACAGTTTACCTGTCATTCAGACCTCTGAAACATCGAGAATTCTCTTGTAACCTTTTAGTCCTTAGAAGCAATTTGGTAATCTATCAATCAATCAACCAATCAATCTATCTATCTGGATTGTATACTATATGTGGCTGAAGGTATGTATTATATATAGATATTTACCATGTGGCGCATATTAATACCTAGTGTAAGAGGTAATATTAGTAATTAAAATTGGTTTTAAAAACTATATTGAGCCAGGTGGTGGTGCACAGCTTTTGTCCAGCCCTCAGGAGGCAGAGACAGCTGCACCTCTGTGAGTTTGAGGACAGCCTGGTCTTCAGAGTGAGTTCCAATATAGGGCTACACAGAGAAACTCTGTATTCAAACAAAGAAAGAAAGAAACAAAGAAAAAAAAAAAAAGAAACAAAGAAAACCAAAACATCTGAAGTCAAAGTTTTTGGTTTCTTTGAAGACTCAGGTGTATCATATTAATGTGTTTTTGTTTTGGCCCCAGATGTGGGATGTTAGAGTGTTTTTCCACCGATAAAAAAAGACTGGTTAAAGGGCATGTGATGTTTTGCTGGAAGATGTCTCATGCAAGGTAGCTGGAAAAACATGCTTGTGTGGACTCTGAGAGGGATAAATAGAAGGCCACAGCAGGGAAGACTCTTTTGCATTGCTGTGCTTTGCAATGGTTCACATCACTTTGCTGGTCTTCGCTTTTCTACTCTTCACTTTGCAGAGAAAAATGCTCCAAAGAACTTCTTGTGGCACTCTGGCTCTGTCCTGCCACTTTGATGGTGCACACCATCTGAATGGTGCTGATTTGGCAGAGTCTTGTTTCTACTGAGTGGTGCTGCCACTGCTGCTGTTTGTTGTACGCTGGGCTGCTCGTATCCTGAGGGCAAAGACTGGAATCTCTCCAAGGAGGTACATCTAAAGAGGTCTACAACCCACATTTTGTACTTTCTTTCTCTATATCTTCTGATCGGTGGGTTGAAGGGAGGTAGAAGCACTTAAGAAAACTAAATAAATTAGGTTTGTGAAAAATCTAAGCCTACCCAGCCCTACCACACACCTTTAATCCAAGAACTTTCTGTACATGGGATTTAATAGGCTACAGAGAGAGGTACAGGACAGATAAAGCTATACACAGAGAAACTGTGACTCAAAAACCCAAAACAAATAAACAGACAACCCCTTTATGGACTTGCACAGAATTATCAGGCTGGGTCTACCTGACAAATTGCTGCCAATGAGGCCACTGTAGCCGTAGATTTTTTGTTATTCAATAAATTCTGACAATGTGGAAACACAAATATATTGATGTTTATGACCTAGCATACTTGTGACATCAGTGACCCCCAACTCCATCTTCAGAGTACTGAGAAGACTTTTAGGTTAAATAGAGAAGAAACAGGGAACTGGTCATTGCTTCAAAGTGCTTGCTATGCAGCCATGAGAACATGAGTTCAGATCCTGGCACCCATACAACTTGCTGAGCATGGTCTCACAGGTGTTGGTGAACCCTGGGGTTGCTGGGGCCATATACAAGGGGAATCACTGAAGCTTTGGGGCTGTCAGCTTAGTTGAAAAAATGGGAGCTCCAGGTATAGAGACAGACTCTGCGTCAAAGGACTAAGAAGGAGAGTGAAAGAGGAGGACACTTTTTCTGGCCTCCGTAGGCACACACACACATATGTATAGAACACATACACAAATGCCACACACACACACACACACACACACACACACACACACACACACACAAGAATTGAGGTACGCATAAGTAAGCGATCCTGGTCTAGCCATAGTCTTGCCTGTCATTAACTCCGCTGTGTCCTGCAAGGTGCTGGGAAGAAGTTCTTATTGCTTGAAGGAACAAGATGATTATCAGGGGGAAATTATGCTGCAGGGTACATGCTCACCCTCATGGACCATTGCACTTATCCAAAAGTGATCTGTCCTGTGATGTTTTGCTCTTACTAGAAGCCAAGGAGATTACAAATTTGTGACAATGACTAGAGCACTTGAGGTGCTCTGCAGGGAATGGGGCACTGTCAAAACTGAGGAAGGCCCATTACTCTTGTGCCTGCTTCCACGGGGAAAGCTAGGTGCCACGGGCTTCTAGATAGAAACTCACTGAGTGGTTCCTGTGGTGATGTGCAGAGGGAAAAGCGGCAGACATCAAACAGAGATGCCAGACTTTCATCTTGCTTTCAGTCATTTTGTGGGCAGAAGTGAAGAGGCAAGGCTTCTTAGTAAACACACTTTCTCAATGCCTGTTCCCACAGGATGAGTGTGCAGACATCTGGCTACCACAGCCATTGCATGCAAAGCCACACATCTCCCAGATGCAGAGTCACCCTGACTACTAAACCCTCCACCCTCACTCCAGCACAAGAGAGCCTTTCTTGTCTGCCACAGTCAGCCTGGGGCTCACAGGCTTTATGGGCACCACTTTCCATCTTCTCAGTGCTCTTCAAATAACACTGGGGTGGTGGTGGATGGAGAGGAAGAAGAGACACAGCGGGGCCATATTCATGCACAGTCAGCACCATGCTGGAAAATTTCTGGAGCATTCTTGGCTATGTCCAGCTTTTCCTGTAATCTCCCTGGTGGCAGAGGAAGGAGGTGAGTGAAGAATTGACTGCTGGAGGGTGAAGCTGAGTGTTTTGCCTTCTGCAGGGGAAATAGTGATCAACCCAAGGAATTCATGTATAAGAGAAACCCACAAGTCAAGCAGTGGCTTTAATTTAATTTAAAAGCACACCTTTAATCCGAAAATTTTGGAGGCAGAGGCAAGTTGATCTCTGAGTTGTGGCCAATCTGGTCTACAGAGTGAGTTCCAGGACAGCCAGGACTACACAGAGAAAACTAGTCTTGAAAACCTCCCTCTCTGGAACACTCCTTCATTGCTGGTGGGAATGCAAACTAGTACAGCCACTTTGGAAATCTATCTGGTGCTATCTCAGAAAAATGGGAATAGGGCTTCCTCAAGACCCAGCTATTCCACTCCTTGGAATATACCCAGAAGATGCTCCAGCACACAACAAGAAAATTTGCTCAACCATGTTCATAGCAGCCTTATTCATAATAGCCAGAACATGGAAACAGCCTAAGTGTCCCTCAGTAGAAGAGTGGATAAAGAAACTGTGGTACATATACACTATGGAATACTACTCAGCTATTAAAAACAAGGAAGTCCCGAAATTTGTGGATAAATGGATTGAGCTAGAAATGATCATAATGAGTGAGTTAACCCAGAAGCAGAAAGAATCAAATGGTATATACTCACTTATATCTGCATACTAGCCCAAGGGGCATGTCCCACGAAAGTCTTCACTTACCAGGAAACTGGGACAGAGGGGAAGGCATCCTATTGGGACTCTAAATGAGAGACGCATGGGAGAACAGCAAAATAAAAGGATCCAGAGGGTCCTAGAAATCTACAAGTAGAACAATATGATAGGCAGATTTGGGCCCAGGGGTCCCGCTCAAACTAAGGCACCAGCCAAGGACAATACAGGAGGTAAACTTTAAACCCCTTCCCAGATCTAGCCAATGGTCAGAATATTCTCCACAGTTGAGTGGAGAGTGTGATACGACTTTCTCACATACTCTGGTGCCTCACATTTGACCATGTCCCCTGGAGGGGGAGACCTGGTGGCACTCAGAGGAAGGACAGCAAGTAGCCAAGAAGAGACTTGATACCCTATGAGACTATATAGGGGGACGTAATCCCCCTCAGGAACAGTCATAGGGGAGGGGAATAATGGGAAAATGGGGGGGGGGAGGAATGGGAGGATACAAGGGATGGGATAAACATTGAGATGTAACAAGAATAAATTAATAAAAAAAAAAAAAAAAAAAAAAATTAAACCCTCAAAAAAAAAAAAAAAAAAAAAAAAAGAAAGAAAACCTCCCTCTCTCAATAAAGAGAAAGAGACCCACTTTTAGACCATTAATTAATAAAGCAACAGTTTTTTTTAAAACAGCTAACTCCCCAATGGTTGACACAGAGACTGTGATTTATTATTAAGCGGTAGGCACTACGCTGGGCAGATTCTGAGCCACTCTAATCTTACTACCCATAAAACCCACGTAAAAGCCAATCACTTGCCAATCTGATGACTGCAGAGCGGCTTCTGCTCCATCAGTCTGTCCTCAGGGCTCATCATCCATCTTGCCTCATGGCGACTCTTTTCTCTCTTGCTTTCTCTCTGCAAAGTTTAAGTCAGTTCTGGAAAGAACATCCCTTCCTGGTAAGGGACAAGGACATGAGGGACTGAGGAGAGGAATCCTGAAAGGAGCTAGTTAAGGGAGGGGACTGGAGGGCTGAGTGTGTGTCCTGACTGCAGGGAGGTGCCGGGAGGGGAGAGGAAAGAAATCTGAGACAACTTGTCATATACCTTAAAAGACTTTCTCAGACCCCAAATGACTTCCCCAAACTTTTACAACTTACTTAAACTTTTATATCTTCAGACCTTAACACATTTTCTTGAATTGTCATAACTTCAGATCTATATGTATTTCAAATTACTTTTTTGACCTGTATCACCTGTATTACTTATTTTTTTCTTGACCTACATAACTTACTTGTCTGTTTCTCATAACCTTTAGAAACTCCAGATCTTTCTTAGCGTGAAGGCTGTCAGCAAAGCAAGCCTGTCCCTTGAAATGGCCTGATCAGGCAGCTGAGTGTTTGCCATTGTTAAAGCTACAGTTAGCCATCAGTGTTATCAGAGATTGGTAAATGTAAGTAGGAACTATAATCTAAATAGTTTTGCTACCAGTTACAATGTAGAGACTTACTTGGGCTATGTATTGCTATGTGATTGGATATTTTAAGATCTAATGTGGCATGCACAACATTGCAAAATTATCAAGATCGTATGTTTTGCTAAGATAACTGCTTATAGAGCTGGAGAAAGCATTCGATGGTTAAGAGAGCTTCCTGCTCTTCCAGAGGAACCGGATTTAGTTCTCAGCACCTGTGTCTGGAAGCTCACACTGCTGTGGCTACAGCTTCAAGGGATGTGACAGCCTTCTAGGACTCTGATGGCTCCTGCTCCCACCACATATTTCTACATAACTAAAAATAAAATAAATCTTAAAAAAAAGATAGTTACTTCTGTTTTCTGATGGTTTTGTAAGAGAACTCAGCAAAGGTCTGTTAAGTATTGTTTATGTTGAAATCTGTTAAAGGACCATTTATAAATAATTATAAATTCAAAGTGATCCAAGCACATTAAACACTCAGTGTAGGTGTGATTAAAAATGGATGCACACATCTAATAAAATAATAATAAATTATAAATTTATTTGTAGTAAATATTTGTAGCTTTATTTCTAGCTTTAAAATGTGGGTAAGGCCAACAGGAAGGCTCAGCCAGTAAAGGTGACTGCTGCTAAGCCTGATGCCCTGTGTTCAGTCCCTGGGACTCACATGGAGGAAGGAGATGATGGAGAACTGATTCCTGTCAATTGTTCTCTGACATGCACACATGTACAGTGGCACATGAGCACCCTCACAGGACAAATAAATAAATTTAAACTGTATATAGCTATATGTCTAAACTTTACATAAATGCTGTATAACACTTTTAATTTAAAGGCACAGAAATCTTAGCCGGGAGTGGTGGTGCACCCCTTTAATCCCAACACTCAGGAGGCAGAGGCTGAGGCAGGTGAATCTCTGTGAGTTCAAGGCCAGCCTGGTATACAGGGAGTTCCAGGATAGCCAGGATTATTGCACATGAGAAGTAATCTCTTTCATACGATACTCATTGTATCTGGATGGTCAACATGGAAATGGCAAGGAAAAAAAAAAAAAAGGTTGTTTGCATCTCTATTATATCTTACCAACACCATCCAGATAAAACCATGCATGTGGGAAGCCATACTGGGTAAGCCAGTTCTGTGGCTGTATGTCATGACTAAGTAAGAATTGTGTCATTGTATGAGATACACTTGAAAGTGAGCGCTACAAGCTCTGTCTTCAACTGACAAGAGGTCTGCAGCCTGGATTTCTGTCTGTGCTAAGACATGTGACCCTAGCAAGGCAAAGATTCTGAATTTTGCTTTAGAAGAAAATCACATATACACACACATGCACACACATACACACAAACACACACACATACACACCCTCTCACACATTTCTTATTCCATAATATGACAGAGAAAAAGAGCCACTGCCTTGTTAATGAGTTGAAGGAAAGGATGTTTAGAGGTTGGATTTATAAGGCACAATAATTATTAATCCTTTCTATCAAATGCTATAAAACTTTTATTTACTACAATGAATTTATATAATCTAATCCCCTATATGTTGTAAAATATTTGTGTAAACCTTTTAATGAACCCCACATTGTAAGATATTAACTATTTAAAAAGATGTATGGAAAACTAAAAAGAGGTTTTTGAGCTTTATTTTATTTTATATGTATGAATGTTTTGCCTGAACATATGTGTACCATACGTGTGACTGGTCCCCACAGAGACCAGAAGCAGGCACTGGAGATAAGGGAACAGGAATTACAGATGGTTGAGTCATCATGTGGGCCTGGGGACTGAACCCTGGTCCTCTCTGAGAGTAACACTTGCTGTTCACCTTTCTGCACCTCTCCAGCCTTTATGCAAAAACTAGGAAGGTTGCTACATTCCCAGAACTTGAGAAGCCCAACCCTTCCTGCTTTCCTTCATTTCTTTAGCACCGGATTCTTTTAAAACTAACCAACCAAAAAACAAACGAATGAAACGGCGAGGTCTTTCCCCCCAGCTAATAAAAGACAGCAGTGGAATAACAACCTATGAACTTCCTGTTTGATCGGCTTTTGTCAGTGGCACCTGCTTTGGACTGGAAGGAAGGTTTAGCCGTGCTTAGAAGCCCTTTGAAACCCTGAACTTATTTCTAACACAGTCATTTAAAGTGAGAGCAAACCAGACCTCATCTGGCCACTTCCTGACCAACAGAAGGTCACCTTCACTGCTTACTGAACAGAATATTGATGAAGGGGGTGAGAAAAATGTGCAATTTCTGTCTTAAGAATATTTTACCAGACATTTATTTTTACAAGGGAAGAAATGTCTTTACTCTTTCCTACTGACCCAGTACAGAATAAACAAACAAACAAACAAACAAACAGTTCAGCGAACAGATGCTATCACCCTGGATCTGCATGTTGCTTCCAACATCTGTGATAGGCACTGTTATCTTCAAGGCTGTCTTCGATCTACCACTCTCCGTAAATGAAGTCAGCACTACAGGCAAACACATGTACATCATTCTGGGCTCTGAGAGAGAAAGAGGGAACAAAGTTCAAGATGAAAACTACTTGTTCACTTTAGCTTGTAAAACCTGATGACATGGAAGTCCAAGAAATAGTAAGGCTGGATCCATTGTTCTCTTAAAGGCAAGATAAACTCAAACAAGATGAGTACACAGTAGGGAAACAGGTTGAGTACATAGTTTTGAATGGTCTCGAAGGTTGGGCTTCCAAGGTTGGGCACACGTTCAGGTTCTGAAGGCCAGCTGATGAGAAATTTTCCAGAATCACGCCCACCGCAGTGAGGGCTGAGTGGCACCAGGGTATAAAGAAACAAGAGAAGGAGCTCAGGCCACACAGCACAGGTAAGATGGAGCACAGACCTAGCCTGGTGCAGGAGGAGAGGCCAGAGGGGGAAAGGGAGAAAGGCTAGAGCCATCTACAGTCTGACCACAGAGGATGGATGGAGGGGTTTGGAATATGGGGTTTCTCCAGGAGCACCTTCAGACTTTAGGAAGCCCAGTGTAACATGACAACATGGGGTGTCTTGCTCAGAGCTTAGTCAGAAGGCTAGCACAGTGACATAAGGGTGTCACAGTGTGGACGAGTGTGTTAAATCATCCCAGGGCTCTTCTGAAGCCTTTTGAGTCTGTGGAGAAAGAGAGTTACCGGATGTTTCCTTGTCTCATCTGGGCCATGTAGATCCCTTACACCTGACATCCTTTCCTCAGAGCCTTGGTGAAGCCTTGACATCTCCCTGTGGCTCCCTCTAAGATCCAGACTTGTGCCCCAAAACCTCAGGAGCCATGCTGCTGTTGATGACATTGGCTGTCCTTGCCAGTTCCACCTGTAGAGCCCAGGGTGAGTACCTGAGCCTCCTTTGTGGCCTCCACCTCCCTCCCATGTCCTGTCCTGGCATCAGGGCCTCAGGGTGAGGGAGTGGTCCCGAAAACTCTTCTACTGCCACCCTTTCCCAGAAATACAGGGCAAACATATCGGCACCTATTTCTACGTTCATGGTGAGGATCAGGGAGAACTCAAGGGCATCCGAGTCTACTTGTCACCAACAAACAACATCAATGGGTGAGTAGGACACTGAGTCCCAGGCTCCCCTGCACCTCTCCTCATTGTGCCCACTCTCTGTGGCTTATCTAGAGCCCTAACCTGAGCTAGCCTCCTCAGGCCTGGAATGCCTGGGCTAGGACAAGACTGGGAGGTAGCGGGGAGAGGGACATCTGAATTTCTACTTCACAAAGCATCACTGGGGCTTGACAGCCACTCTTCCAGGTAGATCTAGAGGCCTTAGTGCCTCTTGGAAATAACAGAAACTGCTCACAGGACATGAAACGTGAAGTTCACTCTGCCACTCTAGACTTTTGCTCTGCCCCAGAAAGGCCAGCCTATCCCTCTACACAGGCAGATCTTGGCTGTCCTCACCAGTGTCTGCCTCTTCAGAACTTTTGCTCTCCTAGAGTGCCACAGAGACCTTGTGTTGCTGTTGCCAAGCTTCGTAAAGGCACAGTCCCCAAGGTTAACAGAATTTCAGATGAGCAATGAATATTGTTTTCTGTGTGTCCTGTGCAATACCGGGGTTATCTTAGTCCTTAAAATTCAATGTTGGGTGACTAGGGAGAAAGCCTGGAGGATAGAGTGTCAGCTATGTAAGTATGAGGCCCTGAGTTTGGACCCCAGCGCCTGTGTGAAATCTGAGAGCATCAGCACAGGTCTGTGGTCTTAGGGCTTTGGGATAAAGAGAACCCAGGAGCTCCTTTGACCACCTAGACTAGCTGCAACATTTATCTTCTGTAAGTCAGTACGACATACAGGGTTATAGAAGGACAGTCAGTGCCCAGCTCCAGTCTCTACATACCCACGCACAGAGCTGTGGATACATGTATAGCACACACAGACACACACACACACACAGACACACACACAGACACAGACACACACATACACAGACACACACAGACACAGACACACACACAGACACACACATACACAGACACACACACACAGACACACACAGACACACACACAGATCTCATATCTATATAGTCAGTTGGAGTGTGATTGAGGAAGACACACACAATGGTAAGCACACATGCACACATCACCTACACACACAATTCAATATTTACAGCATAGATATGCTGGTTTTTCCATTTTAGGGTGCTCAGGGTTTAAGAGAAGACATACCACTGTGTTTTGTCTACAACCTTCAGCCTTCAGTTTTGTGCGACAGGATCTAATTATGCACCCCAGGCTGCCCTTAGGCTTGGAGTGTTCCTACCTCATCCTAAGAACTCCTGGAGAGAGCATAGCTTCACTTTCCATATTGGAGCATTGTCTGGTGCCCCCGTCCTGTGATCTCAGCCACCCAGATGGCTGATGCCAGAGAAAAGCAATTTTGAGGCCAGTTTGTGCTACTGCCTCACTTCAAGGTCAACCTGGACAACTTAGCAAAGCCCTGTCTCAGAATAGAAAGCAAAGAGAGGGTTGAGTCCAGCATGGTGGCTTATGCCAATATATCAGAACCCAGGATGCTGAGGCAGGAGGATGTCCACCATCAAGAGTTCAAAGAAATCCTGGCTACAAAGTGAGACCCTGTGTCAAACAGATTAAAAAGAAAGACAAAAGGAGACATGCATACACAGAGAGAGAGAGAGAGAGAAGGGGGAGAGAGAGAGAGAGAGATGATGATGATGATGATGATGATGATGATGATGATGATGATGGTGGTGGTGGTGATGATGATGATGGTGATGATGATGATGATGGTGATGATGGTGATGATGATGGTGATGATGATGATGGTGATGATGGTGGTGATGATGATGATGATGGTGATGACGATGATGATGATGATGATGATGGTGATGATGGTGATGATGGTGATGGTGATGATGGTGATGATGATGTAGCCTAGCAGCTTGTCTAGTACATGCAGGAACATAGGTTCACTTTCAGCACCACTAAAGCTATAAGGTCAGCCAAGATGGCTCTGGCAGGAAAGTGGCTTGCTGGCCAAACTGACCACCTGCGTTTGATCCATGGACCCACTAGTGGAAAGAGAGAAGGAAATGTAATGTTTCTCCTCACACCTCCACTAAGGGCTTGGAACATGAATAGGCACGCACAAATATATAAATGCACACATGTGCACACAATAAAGAATGAATCACTGTGAAAAACAAGCCAATAAACCACGTAACATGGGACACATACTTGTACTGAAAATTACTCATGATGATCTGAGATATAATTATATTGGACATCCTTCCTGCATTTTCTATGGGGTCTGATTTGGTACTACACATTTACCTAGCAAGCAAAGAAAGAAATTGGCTATAGGAATAGTCTAGAAGACTTAGACTGGTCATCTTGCTTCTTTCCTCAGTAGAACAGCTCCCAGGGCTCTCATGTTCCCAACTGAAAACACAGTGAGAACAGACTATGTCTCTGGTCTCAGCCCATGAGGTCTCCAGATCTTAGCAGTGTGGCTGCTGCCTGGTTTGTGGCTGATAGGGGAGGAGGCTCCAGAGGGGAAGCTATGAGTTGGGTAGACCCTGCAAAAGATTCAGGCTCAGGAGTGGATGGCACTGACAGATCTAGCTGACAGGGTGCAGATGCCTGACCTGCGCCAGCCTCTCTGAGGGCCTATGAGGAGGGAAGGGTCTGGAAGAGGCAGAAAGAGGAATGACTCCAGGCAGGGCACTTCTGGAGACTGAACTGTGACCAGGACACTTGTGCACGGTGCAGATGTGAGGAATAACTGGCATTCCTGAGGTTGTGCTGACTTGATTTCTCTCCAGCATCCAGCTGATATTTGGCAACACGTCGAGTGATGTCTATGGAACCCGGTCACTAAAGAGTAAAGAATTTCTTCTGGAGAATGGAGAGCATGTGATACAGGTGAATGGCAGCGTAAGGCTCTGCCTGACTTCCCTGAACTTCACTACTGACAAGGGCCATGTGGCTTCCTTTGGTATTAGAAAGGGCCTTACCTTTAGTGACACTGGAGGTTCAAACAAGTCCCTGGTAACTGTTAATGGTGTGCACTCACCAGGCCTCTGCATCAAAGGGATGGGCTTCAAATGGGGACCTGTCCCAAAGCCCATGGAGAGCTCTGACAATCCCAAAGAGAAGGATGATGAGTCAGAAGGAGGCAGAGACACTGATAAAGACAAAGACAAAGATGATGATGATGACGACGACGATGATGATGACGATGACGATGATGACGATGATGATGACGACGACGATGATGCCAAGTAAGAAAATGAGTAAGAGGAGTAGCATGCTCAGGGCTCAGTCCTGCATCCCCACACTGCAGCATCTCCTCTAAGCCGAGAATACCCACCTGCAGGGACCAATATCCTAGGTGACTCTGGGCTCGGGGAGGCAAAACCCAAATAGCCTGTATCTCTGTATCCAATAAACTCTGTGCATCTATGTGAGCCTGTGTGGTCCTTCTCACCAAATGGAAAGAGCTTGAGATGCCCCAAGAACCTCCTTTACTTGCACAATTTGGGGCCCACACCTGTGTTGTGAGTTAAGGTTTGCACAGAAGGAACCTGGTCATGTCATCAGGACTGAGGTCTCTAGGATGAGGGCAGCATCCAGCCACTTCCTGTCTCAAAGCAGCGTGGGCCTGGAAGGAGAGCTCAGTGTGTGCTGACCAGGCTGGCAGGGACTGGCTCTGCAGTGGTCCCGTTTAGCTATATTTGAGCAGGTGTCGCTGCCTCCTGTTCCTCTCCAGATGCTTGTGTTGTTCAGTGTCCTCGTCCTCTCCCTTCTCCTGCCCTGGTCACCATCTTCTCTTACAAAGTGGGGCTGCCTTGAAGGCCTCTCCCATCCAATTGTGGATTAAACCTAGGTCACAGTGCATGCTAGACAAGTACTCCAGCACTGAACCCCATTCTTAGCTGGCAGGTATCTGTCTGTCTGTCTGTCTGTCTGTCTGTGTGTCTATCTTTCAATCTATTTATTTATCTGTCATATATCTTCAATCTATCTATCATCTATTTATATACCTATCATCCATTTATCTTCTGTCTGTCAATCTATCTATCTATCTATCTATCTATCTATCTATCTATCTATCTATTTATTCATGATCCAGAGTCTCACATGGCCATTGATGGTCTTCAAGGAAGAATGTCAAGCCTGCTTAGCATAGACAATAAGTTCCATCTAGCCAGGCCCTAACAATGATCAAAAACAGAGCTAGTCAGCAGCTCAGTGGACTGCAATGGGCAGGAGAGTCTTCAGCCAACTCTCATGACTTCCTTTCTCCCTGCACAGCAGCATGTACCCACTGCAGAATTTTAGACTCATAGATCCTTCCATTTTAATTATCTCTCATGGCATGTCGATGGCAACCATATATTTTGAGTCAATGAATGTATGCTTCAAGATGCCCATGCAGCTTGTGACAGATGTGGCAACCACTCTGAGATGTGTACTATGATGCTACTATCAAGGGAAGCTTGCAGAACAGGATGATGCCAATGAGAGAATGTTTTTCTTCATCCCTGTTAAGTGTATTCTCTGAGTTTTGTCCAGACTGCAGAGTACTGAAACCTCCAATCAGCATTTAGAGTTAAATAAACCAGGCTATATGGCAGAGGCCTGTAATCCAAGGTACTTGGGAGACTGAGGAAGGTAGATTAAGAGTTCATAACTTGGATAAACAACATAGTGAGGCCATGCCTTAAATATTATTTGGAAAATGTTTTCATTTTGGGCAGTTAAACAATTTTTAATTTTTATTTTTATGGGCATGTGAGTGTTGCCTGCATATATATCTGTCAGCTTCAAATTTCAATGTTTTTTAACATGAGACAAAGAGATGGGGGAGAGAGAGACAGAGAGAGGGACAGACATAGGGAGGGAGAGGGAGAAGAAGGAAGGAAGGAAGGAAGGAAGGAAGAAAGGAAGGGATGTTTCTCCATTACTGCTTGGCTCTACTTACTATTGGAAGTAAACGTAAGGTTCTTGTGTTGAATGAGAAATTATTCTTTCTTTATTAAAAGACACAGTAAAATGTTAAGGTAGTAGTTCTTTAACCAGCTAGTTCCCCAGTGACAGACAAGAGAGAATGATTTATTTGTAAGCTGTAAGCACTATGCTGGGCAGAATCTGAGCTACTCTAATCCTAGCACCTTTAAAATCAACTTAAAAGCCAGCCACTTTTTGCTGTTTGTTACAGCGATGGTGCAGTTATCTATTGAGGGATTTATAGATAGGCAGAAACCACACTAGAGACATAACATAAACAACTACTTAAGTTTTCATACTAGTCAAGGGTGGTCAAAGATGACTGTGGGAATAGTATTTATGAGTATCAATACTGGGAGCTATAGGAAATGCACTTAAACAGTTGGTTGAACAAGATTGGGATAGTTTTGGTGGCTATGCCTAGCAAGATCAACTTTACATTGTAAGCACTCTGAGTGGAAATCAGATACTAAAATAGAGATGTTTTAAAAACAAGGAATTCCTAAAATTTGTGGACAAATGGATTGAACTAGAAATTATCATAATGAGTGAGTTCACCCAGAAGCAGAAAGAGACAAATGGTGTATACTCACTTATATAGAGACTATTCCAAGGGGCACGTCCCATGAAAATCTTTACTTACCAGGACAGTGGATAAGAGGGGAGGGCATCCTATTGAGACTTTAGGTGAGATAAGCATGGGAGAATGGGGAAATAGAAAGATCTAGAGGGTCCTGGAAACCGACAAGAAGAACATTATGACAGGCGGATCTGGGTCCTGGGGTCCTGCTCAAACTATGGCACCAGTCAAGGACAATACATGCAGTAAACTTCGAACCCCTACCCAGATTTAGCTGATGGACAGGACATTCTCCACCATGGAGTGGAGAGTGAGATCTGACTTTCACACAAACTCTGGTGCCCCATTTCTGACCACGTCCCCTGGATGAGGAGGCCTGGTGGCACTCAGAGGAAGGATAGCAGGTTACCAAGAACAGACTCAATACCCTAAGAGCATATATAGGGGGAGGAGGTCCCCCTCAGTCACAGACATAAGGGATGGGAGTAGGGGGGAAGCAGGAGGGAGGGAGGAATAGGAGGATACAAGGGATGGGATAACAATTGAGATGTAATACGAATAAATTAATAAAATAAAATTTAAAAAATAATAAAAAGCCAACCAGTTGCCAATCTGATCACTCTCAGGGCAGCTTCAACTCCATCAGTCTGTTTCTCCAGCCATGTGTCCTGCCATCCTCTTAGAGTCCCTGAATACACCTCCCTCTCCATTAGGAAGTCCCGCCTTCCCCTTCCTGTCCTTCTGCCCAGCTTTCTTCAAAGCTCTCCTGGGACCAGGCTTTGATGAACAACAGTGAGGCTGGAACATGCAGGATGCTGGAACAGCTGTGTCAGCACCTCAGCATGCTGGAGATGAATTCTGTCAGATCAGACCTAGTGTCATCAGTGTCAGGTTCTTTTGTTCTGTGAATATATACTTTCTCACAAGCATTGCACAGTCCTTAAATTTTAAGTATATGAGAGGTACAGGATGCACAGATCAATTAAAGATGGTTTTCTGCTCTTTGTGAGACAGAGCAACCTTTTCATATGGGTCTGTTTTATTTTGACCCTTCTCAAAGAGAATGTATAATATTACCATTACCAAAGAAGATACATCATTATCTAATTGAAATCAAAACAAATTGTATAGATCTAAATGCCCTTCTCTAGGCTCTATGGCACTGTTGTGTAGGCCAGGCTGCTACCTATCTCTAGAGAGAAGGCTTCCCATTTTGGAGAAAGGCCAGTTGCCCTGAGCAACTGAAAAGGCATTACATTTTAAAAAATAAAACCTTTATTCAAACTCCCATTTATTTTTAGAGTTTAAGCATAGCCTAGGAATCTTGTACCTACATTTTTACATTTGTTGCAGCAATTTTTGTCTCACCTTTTCCCTCCATATGGAATGGATGCTCTTGTCTTTAAAACATATGAGTGTAGCCTTTGAGTTTCCAGGATCTAACTAGACTGGCGTGTACTTTGTCGCCTGTCAGTCCCCTGTGCCTCTTTGCATCAGACATGACTGCCGTCTTTCCCCCATGAAAATGTCTTGTGTTCAGAGGGATAAGCCAGCTGTCGTGCAGTGACACCTCAACTAAGGCAGCATACAAAGGCTTTTCGATGTGAGAGACATACAGCTTGCATGGTTGTCTCCACACCCACTTTGTGTCCTTACATTGACCAACAGAATGTAACTCTTAAGCAAAATTGCCCTTTGGCACAGTTCTCCTGTTGAAGCCCCATTTTCAGGGAGATTGGCTGGCCTTTCTTAGAGCAGTGTGACATCATTTCTCTTTACATAAGCCTAAGATTGATGGGCATTCCTCCTTGAGATCAGTAAGGACCTATCACCCATTATTAAGAAAAAGGAACTTACATAGTAATTTTAAGGAAAATTTTGTCACTTTGAATCCTAGACTGTCTTTGTAAGTAGTTTATCTTATCAACAGAAGGTCACACCCTGACTTACTGTGTAGACTAGGCTGGTCTAGAATTTACAGAGAGCAGCCAGTCTCTGTGTCCATTGTATTGGGATTAAGGACATATGCCACCAGCATCCTGCTCAAATATTTCATCTCAATTCCAGTCATAATCTCCCAAAATGTCATGTTTTAGCAATATCAAACAGCAAAAGTATTTGCTACTTATTTCCCACTGTTGGCAACATTAAAAGCTTTCAAGCAAAAATCAAGCAAGGAGACAAGAAAATTCTAAGTCTTTGGTCCGTTGTTCCAATTTAGGTTCCAGCAAGTGAAGCCTTGCCCATCATTCCTTGGGGTTTACTCGTTACTAAGTTGTATGGGTGGGCCCTTTCCAGAAAGAGCTGACAAGCATCTTGCAGTGAGAGAGCCTTGAGCTCCAGTTGCTGTCAATTTACCATTCTCTATTGGGAAGAGTTGTGTGGTCTTCTTGATTTCTCTCTTCTTGTCTGTGTACAAGATCTTCAGGGGGTTTCCCTCTGTCATATCTGATTTTTATCAGTTTTGATGGAACCCATCAGTTCTCTTTTCCTGCAAGAACATACACAAAGCCTCTACCCCAGTTTAGCGCATTTCCTGAGCTCCATTCTGAGGTTAGGGCATCCTAGAAGTAGGCAGGCTGATCTAACACGGCCTCTTTTTCTATAATCCAGTGTCTCTCAGCACATGTTGGTTTTGTTCATTAGCATTCAAGAAAGTCAAAGTCAGTGAGGCCTCATGTAATCTGTCTCTGGGGGCCTTCGATGCCCTGCTCTGTTTGATGAGCATGTCTTTTAAAGTATGATTGGCTCTTTCAATGACTGCTTGTCCTGTAGGGTTGTGTGGTATACCTGTGACATGTTTTATATGCTAATATGTAAAATCTGTTTCATTTTATTAGAGCATATGATGGAGCACTGCCAGGCTTCATTTGTATAGGTATAACCATAATTTCCATAACTTCTAATAAATATGTAATAACAGAATCAACCTTTTCAGAACTTAAAGCTGTTGCCCGTTGAAATCCTGAATATGTGTCTATAGTACGGTGCACACATTACAGTTTACCAAACTCTGTAAAATGAAATACACCCCTTTGCCAAATTTCATTTCTTTGACTACCTCTACGGTTACTTTCTGTGTTAAGGTCTGGGTGAGCTGCTGAAAAAAAGATCCCAGACTCAGGCAGCATGCAAAATCAAAGAGAGGTTATTCTGCGGAGATTTTAGCATACACGGATTGTTACCGTTTTCAAAATGGCGATCCCGAAGTGAGCATGCAGACTCAATTAATCGACAGTCCAAGGGTCTTGTGATGACTTTTAAACTGATTGTATAGAAGTGGGTCAGAGTCTACGAGGGGATTCAGGATTGGCTACTTGTTGGAGACTCTTCCTAGTTACTGGAGATTTTGGTGAGTCATTGAGGTTTGGCTTCTACCCAGATTTGACCTTTGAATTGATTGGTTAGGTCCATCTGTGTTTTCTCCTGGGGACAGCAAGGCCCTAAAGTAAATAAACATAGTCTTTGGTTAACCTGACATATGAGTTGATTGGCTGCTTGTGAGCTATGGCTTTTTCACAAATTGTTTTCCTGAATTCTGAGAAATAGAAACTGAGGCCAAGTCAGAAAAGTGGAAAACTGAAGCCTGTCATCAAGTCAGCAAGTCTTATAAAATTTTGACCCCCTCATCTGCAGGTAATGGAGTTTGTTAGAAAAAGGATAGTTGGATTTTCCCCCACAATTCCTTTGACTTGTTGCCAGGTGATAAAAAATTCCTTCTTTAAACCTTTGTTCTTTATATGTTTTGTTTGTTTTGTTTTGTTTTGTTTTTAAACTCTAAAGCTACCATAGGCTTTAACTTTTTAAACCTACTTTCTTTTTTATATATGCTTTATTAATTTATTCATATTACATCTCAATTGGTATCCCATCCCTGTATCCTCCCATTCTTCCCTCCCTCCCATTTTCCCCTTACTCCCCTCCCCTGTGACTGTGACTGAGGGGGACCTCCTCCCCCTGTACATGCTCATTGGGTATCAAGTCTTGTCTTGGTAGCCTGCTATCCTTCCTCTGAGTGCCACCAGGCCTCCCCATCCAGGAGACGTGGTCAAATATGGGGCACCAGAGTTCATGTGAAAGTCAGACCCCACTCTCCACTCAATTGTGGAGAATGGCCTATCCATTGGCTAGATCTGGGTAGGGGTTCAAAGTTTACTTCCCGTATTGTCCTTGGCTGGTGCCATAGTTTGAGCAGAACCCCTGGGCCCAGATCTGCCCATCATAATGTTCTTCTTGTAGGTTTCTAGGACCCTCTGGATCTTTCTATTTCCCCATTCTCCCATGCTTCTCTCACCTAGAGTCCCAATAGGATGTCCTCCCCTCTGTCCCACTTTCCCGGTAAGTAAAGACTTTCATGAGACATATCCCTTGGCCTAGTGTCCAGATATAAGTAAGTATATACCATTTGACTCTTTCTGCTTCTGGATTAAGTCACTCACTATGACCACTTCTAGTTCAATCCATTTGTCCACAAATTTTGGGAATTCCTTGTTTTTAATAGCTGAGTAGTACTTTCTTTGGGGTTATTTAATGTTTAAACCTCCCTTCCAACTCACCTAATCTAGATAAGTAAGAAAAAAGGTGAATGGGACCAGGACACATAGACCTTTTTAAATCCTTGGAGCATTTCAACTCTTTGTAGTCAGGATTTTGCAGACCCCATATTGCAAACCAACAATTCAACAAATTGTCTGCAACCTCAGCACCCGGAACCTGGAGCAACAGGTGAAACCCAGAGCAGCAGTGGGAACCTTGATGCATTCTGTAGAGCTGTTCTCTCTAGGAGCATCTCAAAGTGGAGCAATGAATAGCCAAACAATAAGAGGCAATGGCAAAACCAAAGAACCAAAAAAAAAAAAAAAAAAAAAAAGCCTCTTGCTTTGGGTGCATGTATATCCTCTTAGAGTCAGGACTAGGGTGTTTATCAGTTGGCAAAGACCATGCCCCTACATACGTCAGTTCCCATTTTAGTAGAAAAACATCACTTGATCTCTCACAACTGTTCCCAGCAGAAAAATACCACACACCACAACATCAGACAAATCTGTTCCATATCCTACATTTGGAATTGTAATACTTAGACCTTCAAAGAGATCTCTAGTCTGCACCCAGAGTCCCCAAAAAGAAACGGAGTCCGATGTCAATTCAATACACACAGGAATTTTATTGAGCCCATGCGTCAAGGTCTAGCTCTTTCAAGCTGCAGACCTCAAAACGCAGGAGCAAGTGCTTTTTTTATACCTTTTTGGAAAAGCAGAATTTATCATGCTAGCAGGGAGGGGTTAGTAGCTTTCAAGGGTAGTGGAATATTTTTAGACACCTCTGGTTGTCCTTGAGTCAAGCTGGACCCTGGGCACAGACTGAGACCTTGAGTCAAGCTGGACCCTGGGCACAGACTGAGACCTTGACTCAAGTTGGACTTTTTATTATCTTTAAACATAAGCTAGCTGTCCTTGGGACAAGATGGACTCCACAAGGGGACAACTTTCCCCCGTGTCCCAGACACATAGTGATCAGTGATCTGATGTCAGTACCTTGATTCAATATTGATATTGCTTCCTGGACCCTCCATTTCCCCCATTTCCTATTCTAACTATTTCAATCCTGGAATAGAAGTTATAGCTCATTTTCTTGCCGATGAGCCTCATTATTTGAAATATTGTTGTCTTAAGATCATGACCCGTCCTGTATTTATGCGATTATGTTACTCTAATCATTTATAGTAGTTTGTCAAAATATTTGGAGCATCTTTATTGAATAGGTTTTCTAAGTCTTCAATAGCCCTGTTTGTCTTATCAGACTTTGAATTGTCTTCTTGTCCTTTAGAATAATCCTTTTCTGGTGAACAGGAAATGAATGGCTCATGCTTTTTTCCAGGCCTTGAGCATAGCCCCTTTGTCAGTTTTCTGAAATTAAGGAATTGCCTTGGATATCGTTGGATGACCTATATTCATAAGCCACATGACTATTCCTTCCACATCTTCTGCATTTCATAGGAAATCTTTTCCCTGAATTATTATCATTGTAGAAGAATTTATCTTTAGAAACAGTTTGTTCACCATCCTTTAGGGAATGACATGAATTCTCATAGACACAGCAGTGAGCATTTTGTGTTTTGATGTCTCCTGTAGGTGTTTGTCCAACTACAACTGAATCACGAGCACTTATTTCTATGTCTTCAGGAATTTTAATTCATTGATGAAGAGATGCAGATTGTGCCCTCAAGGGTCTAGTATCCCCTTTGCATTAAGCATTAGCATTTTCCAAAGCTAGAAACAGAAGTAGAATTTCTCTAGCATTTGTATCGGCTATAGCTCTATTTAGAGCATTAGTTGGTCTCTGTAAAAACTTAGTAAAAGATTCATTTGAACCTTGGGTTACTTTTGTAAAGGAGTCAGTTTGTCAAACTCTTGGTCAGCTTTGTGCCAAACATTCAAAGCTATTGACCCAGCGTCATCAAGCCTAATCTGTCCTATTAATGTGGAATATGGACCTTCACCTAGTAACTGGTCCTTGACAATATCAATGCCTCTAGTCCCATTTTGTTGCTGCATAATTGAAGCCTCATCTTTCTACCATGCCAGCCATTGTAATTGGGAACCCGGTTCTAGCATAGCTATCATCAAATCTCACCAATCTTTTGGAATTATGCAATTCTGTGTGGCAAGAGTGAAGGCGAACAGGCAAACAGCAAAAGCTTCCTTCTTCTAAGTCCTATCATGTGGGCTGCTACCGGAAGAGTGTGGCCCAGATTCAGGCTGGGTCTCCCACCTCAAGTTATATAACCAAGAACCTCTCACAGAGGGTGCCCTGCTGCTAGGGTCTTAGTTGAATCCATATATAGTTAATGACAACCAAGCTTAGCCATCAGATCATCTACCATTTCCAGATTAAAAGCTCATACCTGAGGGACCAAGACAGGAACCAAGGAGGAACTCTGCTTATGGCTTGCTCTCTGCTTTACTTCTAGCTAGCTTTTTTATTGTTTCAAGACACTAATTGTTTCCTGGAGGATGTGATGCACATATTTAATCATGGCACTTGGCAGGCAGAGGCAGATGGATCTCTGAGTTTGAGGCCAGCCTGGTTTACAGATGGAGAATATTCTGTGAGCTCTGGCTGTCCTGGGATTTGCTGTGTACACCAGGATGACTGCAACCCAGAGGTTCACTTGCCTCTGTCTCTAGGTTGCTGGGATTTGAGGCAAGTGCCACCACACCCGACTTATAGATAGATTTTAAAAATAAAGTCACGGACTGTGTGAAGTTGACAGCTGAAGTTAACTAACAGGGACATTCCATCCCTAGTCCATTTGATACACAAACACGTCACTTTAAACCATAACCATCTATTTCTCATTCACTTGATTTCATGTTAATACCACATTATAGATTAGCACAACCCAGGTTTTAAAGTACAACCAACTTACAAATTTTTCAATATTTAACATGATCAATGTCTCCTTAAAAAGCTCAAAATCTCTTAAGCTTGGGTGCCTATAAAAATGAATACCAAATTATAAAATCCTAATTTTATAAAAGCTACTAACTTATTGATAATTTTTAAAGCCAAGTGTGGTAGTACATACCTTTAATCCCAACACTCAGGAGGCAGAGTCAGGCTAATCTCTTGAGTTCTAGTCGAGCCTCCTCTGCAAAGAGAAGACAGGGCAGTCAGGGCTCTTTGTGACAAAGAAACCCTCTCTGGAAAAACAATACAAAACAACAACACCACAAAAAAAAAAACAAGACATGTAAGCTAATAGTAACTTTATAAATGACCAGTTCTTTAATGTGATCAGAACTACACTCATAATCATGCTAAGTGCTGATGTAATTATTACAGGGGTAGCTTCACTTAGCCTCCTGTATATGTTTTCACAGTTAAGCCTAAACCAAGTGACTAGAAAACAAGCAAAGCTTGTTTACTTTATATATATACTTAGTAGATTATGGTCCCCAATCTCCTCAGAAAGCTGCTGAATATGGCATTAAATGATTAATTTAAAAAAAAAAAACTCTTTATGCTGAGAGACATGCCAGCTCCTGGTGAGGAGCACAAATTTTCATTGGCCAACCTGAATCCATGGCAGGCTTCAGTTCTCCACTGTGCCTGAGTTTGTTTCTCAAAATTCAGGAAACCACTTCCTGGAGTAGCCACAGCTCAAGAGGAGCCAATCAGCTCACGGGTGAGATGACCAGAAACTATGTTTATCTTACTTTATGGTCTTGCTGTCTCAAGGAGAGAACACAGATGGCCCTAGCCAATCAAATTAAAGGTCACCTTCTGAGTAGAAGCCAAACCTCAATGACTCAACAAAATCCCAAGTCACTAGGAAGAGTCCTCAAACAAGTAGCCAATCCTGAATCCCATCGTAGACTCTGCCTCACTTCTAACTGATCAGTTTAAATGCCACCCTAACCAATCAAATTAAAGGTCATCTCCTGAGTAGAAGCCAAACTTCAATGACTCAACATAATCCCCAGTAACTAGGAAGAGTTGCCAAACAAGTAGCCAATCCTGAATTCCTCCGTAGACTCTTACTGACTTCTAACCAATCAGTTTAATAGTCATCACAAGATACTCTATCTATAAATTGAGCCAGTGTGCTCACTTCAGTGTTGCCACTTTGTGAAGGTGGTAACCCCTGCATGCTGGTAATCTCTGCAAGACAAAAGCTCTTTTTTTTTTTTTTTTTTTTTTTGTATAATGTCCAAATCTGGGTTTGACCCTGATAGAGCCTGAACACAGAGGATGGATGGAGGGCATTGGAATATGGGCTTTCTCCAGGAGCACCTTTAGGCTTTGAGAAGCCCCGTGTAATATGAGAATGTAGGGGTGTCTTGGTCAGAGCTTACTCAGAAGGCTAGCACAGTGACATTAGGGATCGCACAATGGGAATGTGGGTGAAACCATGCCAGGGCTCTTCTAAAGCCTGTGAAGAAAGAAGGCTTCCCAGATGTTCCCTTGTCTCATCTGGGCCATAGGAATCCCTAACACCTGATGTCCTGTCCTCAGAGCCTTCTTGAAGCCTTGACATCTCCCCGTGGCTCCCTCTAAGCTCCAGACTTGTGGCCCAAACCCTCAGGAGCCATGCTGCTGTTGATGACATTGGCTGTCCTAGCCATTTCCACCTGCAGAGCCCAGGGTGAGTACCTGAGCCTCCTTTGTGGCCTCCACTTCCCTCCAGTGTAGTGTCCTTGGCATAAGGGCCCCAGAGCGAGGGAGTGGTCCTGAACACTCTCCTACTTCCCTCCTTTCCCAGAAATACATGGCAACCCTACTGGCATCTATTTCTACATTAATGGTAAAGATCAGGGAGAACTCAAGGGCATCCGGGTCTACTTGTCAATAATATCTGACATCAAGGGGTGAGTAGGACATTGAACCCCAGGGTTCCCTACACCACTCCCCATTGTGCCCACTCCCTGTGGCTTATCTAGAGCCCTAACCTGAGCTAGCCTCCTCAGGCCTAGAATGCTCAGGACCTTTGCTCTGCCCCAGAAAGGCCAGCTATTCCCTGGGGACAGGCAGGTCTTCACTGTCCTCACTAGCGTCTGCCCCTTGAGATCTGTTGCTCTCCTAGAGTGCCATATACACCAGCTTGGTAAACACAGGTACAGTTCCCAAGGTTAACAGAATTACAGATGAACAATGAATATTGCTTTAGTGTGTGTCCTGTGCAATACGGATGTTATCTTAGTCCTTAAAAATTCTATGTTGGGTGACTGGGGAGGAAGCCTGGAGGATAGAGTGTCAGCTGTGCAAGTGTTCGGCCCTCAGTTTGGACCCCAGCACCCATGTGAAATCTGAGAGCAGCAGCACAGGTCTGTACCCCAAATTTGTGGGACAGGGAGAACCCAGGGGCTAGCTGACCAGGTAGAGACACCTGACCTGCGCCAGCCTCTCTGAGGTCCTATGAGGAGGGAAGAGTCTGGAAGAAGCAGAAAGAGAAAGGACTCCAGGCAGGGCACTTCAGGAGACTGAACTTTGACCAGGACACTGGGGCATGGTGCAGATGTGAGAAAGAACCGGCATTCCTGAGGTTGTACTGACTTGATTTCTTTTCAGCATCCAGCTGCTGTTTGGCACCACGTGGAGTGAAGTCTATGGAACCCGGTCACTAAACAATCAAGAGTTTCTTCTGGAAGATGGAGAGCATGTGATACAGGTGGATGGCGGCACAGGTGTCTGCCTGACTACCCTGACCTTCATCACTGATAAGGGGCGTAGTGTTTCATATGGTCTTAGAAAGGGCAGTCCCACCTTTAGCGATACGGGAGGTGAAAACCAGTATCTAGCAACTGTCCATGGTATAAACTCACCAGGCTTTTGCATCAAAGGGATGGGCTTCATATGGGAAAATCTCCCAGAGACCATGGAGAGCTCTTAATTTTTACAAAGAGGAGGATGATGTGTCAGAAGAAGGCAAAGACAGAGAGAAAGATAAAGGCAGAAATGATGATGACAATGTTGCCAAGGAAGAAAATTAGTAAGAAGAGTACCATGCTCAGAGCTCAGTGCTGCATCCCCACACTGCAGCATCTCCTCTCAGACAGGAGCACCCACCTGGAGGGACCAATATCCCAGGTGATCCTGGGCTGGAGGAGGCAAAGCCCAAATAGCCTGTATCTCTGTAGCCAATAAACTATGTGCATCTATGTGAGCCTCTGTGGTCCTTATCACCAAATGGAATGGGCTGGGGATTCCCCAAGAACCTCCTTTACCTGCCCACTTTTGGACCCACACCTGTGCTGTGAGTCAGGGTTTACACAGAAGGAACCTGGTCAAGTCATCAGGACCGAGGTGCCCAGCATGAGGGCAGCATCCAGCCACTTCCTGTCTTAAAGCAGCATGGGCCTGGAAGGAGAGCTCAGTGTGTGCTGACCAGGCTGGCAGGGACTGGCTCTGCAGTGGTCCCGTTTAGCTATATTTGAGCAGGTGTCGCTGCCTCCTGTTCCTCTCCAGATGCTTATGTTGTTCAGTGTCCTCGTCCTCTCCCTTCTCCTGTCCTGGTCACTATCCAACCTTACAAAGCGGGGCTGTCTGGGGTGCCTCTCCCATCTGTTGGCTCTGATTCCTTAATGATTCAACTTTACTATGGATTCATTAAAGGCATGTACCTACTTACAACCCGACTACCCTAATTAGGAGGGAAAGGAGATTAAGGGGAACAAGAATATAACATTCTGTGTATCGGTTCCGTGAGGCATTTCCCCTGGAGTATTTCTCAGGAGTCTAGCAGATCATCTATCCTACAGAAGGAGCAGCACTGTCCCTAGACTGAACTTGAAATCTGGGCACCATGGGTAGGAACCTCTGATCTCCCTCTCTGGTTCCCCAATCTTCCTCTTCTCTCTCTCTCTCCCCTGATTCACCTTCCAAATCAATGGTCATGTTTGCAATACCATACCCTGGTGAGGAATTGTAGGCTCCTGTCTTTTGTTTTGGACTAATACTTCCTTCCTCTGAGTCTATACTAAGATGTTAATCAGTTTGTAGAGACAAAGTCTCAATGGGGTCAAGTATTCCAAGATTGCTTTCACCTCGGGCCCAGACTAGGGAAGATTACATTCCCTTCACACCCATCCAATTGCAGACTAAACCTAGGGCCTCATGCATGATAGACAAGGATTCCACCACTAGCCACATTCTTAGCTGGCACTTACCTGTCTGTCTGTCTGTCTATCTATCTATCTATCTATCTATCTATCCATTCATGAGATAGAGTCTCACATAGCCTTAGCTGGTCTAGTTTGCTTTCCTGTTGCTGTGATGAATAACATAACCAGAAGGTACTTGGGATAAAAATTGTTTATTTCATTATATTTTCATGATATTTTAAAGAAACAGTGTAAGCCTCTCTCTCTCTCCCCTCTCCTCTCTCTTTCTCTCTCTCTCTCTCTCTCTCTCTCTCTCTCTCTCTCTCTCTCTCTCTCTCTCTCTCTCTCTCTCTCTCTCTCTCTGTGTGTGTGTTAGGATGGTTACAGGTTGTGGTCTGAGTAGTCCTACAATAATGGCTATCTCCTGATAATAAGGTCGATAATCTGGAAGTTGTTCAGTCCATAAAATTGAAAGCCTCAGGATGAAGAAATAGCTGAGAGGTTAAGTGCACTGGCTGCTCTTCCAAAGGTCCTGAGTTGAATTCCCAGCAACCACATGGTGGCTCACAACCATCTATAGTGAGATCTGGTGCCCTCTTCTGTTGTGTAAGCATATATACAGTCAGAACACAGTGTACACAATAAATAAATACGTCTTTTTTTAAAAACTGAAAGCCTCCCAGTCTCAATCTGTGGCAGGAGTCACAGAGGGTTCATAGAGGCTACTGGTCTTCAGTCTATGTTGGAATCCCAAAGAAGTAAGTTCTACTACCAGTAAAGTCATGCCTCAGCTGCAGGACAGATGAACTTACCAGCAAGAGTGAAGGCAAACAGACAAAAAGCAAAAGCTTCCTTCCTCCTTGTCCTGTTGTGTGGGCTGCTACTGGAAGGGTGTGGCCCAGATTCAGGCTGGGTCTCCCACCTCAAGTTATATAATCAAGAACCTCTCACAGAGGTGCCCTGCTGCTAGGGTCTTAGTTATTCCATATGTAGTCAATGACAGCCAAGGTTAGCCATCATATCACCTACCATTTTCAGATTAAAAGCTCATACCTGAGGGTCCAGGGAAGGAACCAAGGAGGAACTCTGCTTATGGCTTGCTCTCTGCTTTACTTCTAGCTAGCTTTTTTAAATTGTTTCAAGACAGGAATTGTCTCCTGGAGGATGTGGTGCACATATTAAGCCCCAGCACTTGACAAGATGAGGCAGGTGGGTCTCTGAGTTTGAGGCCAGCCTGGTCTACAGATGGAGAATCTTCTGTGAGCTCTGGCTGTCCTGGGACTTGCTGTGTACACCAGGATGACTGCAACCCAGAGGTCCACTTGCCTCTGCCTCCAGGTTGCTGGAATTTAAGGCAAGTGGCCACCACACCTGACATAGAGATAGCTTTTAAAAATAACGTCCAGGACTACCTTTCTGAGTTCTACCCACAGTGGGCTGGGCCCTCCCACATCAATCTATAATCAAGACAATGCTTCACAGATGTGCCTATAGACCAATCTGCTCTAGACAACTTCTCAAATGAGGCTCATTCACAGGACTCTGGACTGTGTGAACTTGACCACTGAAGCTAACAAGGACATTCCATCCCTTGTCCACCTGACACAACAACACATCACTTTAAGCCATAACCTTTCATTTCTCATTCACTTGATTTCATGATATTACCACAATATAGATTAGCACAAGCCAGTTTTTCAGTCCCACAGTCTTAAAACATTTCAATATTTTACAACTTTAATGTCTCTTTAAAAGCTCAAAGACTCTTAACAGTTGTCTCCTGAGAAATTAAAAAAAAAAAAAAAAACAATTTAAGTATTGATGGATACATGCTTCAGGAGTGAAGAACACTTGCTGCTCTTGCAGAGGACATAGATTTAGTTCCCAGAACTCACATGATGGTTCCTAACCATCTGTAACTCCAGTTCTAAGGCAACTGACACATCCTCTGAGTTTTTCCAGCACCAGGAATGCATGTGGTGTGCATGCTGGTGAAGCACTCATATATACATATATATTAAATAAGTCTAAAAATAAAACTGAAAAGCTATGTACTTTTTATTCCACAAGGGAAGAACCACTTTATAGGAGCAATCATATTAAAAGAAAATTCAAAATCCAGTAGTGTAAATCCAAACTCTGTAGCTTGGTGTCCAACATCTGGAACTCACTCATGGTCTGCTGGGCTCCAAAGAGCTTGTGCCTTCCTGCTTCTTCAGCTCTGCCATCCACAGAAGACACAGCTTGTGTGTTTGCCCAGGCCAGCTCCACTCCACACCTGTTGCTGTGTTCAGCAGATGTCCCATGACCCTGTCATCTTCAGTATTCAGGGTTTGCACTGGACATCAGGTTGCACCTTCACCAGTGGCCTCGCTTGGCCTTTCTTCAGGAAGTCTGAACTAATTGTCAGAGTGAAGCAAAGGTTTTGCTTCCACAGATTTCAAATTGAGATACATTGGCCTCAGGAGAGTATTTAAGGAGCTCTCAAACTTCTCTCTAAAACTTATAAGCCTCCGTTGTCTGCATTTCTCTCAGTATTCTTATCTTCCAAGGCCCCCACCAACAGCCCTATGCAACCCTGAGCACTCAATGACTCTAACAGGTCAAAAGTTCCAAACACTTCTAAAATTCTCAAACACAGCATGGTGAGGGTCATTACAGCTATATCTCATCTGCAAACCAAGATATGTTCTAGTTTCATCTCTGTTTTAAGAGTTTCTGTCTTGGCTTCTCTTGGTGATGAAGAGCAACCTTAGGATGAGAAAGAAACCTCTTCTCTCCATGTCTCCATGGGAGATTGTGTTCACCACAGCAGCAGACCTGAGCAAAGGGTCTTGCTATGTAGCTCTGGTTGGTCTGGATCTTGCTGTGTAGCTCAGGATGACCTTGAGATCACAGAGATCCACCCTCTCTGCCTCCCAAGTGCTGGGATTTAGGGTGTGCACCACTACCCTCAGCTAAAGTGTTGTTCTTAAGGCAGGATCTCAGGTCTCAGACTCCAAATCTTCCTGCTTCAGTCTTCTAAGCCCCAAGATTGTAGGCATTTGCCATGATGAGTGGCATGCTTTCATTTCATTCCAGATCACTTTCCTCTGAATAACTTTCTCTGAAGATGTCACTCATTAGCTGCCTTGTGATTATGGTTTTCAGTTGTCTCTCAGTGGGATGAGGCTGTCTCAGGACGTCTGATCCTGACAGTGCCAGAAGGGAAACTCAGCCCAGCACTGCTCCCAGCAGCCTGATTACATGTATATTTCAAAGGCTATACTTTACAACAAAGTGTAAAGATTAAGTATAGTTTAATATTTGAAATTTAAAGGTAAAAGTGTAAGAGCTACTTTACTTTTCTTAAGAACTTCCTTATGTAAGTGAAACTGTGAGGTGACATAATCAGTGGGCTGTAGAGATCTTAGAAGAGAGGAGCGTTTGTTATGACATGCTCAAAACTGTAGCCCCTCTGTTAACACCTGCTCGTCTTTAACATAACAGAAGTCATTTTGTTTTTCAGTCTCCATTTTGATTATTAAGGTGAAATTAAGTTCAGGTTCTCAGGTTCTACCTGCCTGGCAGCCTGAAGAGCTTTTTACTTACAATTCAATACTTGCTGAACATTCTGCTGGAATTAACGATATATGTTCTACTTAAAGAAAACCACAATACCCTACTATGTTCCCTTCTCCCGGAACAGTGGGGTGCTGGGAATTACCCAGGCCTATACCCTAGCCAATCAGCTTAAAATGCTTGGTCAAGCTATCTTAATACCATGTACTCAGAACAACCTAGATTCTTCTTCTGTTTAGCTAGTCAAAATGATGTAATGCTGCCCTCCCCCTAGCTTCTCACCTGGTTACCTGGCTGTTACCTGGTTATGGTTTTTCTTATAAAAGGCCTGCCTTAGAAACAGGCTGGCATCACAGTTAGGCTCCCTTCCTTTCTGTGGCCCTGATTGCAATCAGCCTCACCTTGGGGGTGTGCGATCACTCAATGAACCATCCCTGTCTGACTGAGACTGGAGTCTGAGTGGTTTGTGAGGTTAAGCTTACACTACCACAGTGTCGATATGGCCACACTCAACGTTACCAGTGTTCACTTGTTGCTTAAGCATCCTTGTTTGAGATGTGTGGGAAGCACACATTATTATCTCCATAGGCCATTTTGGCTTTATCAATTGCATTAAAGGTTTCTTGACTCTCAATCAGCTGGAAAGGCAAACTAGGTCCTAGGGTGAGAGAGACTTTCCTTTCTCACATCCTCTTACTTTTTGCTTCTCTCTGTACTGCCTCTGTTCGCACTGGGTAAGACAAATGGCCTCATCATTCAATTCAAGCAGCTTGGAGGTGGAGAGGTGTCCCTCTGAAGATTGGGCTGCTTGCTGGCATGGTGGCACACACCTTTTGTCCTAGCGCACAGGAGGCAGAGGGAATTGGATCTCCATGAGGTCAAGGACAGCCTGGTCTAAGACTGAGTCCAGGACAGCCAGGGCCACACAGAAAAAAAAAAAACCTGTATCAAAAAAAAAAAAAAAAAAACAATACAAAACAAAACCGAAACTTAGGCTGTTGAAGGTTGTGTGTCATGTTGCACACCCTTATATCCCAGCTATCCCAGCATTCTCACGTTTGGGACTAGCCTGGGCTACATGTTTTGGTCCAGGCCAAAACTCAACAATAGCAAAGAAACAAATAACAACCAAAAAACAAACAAACAAACAAACAAAAAACCACCAGTCAGAACCAGGGATAATGGGCTTGTACCAGCAGCCACATATCTAGGGTCCGGTTTGGTGGGACACACCTGTATTCTTAGCACCGGAGATGGATACAGGAGGAACACCGGAGCATTCTGGCCACACAGTGTAGCCAAATGGGAAAACTCTGAATTCAATGGGAGATTAAAGAATGTGGTAATGGAGGACACTTGACAGTGATTCCTGGCCTCAACATGCACAGGCACACATGTGCATGTGCGTATACACAATGGACACATAAGTATGTACAACATACACACACACACACACACACACACACACACACACACACACACACACACGCATGTCAAAAAAGAATGGGTTGGAAGTAAGCTCAACCTATGTTCAATTCTGTCTACCTGTGGGTGATGCCCTAGTACCTCAAAAGCATTAAGGATTTTTTTCCTTTTAGTTTTTTGAGACATGGTTTCTCTGTGTATCTTTGGCTGTCCTGGACTCACTTTGTAGACCAGGCTGTCCTTGAATTCACAGAGATCAGCCTGCCTTTCCCTCCCAAGTGCTGGGATTAAGGTGTGAGACAACACACCTGTCACATTAAGGCTTTTTGAATGTGTGTGTGTGTGTGTGCGCGCGCGCGTGCACGCATATATTAAGTTGTTCTGTTAAAAGCTATATTTCTGAAGAATGGCAACAGAAGGCACTTGTCAAGTTTTTCAGGAAAATATAGACAAAAGATAACTAATGAGTAAATACTCAAAGAAAAAACACTAAGAAAAACAAGTATTTATTGGAATCATTTTCCAAGACTCTGATTGTAAATGCTTTAGATAAATCTCCAAACTGTGGCTGTCAAGAGACTTATAATTAAGCAGTTAGAAGAACTGTCTACTTATTCAGAACCAGGTGCTCCCCCAGCCTGCCTTCAGTGACTCAGCACCTGAAGGCACGTCATCATCAATCACCAAATTCAACACATTTGCCACCAGTCACTTATCCTTAAAAAGGCCCTGCCTTCGCCTCTCTCTCTCTCTCTCTCTCTCTCTCTCTCTCTCTCTCTCTCTCTCTCTCTCTCTCTTTCTCTCTCTCTCTCTGTCTCTCTCTCTCTGTCTCTGTCTCTCTCTCTCTCTCTCTCATTCTCTCACTCACTCACCGGTGGCCTTTCAACCCCTGCCCAATAAATCTATTGCATGAGGTCTGTTGTGTGATTTGATCTTTGCAGCATTCCTTAGCTATGATCTGCCAGGACACTCTTTGGTCAAAAAGTTCTAACTTTGGTGCCAAGACTCAGTAGGATATCCTGGTGCCTGCCAGCTCCCTCTCAGAGGGCCAAGCTGCTCTAGAACCCTATCCCTCATCTCTTTCTGGCCCACCCATCACTTGGCCTTCATCCATCCACCAACAATAGTAACTTACCTCTCTCTATCATAGTAAATGCTTCCTTACATGGCTGGTATTCTTGGAGGCAGAGGCCCCCACACTCCAGGCCCTTTCCCTTAGCTCAGCCTTTGTGTTTTAGCTCGGTCTTTGCCTTTGACTCCCCTCAAAAGCTCTGGTAGCAGGTGCCAAGTCTCGTCAAGCTTTTAGTCCTTAGTCCCCATGCAGTGAGGTGACCGTCCACTGGCTGGCCTGTGTCTTCCTTGTTCCAGCCCTCTGAGTCCTGGGGAAACCTTGGACTTCAGGCACCTCTTCCACACCCACGGGAACAGAGTCATCCATAGAAAACCTCCAGCCTCTCCACCTGGCACCCAGCCTGGAGGGCTTCAATTTATTCACTTTGGCAATAAAATCTGGTGCCAGTCCATTGTGGCCTGCTGCGCCCTCCGTACGGGCACCTACATGCTTCTCTGCCTATTGCAGCCTGCGGCACCTCTGCTTGCTGCGTGCGCGTCGCCATCTCTCTTCTCCCTTGCTCTTGCCTCCCCCAGGAGCCGCAGTTCACCTGTGGCAGCCTAGGACTCTTACCTCTGCTTCCTCCCACTCAGAGCTACCCGCCCCATCTCTTTTTGTGCCTTCCTGGGTCTATACTTCGCAAATGTCCTGCCTCCTCCTAGGAGCTACCTCCTAGCCCTGAGGCTCCTCCACATCCTCCTGCCTCTATAATGGTGGAACCCTCTCTCAGGCGGAGTTCCTGGTTCCTGCCTTGTCTTTAAGCCTTCATCTCCCTGTCCTATGCCAAAAGTGTCTCTCTGGCTCCTGGAACACTGTTAAGGCCTTGGGGGACCCACCACGTGGGCAACTTTTTCACTCAGCTCTGGCCTGCTACATCCTTCTGGGTCTCTACTAAGGACTCTGACTGTCTCCTTTGTCCCCTGCACTCTCCTGGCTGTTTCTCACCCCAGCCTGCAGTCTCTCAGCTTCTGCTTGCAGCTCCCTCCTGGGACCTATGAGAGCATCCCGTGATGTTCAGCTTTATGACTCTCTCCCTCCATGCACTCAGGTTTTATTACTACAGCTTGGCCTCACAACAGATCAATGGACAAATAACTGCACACTTGGTCTCCCACTTCTCACATATTATGACAACTTCTGCCTCCACACAAACGACCCCAAAGTCACTTATCTCTAAGGTTTTCCTTCCCTCGCATAAAAAATCTTTTATCTCAATGTTTTCTCTGTACTTTTCTAAGAATAAAAACTATGTTGTAAACTCTATCTCAAGATTTGCAAGTTCATTTGGGTATAGTTGTTTTTGTTTTTTGTTTTGTTTTGTTTTGTTTTTAACAAAACCTCTATTTAATTTTTTTTTTCCAGTGAAGACTCAGGGGCCAGATGCTAGGGTGAAAGCCTGCTAGCTCAGAGAGGCAGAGAAAGCACCACCTGACCTTCCCACTCAGCTCATGTCCCGGAAGGAATGCCTCTCTCTAACACCCTGCTGCCTCAAACAACCTCCTTCAAACTGCATGTCCCAACCTTCTACTTCCTGTGTGCCTCTCTACTCATCCTCTTGACTCCCTCTTACTCTCCTGGAATTTTCCTAATAATCCTCTGCTCACTTTGTCAGCTGGTTGTTTGTTCTGCCTCTTGACCTATGGTTGGCTTTATTTAACCTTGTTGATAGTATTCAAGCAGAAAGCTTCTGGATTAAAGGTGTGTGCTAAGGCTGAGTTACATCACAACTAAGTATAGGTTTTTCCAGTAAATAACACAACCTTGGGGGTTCACAGTATAATGCAATATTCTACAATATGGTTTTAAATCTATGGTCTGCAACAAAAATTGGCTTTAAAGTTATAACAAAACTTTACTAATGTTAAAGAGCACATGGCACATGACTTCACCACCACCTTCCGATGACCACATGGCTTAAAACAACAGCTGCAGAACCTATTAGACCTTATGAGTCCTCTGTTTGTCATTGCATCTCTTTTTAGACTAAGGAAGCAACTACAAGTCTCATTTCTTTTGGGTTGATATGGAATTTTGAATGATGATAAAAGTTTAAGGTTATGTTTGCTACAACATACTCTGTATCTGATTCAACTCTGGTTTTAAATATACTGTATACGATGATTAAAATGTAAGGTTGTAAAGGTCTTCTCAGAGTAACAAAAGCTGACTTACGGTGTATGTCTAGGTACTTATGTCTGCTAATTGCTCAACACCAAGCAGCTAGAAAATTTAGATAAGATACATATGTTTGATAAATAACATATATTTGATGAATAAGAAACAATCATCCTAATTGAGGTAGCCCAGACCCAGAAAGATTAATTAATTAATTAATCATGTATAAGTGGATATTAGCCTAAAATAAATGTCCTCTGAGAGATTCCCCCCCAGTGGGGCATTGGGACAGTTACTGGGACTCAAAGCTGGACTCTGGGTGGAACAGTAAGAGTTGTAGGGAAGAGTGGGGGGGATGGAAGGTCCAGGAGGGAGCAGGAGGTCCACCGGGAGACCAACAAGGCCTTGCAGATCTAGACATAAGGAGGTCTGCACAAACTGATGCACCAACCAAGGGCAATGCATGCAGAGGACCAAGGCCCCGTGTTCAGTTGCAACTGATGGACTGCTGATGCTTCACACTGGGGGAGAGAGGACTGCTGCTGAGCCTCTGACATGCACTCTGGTGCCCATGAATGGTCCCTGCCCATTAGCAGGATGGCCTAGTAGGCACAAAGAGGAGGGGGATACAGGCTATCGTGATGAGACCTGATAGACTGTGGACAGACAATTGAGGTAAGAAGGGCCACCCCATAAGAGGTCTAGGGGAGAGGAACAGGCAGAAGAGGGACGGAAGGTGGGAATGGGAAAATAAGAGCCAGGGAATAACAATCAGAATGTAACGTGAATAAATTATAACAAAAAAATTAATTCCTAAGATCTATTCAGGCTCGCAGTAATATTGATAGCGCTTCTTTGTCTTTGCTCACTTTATGCTTTAGCTATCTGCATAAACCAAGCCATACAAAAAGCTGCAATATTCTATAATGGTGCTCTATAAAATGACCAGTAACTTGCTAGTCTGTCTCCCTACGGACTGAATCCATGATACATAAGTAGTTGGACAAACATGTTAAGTCAGCTTTTGTCACTCTGGGTAGACTTTTATAAACTGCTCCTGTACCATTAGGACAGCTCTCGTGGCCATGAGGTTATGGTCCATATGGCCCCGTGGCAACTTCCTTCTCGCTGGCTTCACGGTCTTCCTCTCCCTTCTTCCTGGCTGCATGGTCCCGCTGAGAGCCCAAGTCCTGGAAACTAAGCTCTGCTTGCTTCTCTCCTGCCCAGCTAGAGGTTGTCAGCAACATTATTAACCATTTAGAGACAACTGGCAAGAAATGTCTACACAACGTCATTTGGTGCACGTGAGGGCAAGAACCAGATCTTGAGGGACAGTAACCAGCATTAGAGTACAGAGCACCAGACTAACCCCCAACAGGGTTTGTTTCCCTTTCCTGTACTTTGTCTCCTCTGAAGAAGTAGCTGTTTTTATCACTAACACAGAAGACTGAAGTTTAACACATCAGTTAAACCCTGAGACAGTTCCATTAAGTCCAGAGTTTACCCAGGAAGAGGAGAAAACCAGGTCCCTCCTCCTGGAACTCACAGGCTCCTGCTGGGGTGACTTAACTCAACAGCAGGCTTCCCTAGGAAGCAAATGAAGAAGACCCTGGCTGCTCTCTCCTTTGCAGATGCAGCTTGTCCTCCTTTGTTGAATAACAGCCCTGAACATGTCCAAACAGTTCCATGCACGTCTTAGATTCAGTAACGCAGAAGACACACAGCCACAGCATAGACATTAAGTGACACATTGACATTGACCTCTCTCCTCTCTTGGTCTTGTTGTCTCCCTAAGATATCCTATCTCACACACAGTTCTTCCTAGAGCTGCTCTGGCCCTCATACTGGAGTTACCTATAAACCCATGGACTCATGTATTTGGTCCCCAGCTGCCCTCTTTTGACGTACATGAACCACAGATAGAAACTACATTCCAGGGATGAAGAGATGGCTCAGAGGTTAAGAGCACTGGCTACTCTTCCAAAGGTCTAGAGTTCAATTCCCAGCAACCACATGGTGGCTCATAACCATCTATAATGTGATCTGGTGCCCTCTACTGGCCTGCAGGCATACATGCAGGCAGAACGTTGTTTACATAATAAATAAATAATTTTGAAAAGAAAAAAGAAACTACATTCCCACCAAGAAGAGACTTGATACCCTATGAGCATATACAGGGGGAGGAAGTCCCCCTCAGGCACAGTCATGGGGGAGGGGAGTAAGGGGAAAATGGGAGGGAGGGAAGAATGGGAGGATACAAGGGATGGGATAACCATTGAGATGTAACAAGAATAAATAATAAAAAATTAAAAAAGGAAAAATAAATAAATAAACTACATTCCCTGGGGTCACTCAGCACCCATACCCCAACACTGGGAGTTTCTAGTGACCTCCGATAACATCCAACCACTAAGGCTCACTTAGTGCCCTTACCAAAGTTTTCATACTTTGGTTCTTAAAAGGTTTCATGGTTGCCACTGGTAAAATTTCCCCATTCCCTTAAGGAGTTCTCCATGAATCTGTACAGATTGACCACCCAAAAAAACCAGCAGGCCTTGTGTCTCCCCGCTCTCCAGAGTCTCCAGAGCCTTCCTGGACACAAAATTTCAAGATTGTGGGAAATAAAATCCTTACTCTGTATAATGAGTTCAAGAGACTAGTGAGAAGAAAGCAGTTTTAAATATGCCGTGCTGCAAAAAGGGACTTGGCAAAGGACAACGGGTTTTTGTTTTCATTTTTTATTCCTCTCTCATACATGACATCCCGACAGCAGCTTCCACCCCCGCCCCCCGCCTTTCATTCTCCCAGTGCCCTGACCCCCACCATCTACCTTCTACCCCAGATCCACTCCTCTCTGTTTCCCTTCAAGAAAGGAGCAGGCCTCCCAGGGTTATCAGACAAACTGGGCATAGCAAGTTACAATAAGACTAGGAACAAACCTTCATATTAAGGCTGCACAAGGCAGCTCAGGAGGAGAAAAAGGATCTCAGGAATAGGCAACAGGGTCAGAGACACACCTCCTCCCACTGTTAGGAGACCCACAGGGACACCAAGCTTACACAACCGTAACGTATGTGTAGAGGACCTAGCGCAGATCCATGCAGGCTCTCTGATTGTCACTGGTCTCTGTGAGCCCCTGTAACACTGCTCAGTGTTTGGGTGGGCCATGTTCTTGACCCTGACCCCTCTGGCTCCTACCATTCTCCCTCTCCCTCTTCTGCAGGGTTCTCAAACAGAGGAATCTCAAAAGCTTGAGAAACACATAAAGAAATGTTCATCATCCTTAGCCATCAGGGAAACACAACTCAAAACTACTTTGAGAGTCTCTATTACACCCATCAGAATGGCTAAGATCAAAAACACAAGTGAGGGCTCATGCTGGTGAGGATGTGGAACAAGGGGAACACTCCTCCACTGATGGTAGAAGTGCAACTTTGCCATCATTATCAAAATCAATATGGCAGTTCCTCAGAAAATTGGGAATTGATCTGCCTCACAACTTAGCTCTACCACTCCTGAGCATATATATATATATATATATACCTAAATGGTACTCCATCTTACCACAAGGACACTTGCTCAAGTATGTTGGTAGCAGCTTTATTCATAATATTCTGAAACTGGAAACAGCCTAGATGTCCCTTAACAGAACAATGGTTATAGAATATGTGATACATCTACAAAGGAGTACTATTCAGCTGTTTAAAAAAAAAATGCCATAATAAAATGTACAGACAAATGGATGGAACTAGTAAAAATGATCTTGAGTGAGGTAACCCAGACCCAGAAAGGCAAACATGGTATGTACTCACTTATAAAGGACGTTATATAAGATAATTATGTGATACCTAAAGGGTGCTCCATCTTACCACAAGGACACTTTCCCAAGTATGTTCATAGCAGCTTTATTCATAATATTCTGAGACTGGAAACAACCTCTCTGTGTATGAGTAGAGGGTAGAGCTGGGCACTGACTGTGTGCCTTACTTCCTGGAGACAGAGTCTCTCTCTGAATGGAAGCTCACGGTTGCATCTAGACCATCTGGCCCAGGGAGCTCCTGGGTTCTACCTGTTGCTGCCTCCAGTCTTAACTAACAGACGCTCCCATCCTCTCAGGCTATTTTTCCTTTTATATGGCATCAGGGACTCTGACGTAGGGCTTCATGTTTGCACAGCTAATGCTCTTTCTTACTTTCCCTGCCATTTTCCCAGGCACTCCACCTCGTTTTCTCAGATAGAGTCTCCAAGTGAACCTGGAACTTGCCCTTTGAGTAAGACTCTGGCTTCAAGCCTGGCAGAATCCCCCTGTTGTTGCTCCTACAGCTGTAGGAACAGAGACCTGTGCTGCTGCTCTCAGATTGCACATGCGTGCTGGGGCCCAAGCTAAGGACGTCATGCTTACTCAGCTGACACACCATCCTCCAGGCCTCCTCCCCAGTTACCCACCATCAAAGGTTTAGGAACAAATATAACCTCAATATTGCACAGGACACACACTAAAATAATTTTCATTGTTGATCTGAAATTCTTTTCACCTTGGGGACTGTACCTGCCTTTGCCAAGCATGGCAATGTCAACACAAGGTTTCTGTGGTACCCCAGGAGAGCAACAGGTTTCAAGAGGCAGATGCTGGTGTGGACAATCACTATCTACCTGTCCCGAGAAAATTGCAGGCCGTTCTGAGGCAGAGCAAAGGTCCAGAGTGGCAGAGTGAACTGCATGTTTCATGTCCTGTGAAGACAGGGACATCTCTCAGACCCTGTGAGCAGTTTCTGTCACTATTAAGGGGCACTAAGCCTTCCAGATCTACCTGGAGAAGGACTTGCAAACCTCAGTGATGCTTCCTGAACTAGAAAGTCAGAGGTCCCTCTCTACCTGCCTCCCTGAGGACTGTCCTGTCTTACCCAAGCCTGGGCAATCTAGCCCTGAGTAGACTATCTTATCAAGCTGGAGTAGCAGAGGCCAAGAGGATGCTGGGTAATATTGGAGGTGTGAAGCCAGAGAATCCTCTAAGGGCTCCAATCCATAAGTCGAGGATTTGTATATCACTTGGGCATGAGCAAGGAAGCTGAGCAAAGAGAGTTCTACTTACACTTTGATATAGTCTAGATATCCTAAAAAGATGCCTTTGAGTTCTCCCTGATCCTCACAACAAACATAGAAATAGTGGCTGGGATAAAAGTCCAGGATATCTGGGGAAGGGAGGCAGTAGGAGAGTGTTCAGGACTACTCCCTCACTCAGAGCCCCTTATGCCAAGGGCATGACACAGGAAGGAGGTGGAGGCCACAAAGGAGGCTCAGGTACCCACCCTGGGCTATGCAGGCAGAACTAGCAAGGACGGCCAATATCATCAACAGCAGCATGGCTCCTGAGGGTTTGGGCCACAAGTCTGGAGCTTAGAGGGAGCCACAGGGAGATGTCAAGGCTTCAACAAGGCTCTGAGGAAAGGACATCAGGTGTAAAGGATCCCGGTGGCCCAGATGAGACAAGGGAACATCCAGGAACTCTCTTTCTCCATAGGCTCAAAAGGCTTCAGAAGAGCCCTGGGATGGTTTAACACACATGCCCACACTGCAACCCACCAATGTCACTGTGCTAGCCTTCTGACTAAGCTCTGAGAAAGACACCCCATGTTGTCATGTTATACTGGGCTCCCCAAAGTTTAAATGTACTCCTAGAGAAACCCATTTCCAATCCCCTCCATCCATCCTCCATGGTTCAGTCTCTAGCTGGCTCAAGCCTTTCCTCCCACCCCACCCCTTGGCCCCCACTGGCCTCTCCTCCTGCACCAGGCTGGGTGTCTGCTCCTTCTTTCCCTGTGCTGTGTGGCCTGAGCACCTTGGCTTGTCCCTTTATACCACGATGCCACTCGGCCATAGCCACTGTGGGACCTCCGTGTTCCCACCCTTGGCAGGGTGTCCTGCAAGAATGCGGGGATGTGTCCAGGACATCCTGGGACACTATTTGTGTTCCTCTCCATGGCCTTTGAACAAATGAACCCAACAGTCTATGCTGTCCTCTGCAAATGCAGGGAATACCCTGTTGAATCCCACCAGGACACAGGAAGTTTTCCAAGCTCAAAAGGGAAATGTGATCACACTTGATGATTTCCATAAATTCAGGCAAAGCAGATGCCAAAAGCCATGAAATGTGTTTGTCTCGAGCAAATGAAGTGTGCAGTGCCATGAGCACCTGTGAGATGCGAGAAGATGCAGCTGGCCACGGCTTTACACAGAAGAACGAGCCAGTTCCCGACCTGGAGAATATACTGACACAGTCCCCACTCCCTTCCCTTTTTTTCTTGTCACCTCAGACCTTTTCAGAATCTTCAGGTAAAACACCTGCTTTGTGCTTGCCCAGTCCAAACACTGCTCATAGCAGCTCCCATCAACTGAGCGGCTAGAATTCTCAAAATACTTTAGCAGCTCTGAGGCTGGCGTCACTCCAGTAGCCATTTTATAGCCAAAGACAATGAGATACCTAATGGCCTATCCCTGATGTGTTAGCCTGGCCTTGGGACCCACAGATTGATTCTGCCTCCCTCCATCTCTGGGACACATGCCTCCTACCCCATGGGTCCCCAGAATGTCTGGTCCCAGGCTGGGCAACTGTGCCAGGATGGCCAACTCCGCCATGACACCATCCTGACCTTGAATCTTTTGCAGATCCGTCCAGATCACAGTTTCCTCTCAGGAGCCTCATCCCTTATGTGCCCCAAATGAGGCCATGGCCACACTGAGAACCCTCTGCTAAGGCTGATAGACCAGAGATAGGCTTTGACCTAAACAGACAAGCCAATCTCTGGGACCAGCAAGACAGATCCACTCAGCCTGGGGGTGTCAGGTGGAATCAGAGAACCCTGGCATCTGCTCTACTAAGCACCAAGAAGAAATCTCTTCTCCCAGACTCCTTTTATTTTTTTAAAGATTTATTTATTTAGTTATTACTTATACAACATTCAACATGCATGTGATACAACAGGCCAGAAGAGGGCTCCAGATCTCATTATAGATGGTTGTGAGTCACCATGTGGTTGCTGGGAATTGAACTCAGGACCTTTAGAAGAACAGCCAGTGTTCTTAACCTCTGAGCCATCTTTCCAGCCCTCCTAGATTACTCTTACCCCAGGTGTTTTGATCTTGTTCACTAAGATGCATCCTAAGTCAGCCTCCTGCATGCTGCCATGATGGGCATGAGTCACCAGGCCAGGGTCTGATCCTATCTTTACTTTTTATGTTGAGACAGAGTTCCACTATGTTGTCCAGGTTGACCTGGAAAGTGACTTTGCAGCCCAATTGGTATGTTCTGTGATCCTCTTGCCCTGGCCTCCTGAGACTACAGGACTACAGGGATTACAAGCCAGTCTCCAAGCATTTTATATTTAGAGTATAAATATGGCTGAGTGTAGTACTGCCTGACTGTGCTCCAGCACCTGAGAGGATAAGAAAGAACAGTAAGAAAGCTTAAGGCCAGCCTAAGTGACATAGTAAATCTCTGTCGAACAAAACCAAAGGCTGTAGGTACAGACAAAGTAAAATGCACCTCTGTTGCCATCACATCACTGAAGTGTGTGTGTGCCTGCACTTGTGCAGGTCTGTGTATATGTCTCTGTGTATGTTACCTAAGCATGCATGTGAGCATGCAGTGGTCAGAGCAGGACACTGAGTGGCTCCATTTATCTCTGACCACCTCGTTGCCTGGAGATGTGTCTCTCACTGAGCTTTCAGTTCTTGGTCAGGGCTGGCCAGGCAGGTGGTCTGGCATCTGCCTGCCTTGCCTCATACTGAGGTTACAGTTACTCACAGCCAGTCAGGGTTCTTTTAACCTGGGTGCTGGGTATCCCAACAGAGTCCCCCAGGTTCCTGCAGCAAATGCTATCACTCACAAGGCCATCACACCTGCTCCCTGCCTTATTTTTTGAGGTAGACTCAGATCATCAGAGTCTATTCCTGGAAGCCCAACGCTCAGAGTCCAGAGTCGATGCAAAAGCAAAGGAATTGTAGTAAGCTGATGTGCTGGGGTCCACCAACTCCAAGGAGATGGAAGACCCATTTCTGCAAGAGTCTGGCATTAATATACCATATACAGAAGCAGAACTTAGCTACAATGGTTAGTTAATGAGTGATAGGTTAACAATAGGTGACCTTTTAAGTGAATGGGGGTCTGAGGTAGTAAATTCTAAGTAGGGTGAGATAGGGGCAGTAAATTCCAAAGGCAGGGTTGAGATGGAGGCTAGTGGAGAATTTTTAACTTGTCCTTCTCAGCTTTACTGTTAGCCCCCGTGATCAGCCTGCAATTCTTAACTTGCTTGCTCAGCTAACAACACTATTGTTATGATGGCTAAGTCCAAGCCACCTGAAATCTTACATTGATTTACTAACAATGTTACTGTTATGATGGCTGAATTCAGGCCACCTGGACTCTTACAACTGATCCTAGAGCCTTCCCCTTGGCCTAGAACCTAACCCTCAAAATCATATGACCTACCTGTCTCTGCTCCCGTGGTGCTGGGGTTCAGAGCATACCTCTGCACCCATCTCTTATGTGGGTGCTGGAAATCCACACTTAGGACCTCACACTCACACAGCACTCATCTTTTACTCAGTGAATTATCTCCTTGGTACCGTAATATTCAGTTTTTAAAGGATATGGACACATTAAATATTGAACAGGCTGAGACACCTTTAAAGAGTGTTCATTGTTTATCTGCAGTTTGATTAACCTAGGAGGACTGTGCTTGTGTTTGCCAAACTTGCCTATAATAACCCAAGGGTTGGCTTTCATTCCTTAATGATTCTACTTTATTAGGGATTTGTTAAAGGCATGTCCCTCCCTTACAACCCGACTACCCTAAATAGGAGGGAAAGGAGATTAAGGAGAACAAGAATGGAACCTTCTAGGCATCAGTTTCATGGGGCAAATCCTCTGGCATAATTCTTAGGAGTCTATCAGATCATCTGTCCTGCAGAAGGAGGTGCACCTTCCAGAACCTAACATGGAGGTATTCCCTGAGGCTGCCATGTCACCATCTCCAATTCTCCAACCTCCTGCACCCTAGGACAGGAATCTTCAGTGTGTCTCTCTGTAGTTTTCCAGTACAATAGTCTGGCCTGAGTCGCTGGTCTCCATCTTTTGTCTCGGGCTGATACTACTTCCTCTGAGTCTCTCTCATATGTTTATCAGTCTGTAGAGACAGAGTGTCGATGGGGTGGCATGCCAAGACGGTTTTCACCTTGGGACCAGACTAAGGCAAGATTGCATTCTCTGCACACTCAAGAGCCGTAGGGTGCAGTAGAAGAAAAACGGGATCAGGGTGCAGACACTGGCGAGGACAGTGCAGATCTGGCCCGTCCTGAGGAACCGGCTGTCCTGTCCTGTGTAGAGTGAAGGTGCAGAGTGGCAGAGGACCCTAGAGATGGAGACTGCGTGCACGGGGGTCTGCAGATCTCTCAGCTTGGGTCGGCAGTTTCAGTCACTACCAAGAGGCCCTAAGGCCACCAGAACTATCTGGAAGAGCAATCTCTAAGCCTTTGTGATCCTTTATGAACCAGAAATCCCTCCACCCCTGCCTCCCTGCAGCCAGGCTTCACTCTTTCCCAAGCCTAGGCATGCAAGTCTAGCTCAGGTCAGGCTAGAACAGCAAAGGCCTAGAGAACACTGGGTAAATTTTGGCATTTGAGATCAGTGATGAGCCACAGGAGGTGGGCACCACCAATGCATGCTGCAGGGAAGCCGAGGGACCACAACCCTGCTCACCTCTGATGACATCCTCATAACCCAGAAAGACACGAATGCCTCAGACTTCTACCTCTCCTTCACCTCTGATTTATCCTGCATCTCTGAAGGGAAGGCATTAGGAGAGTGCTCAGAGACAGTTCTTAGCCACCAGAGGTCCTTTTGCCTAGGTCAGGACAAGGGAGATGAGGGTTGTACCTGAGGGTGGGAGTTCCCTCTGGGCCCTGCAGATGGCACCAGGAAGGACATCCAAGGAAGGTCAGCAGCAGAAGCATAGGTCCTGAGGATTCAGGAACCAGAGGGAGGTGATAGACTTCAAAGAGGCTCTGAGGAAGAGACATGGGATGTCAGAGGCCCTACATGGAGACAAGGGAACATCCGGGAACCCACACGCCCACACTGCAATCACCCCCAAAGTCAGTGTGCTAGCCTTCTGACTAAGCTCTGAGCAAGACACCTCATGTTGTTATATTTTACTGGGTTCCCCAAAGTCCAAGGGTGCTCCTGGAGAAACCCCATATTCCAAATCCCTCCATCCATCTTCCATCCTTCAGTCTCAGCTGGCTCAAGCCTTCCTCCTTTTTCCCCCTCTGTCTTCTCCTCTGCACCAGGCTGGGTGTCTGCTCCTTCCTTACCTGTTCTGTGTGGTCTGAGCCCCTTGGCTTGTCCCTTTACATCTTGGTGCCACATTTATGTCTTGTGCGACTTCGCTCTCACCTTGGGAAGAATGTGAGGATGTATCCAGGACATTAGGGACATTTCTCTCCCACAGTCCATGAATAAATGAGCCCTGTTTTCCGTGCTGTGCTCTTCCATAGAGACCCCAGGCTAGGGCACAGGAAGACCCAAGAGCCGAGGAAGTAGAGATGTGATCACACTTGGTGAGTTCCCCAAACCCAAGGAAAGCAAGGATCCAAAGCCAAGGGTCTCATGTTTGTCCCAAGCACATGAGATGTGCAGTGTCATAGGCACATGACCTGTCTGTGATGATCTCACCAAAAGCAGAGATGGTCACCTTTTGAGAGTATGCATGAAGGACACTTACAACCCTCTCCTTCCTCTTTTGGGCTATTGTCAGTCCTCCAGGAAACTCTGAGACTGGCATTGCCATGGTAACTGTTTACAGCTAACACTGAGATGCCAAATGGTTTAGACACTGGTAGTGGCCATGATGGCCCAGTTCGGTCAGCCTTGAGAGTCTTCATGGGGTACTATGATGCATGGGGTGGGGAGTTGTTCCGTGGAAAAACCTTAGGAGGCAGTGGACAAAGAGCCCAGGAAAGGAGCACAGAACCAGAAAAGAGCACAGAGGACTGATGACTTGGGCTGGCTCCTCAGGCTGGCTCAAGCACAGGTGAGAAGGCCTCACTAGCCTTCAGGGTACAGCCACTGCATCCTGTTCCCTCTGATTGGCCAGGGCAGCTTCCTAGGAAGGAGAGGCTGGGGCTACAGAAAGCAGATTTGGGTGGGTCAAGGGGGGGAGACAGTATTATCTGTCCATCACAGAGTTGAAGACAAAGGGAGCAGGTCCTCCATGGACACCTGGCTAGCTGGGCCACTGCCCCCATCAAAGGGCTCTACTATGTTTCCAAGCACTGCTCTGCAGGGAGGGCTGCTGATATGCATCCTGGCATTCTCCAAAAACCGAAAGCCGCAGGTGAGCTAAGAACAATTGCAGCCCCCTTTCAGGAAAGGCCAGCTCCTGCAAGAGGAGGCCATATGCAGACCTCTGACCCTGGGAGGATCCATGTGGGAGAAAGAATCTGAACTTAACCTTGTGCGGGGAGTTGGAGATTTCCCAGAGCTTTGGGCCTTTGTCCTGGGAACAATCACCCAGAGCAAGTTGGGGCCAAGATGCTCTGGGGTGTTACTGCCCTCTAGTGGAGAAATCCAGATGCAGCTACAAGCTAGGCAAAGCCTGGCTCAGGCCCAATCTCTGCTCTAAGAAATTTCTGCTTAGATCTTCAGTAAGCCAAGGACTAGAATGCAAGGACTAGAGGACTGGGCTAGGACAGAGGCAGCCACAGAGCCACGGCAGGACTGAGGCTAGCTAAAATATGTCTCTGAGAAGTATACCGGGGGCTCTTCAACCTGCCCAACTCCTCTCCTACCCTGTTCACTAGATTCCTAGGGGATCTAGTGGGATGTCAGAGCACAGCCTGTTGCCTAGGGCTCCAAAACCTATGACCCTGGCCCGAAGTCTCTCTGAGGTCATTGAGATCCATTTATATTTTGTGATAGTTCAGTAAATATGCTTTTATTGTAGTAAACATACCAGTGAATTCATTATTTTTTTAAAAAGAAACTATTTAACCTATTTTCTTTTGTATTTAATTATTTTTTATCTTATATGTATAAGTGTTTTGCATACATATATATGAGTGCCTGGTGACCTCAGGGGTCAGAAAGGGCATCAGAAGCCCTGGAGCTGGAGTTACAGAGGGTTGGAAGCACCATGTGGATGCTGGGAATTGAACCCAGTCCTCTGCAAAAGCACAGGTCACAGCTCTTTTTGAAGCAATATCACGTTGTAGCCCAGGCTGGCCTAAAATTCATAGCAATCCTTCTGCCTCAGGTTCCAAGTCCTGGGATTATAGGTGTGGGGCACCATGTCCAGATGGTTTAAGCCGCGTTCCAGTGTACACTGGCATGCCGTTGCCTTCAACAGACTGTGGGACTCCTCCCTGCCCACACGGAACACAGAAGTCACCATCAACACTTCATCACAGTTCTTTAACGAGGTAATTTTGTTTTACTTGTGTTTGCTGTCTTATCTGCCTGACCTTTAAGCAGAGATGCCTTCTGCCTTCTTGCACAGTGCCGTTCATGCTTGCTTCCTGGCTTTGTCTAGCTTTCTGGGACTTAATTGTCCTTCCTTCTTTAGACCTCATTATTTGGTTGTGATTTCCTGTTCAGGGTTAATCAACTTTATGGAGGTTATAAAAAGCAAGTGTAAGCCAGGTGTGGTCAGCACACCTGTAATCCCAGCAGGCAGTGGGCCAAAGAGGGAGAATCCTAGCTCAAGACTAGCCTGGAATACAGAGTCAGATCATAAGTCACACACACACACACACACCTATGAGACCACTGCAGCTGGACAACCTTTAGCAAACGTGCACACTCCCCATCCTCTGCTCCAATGTTTCCCTTGACTTTCAGTGTGCCTCATCCTGAGTTCCAGGCAGCCACCAACCTGTTTTCTGTGACAGGATAATGTGATTCTTCTGGGTTTGTAGTGCAGCTGGGTCCTACCTAATTCTCCAGTTGCTGTGACAAAGTACTCTAAAAGAAACAACCTAAGAAAGAAATGGTTTATTTTAGCTTACAAATCAAGATGCCCTCTGTTATGGGGAAGGCTAGGCCACTGGTGTTTGAAGCAGTTGGTCACATCCCACCCATTACAAGGAAGCAGACAGCTATGAATACAAGCTGCTTCTCAGTGAGTGTCTCTACTTTATAGTCTGGAAACCCGCTGCCCAGAGAATGGCCCGCCCACAGTGGGCAGGACTTCCTGTACCAATTAACATGATGAAGACCATCTCTGGTGATGTCAGAATCCTCAAGTTGTTGATTGAGATGAACTGTCATGGGACGTCTTTGTCTTTTTAATTAGAACTCATTTTTTAATTCATTTACGAAGTGATAAACATTTGGGCTGTATGTTGGTGCTGTTATTCTTCTTAAAGTGGAATTGATGCCTCCTAATGTACATGAAAACGTTTAGAACAAACTGCCAGCTGGGTGCGATGACGCGTACCTATAATCCCAGCACTTTGGAGGCAGAGGTTATAGGTCAACCTCAACTGCGTGGGTCAGTGTGGCTACAGCATGTCTCAAATCCCACCCTAGCCCCAAAACAAACGGAGGAGAGAAGCTGCCAACCAGCTCTCACAATGGCAGTACCTCTGCAGTTTCCCACTCGCCCTCCTTGTTAACAGTTGATGGCGTTAGTCTCTTTCAAATGGACTTTCCAGTCAGTGTTTTCATTGGGGTGTGTTGTCATAGAAACATAAATGAACTAGGACAGTGACCCACTTCCTCTCACCTCTAACATTTCCAGAACTATAAACACAGTGTATGTTCCCAGCTGGGGACCGAGTACCTGTGGGGCCTTTCAAATGGAAACACAGCCTGGACCACTGACACCAACGATGGGAGCCACTTCCTGGCACGTGTTGTCCACTGGAGGAGCTTTCTTCCTGGAGCTTTCCCAGCCTCTGCCCAGATGTTTGATGGTTTTGTTTGTTTAATAGTAAAGCCCTGTCTTGGAGTGTGAGATGAGGAGAAGTCTGAGAGCCTCGTGCAACATGAACAAATGAGGGGCCCCAGGCCACCAAGATGGCTCAGCTGGTAAAAAGCATTTGCCCCCAAGCCTGATGACTGGAAAGATCTCCAGACCTAAGTGTCAGAAGAAAAGAATGCGCTCCCAAAACTCTTCCTCCGACTTCCATCAATGCACAATGGGGCACTTGTGAGCAAACACACCCATGCACACACACAGTAAAGAAATAAGGAATTTTGAACTACTGAAAAAAGGAGGGAACAAAAGGAGGACCTCTCCCTCCCAGCCTCTGCTTTCCTCTACCCAACGCTCTTACAGGGATGGCAGGGATGGGCCGATGTAGTGACAGGCCTGCCTTACTCCGAGAGCTTCACTTTTTCAAATGAAAATAAAACTATTCCTTGAGCTTAATGCCATAAAACATGCACCTATGTTAAAAAAAAAAAAAAACAAAGCCAGGCATGGCAGGGTGTACCTGTAGTTGAAGAGCTGGGAGGCAGAGACAGGCAGGTTCCTGGAGCATGTTGGCTAGCCAATTGCCAAATCAGAGAGTTCTGGATTCAGTGAGAGACTCTCTCTCATAAAATAATGCGGACAGTGACTGAGAAAGACACCCAAAGCCACCTGCCTCTAAACACATGCACACACATGTGCACACATAGAAATATGCACAGCAGAGCCAGACATGCTGAACATGCCTTTGATCCCAGTGCTCAAGGAGGCTGAGGCAGGTGGATTTTTATGAATTTGAGACTAACCTGGTCTAGTGCATTCCAGAACAGTCAGGTCTAAGTAAATAGATTCTGTCTAAAGAAAAAAATGTATGTATGTAAACAAAGACATAACGAAAGGAGAAGTCATAAAAACAGAAAAACACTTTCTGGAATTGAGTGAACAGGGATTGAAATTGGGGCATAAGCTTCTATGACAGTCAAGGCTGTGGATGTGATGCAGTTGGTAGAACATTTGCCTCCCGTGCAAGAAGCCTTGGGTCCCATTTCTAACCCTACATGAATCAGATCTGGTTACAAAGAGTGTCTAAGCTCTGTGCGCTGACTGACTGTGCCCCTGGAGCTGTGGTTATCAACACCTGTAGTCGCAGCGATTGGAAGGTAGAGGCAGGGAGTCCAGAAGTTCAAGATCATCCTTTGCTAAATGGCAAGTTCAAGGCCTGTGTGAGACAGACAAGACCCAATCTCATCAAAAATAGACACACAGACAGATAGATAGCTACAAATTCAACAGGAACTACCTGTGATCCCAGTATTACAGGATTGCAACAGGAGGCTGCAACAGAAGGATTGCCATAAGTTTAAAGCCTGAGTGGTCTACAGAGTGGGGAACTGTCTCAAAATTAATTAATGAATTAGTACTATTAGCCAAATGATCACAGGAGTCTGTGTGTGTGTGTGTGTGTGTGTGTGTGTGTGTGTGTGTGTGTGTGTGTGTTTATGTGGTGCCCATAAAAGCTTGTAGAACTATCTTGGAGCTTGCCAGTTTCGCTAGGCTTGCTAGGATCCTCTTGCTTCTGCCTTCCCTGAGCTGGGATTTCAAGTGCAGGCCATGGCTGTCTGGCTGTCTGGCTGTCTGGCTGTTTGTTGTGATGGGGGTTTTGTTTTGTTCTGTTGAGAGAGGGTTTCTCTGCATAGCCCTGGCTGTCCTGGACCTGCTTTGTATACCAAGCTAGCCTTGAACTCACATATTGTTTTGTCCTTTTAAAACATGGATGTTGGGGATGGACCTCAGGTCCTTGTGGATGCAAGGCAAGAGCTTTATTGACTGAGCCATCTCTCTGAAACCCATTTTGTTTTCAGTCAGGCTCTCACTTAGTAGCCCAGGCTGGCCTTGTACATAAAACAATCCTCCTGCCTCGATCTCCTGAGTGCTGGGGTTACAGGTATCAGTTCTGATACTGGTGGAACTTGAAAGACCCAAGAGAAGCCAAGACCTGTGTCACTTGTGGCTGGGACAAGGACAGGAGGGCCAGACTCCGCAAACATGTTTCCCATCATTAATAAGGAAGCAGGCTCTGCATCATACGCTGGCAGGATTTATGTCACCTGCTTCCCTGAATGCCGGCAAAGGGGCTTTCCTGCAGCCTTGTGCTCAGAATGCATAGCTAGTACTGTCACCTGACCTTCCTGGTAGGACATCGAGGTGCCAGTGCTAAGTACATTAAACACAATGCAGACAGACAGTGAGCAAGAACACAGACAGATAATCTGTGAGCAAGAGCACAGAAAGACACACAGACTAAGCAAGAAGAGACAGACAGACTGTGAGCAGGAGCAGGCCATCCTGCAGTGCATTGTCTGCTGCCACTCATTGCACAGTCACAACCACTGGCTCAAGCCACCTGACAGACAGCAGATGCTTCCTGGAGGACAGTCCCAGACTGTGTCCCATGACCTGTCTCCTGCTCAATGAAGCCTCCTTCCTATGCTACTGTTGGCCTTTTTGTGATTTTATCTCTATTTGCGTTAGAGAAGCCACAGACAGCCAGGACCACTAAGAGGTGAGAGGAGGAAGGAGGCTGAGACAATGGTGAGGAATCTGTGGTGACAGAATTGCTTTCCTGGCGCAGCTCAGGGCAGCTGGTTCCTGCTGAAGGGTCGCACGTCAGGATCCTATGAGCTGGTTGTTTGTTTGTTTGTTTGTTTGTTTTAATGAGAGGATGGATGGGTGGGTGCGTAAGAGATGTAGGTACATAAATGGGTAGGTGGATGGACAGATGGATGGACAGATGGATGGACAAACAAATGAATGAGAGGAGGAATAAATGGATAGATGACTGCAGACTTACAGGTTGATAGGTGAGTGGGCGACATGAACGGATGGACAGATGCATCCATTGATGGACATACAAATAGGTGGGGGGTGGACATGAGTGAACAGATGGATGGATGGATGGATGATGGGTGGACGGAAGAAAGGATGGATGCGAGAACAGACCAGCATTCACTGCGTGTCAGTTTTCAAGCACTGCTGATGTACATGTTTTCACAACTGTTGCTCATTTAATGATCTTAAACACCCTGTGCAGGAAGGTAATTCCATTTCTACACCTGAGGGAGCCAAGGCCAACAGAGTGGAAGTCATTTTTGTCAAGAGGTATGACATGGAAACCCAAATCCTGTCCCCCTGTCACCTCCTGTGCAGGTACCAGCCCAGCCCACCATCAGGAGGGGAATGGTTCCTGAAGCCTTCCCTGCCCCATGTACTTCATGTCGTGCTTTGGAAACCTGGAGCAAGCCACCTGTCCCTGAGCAACTTCAGAAGGAGCCCATGCAAGCTCAGCCCTGGGCTACGGCTGGGGAAGGCCCTGCTGTCTTACACTTGTCTCCTGGCTCGGTTCCTCATGTCAGCCAGTCATCCCAGATTTGGCCTTTGGACAGAAAGCAGCTCTTGGGTCTTTCTGAACGTTTGAGGAAATTGTCACGACTTCCTTATCCTTGTTCTGGCTCGACTCTGAAGGGAGCGTCTGTGTGTTGTCTGTGCTGGCCGTGAGTTGCCTCCTCTTGCACAACACGGAAGTGGACAGTTCTGTCACAACCTGCCCTTGAATAAACCTATCACTAGATCAGCATCCCAAAGAGACCACAAAGATTATATAGACAGTGAGCCAGCAGGGGGTGCCTGCTATGTGTCCCTGTGTAGACGAGGATGGGTACAGTCACCTGGGAGCCACAACCTCTGGGTGTGGTGCCACACAAGCCCAACTTACCCCCTGGGCTCCCAGCTACCCCCAGCTATAATATCCTTCACCCCCACCCCAACTCCAGCACCTCCTTGCCTGCTACCATATCCTGAGAGCCAGGTGGGGGGGGGGCTCTCTGTCAGCAGAAATGCCCATTAAAAATCCTGTGGAGGTATGATCAGGCTAGGAAGCCAGACTAAGAGAAGACAAAGGGGCCCAGTGTTTGTACAAAGTCAGTACCAGGCTGCAGGAACTGGGATGCTCTGGGTCGCTTTTGCTTCCTTCCTGTAACCTGTTGTTTGGGGTGGGTGGGGATGAGGTAGGCAGGGGAGAATGTAGGTGGGGTGGCCCTTGGTGGATGGGATGGAATATGCCACTGGAAATGAAGGTTGGTCTATCGACCACATACACATGGAGACACACATGGGCACATGCACATGCAAGGAGAGACGCGCATTTAGCCTGGGTGGAAGGGGCTTTGGAACCTGTCTTTGTGATCACCTGAAGAAGACCTAAGGGCTCCTGTCTATGGAGGGCTCCTCTTTGGAGACCTCCCAGGGGTTGACTGGTGTCAGGGAGGTTTACTAGTTGTCACGGTTCAGCAGGAACGCATGTGGAAACCAGGCTTAGTGGCGCATCCCTGTAATCCAAGCACCCCAGAGGTGAAAGTGGGGCTCTCTGGTGTTCAGAATCACATCAGCTACACAGCAAGCCAGGACCAAGATGAGCGACATAAGAAAATAAACTGTGAACCATAATCTGGAAGGCAAAACTGGGGCATTTTCTTTGGTTCCACTCCACTGTTGTTTCTGGATTCTGGCTTTAGTTGCAAGGAGACAGAGAATTAATTAACAAAATACTTGACCCTTGACATCAAGAGAAGATGAGGAGGCAAGGTGGACTCTGAAAGGCCAAATCCTTCACCAAACTTGAGTTCTGAGAGGGCACAGGAGGGTGCAGGAGAGGCTGTGTGTGTGTGTGTGTGTGTGTGTGTGTGTGTGTGTGTGTGTGTGTGTGTAGGCTGGAAGTCAACCTTGAGTGAAATCAACTGTGAGTGTTATACTCCAGGTCCTAGCAGGCTTATTTTATGATTTTTTTATTTTTAATTTTGATTTATTTATTTACATATGCAGTGTTCTGCGTACATGTATACCTGCACACCAGATCACATTATAGATGGTTATGAGCCCCCGTGTGGTTTACTGGGAACTGAACTCAGGACCTCCAGAAGAGCAGTCAGTGCTCTTAACCACTGAGCCATCTGTCCTGCCCCTGGAGTTCCTCTCTTAGGCTCCACTGGCCAGGAAGCTCCAGAGGCCTTCATCTCCTCCTCCCCCACACTCGGACGGCCCATGCTTGCTGCTATACCTAGCACCTTCACATGGGTGCTGGGGTTCAAGCTCAGCTCCGATGCTTGTGCAGCCCACACTTTACCCACTAAGCCATTCTCCAGCCTCCCACGCGGCTGTGAGCATGGGCTGGCCTGACAGTTCTCTCTGTGGAGTGGTCCAACAGCCACTCTAGAGTAGGCAATGTTTCAGGAAACAGAGGGTTGACCCTGAGGGGCCTTTAACCTAATAATGTACCATTGTGAGTTCAGCAAGGGGGCTTTGAATTGAACCCTAGCACACTAGAAGAGTAGACCTTCTCACAAGAAGGCAGCCATCCCCTCCACGGCCTTTGTAGCCCAACCATCTCATCTCACACAGATAGTGGGAGTTTCTTAAACTTCCAAGGATTGAGTATGTTTTGCAAAGGTCTCTAATATTACCTGTTCTGTCTGGTGCCCTTTTGTGCTTCTGCTAAAGCCCAGGCAGAGGGCGCTCACCACCCATGGCTGTATGCACAGCACCTACAGTCCCCAGTGAGTTAGAAGTGTGTGGTAGATGTCCCACTGGCTAGAGCTGGCAGAATGAAGACTCTTATTGGACACTTAGTGACCATGACAACTACGTACTGAGTCTGGCACCAAAAGTGTTCAACAAAGAAGAGTTTTGCTAATAAGCACACAGAAGAGTCGACAGCAGGGATTCTAACGGACTCTAACTGTGAAGACGCAGGAGAAGAACAGGCAAAGTGCTCAGGGCTACACTTCAAATGCATTCTGGGATGAAGGACTCTTCTCTTCTTTTTATTTTTTAAAGACTTTTATTTATTTTTATTTTATGAATACTGGTGTTTTGCCTTCATGTATATACATACATACATGTAGTGCTCATGGAAGCCAGAAGGGGGCGTCAGATCCTCTGAAACTGTAATTACAGATCCCTGAGAGCTGCTCTGTGGGTGCTGGGAAGGGAACCCTGGGCCCCTGGAAGAGCAGCCTGTCCTCTAAACCGCTCTCCAGCCCACGAAGGACTATTTTTAAATCTCTGTAGTGCACTATGATTTGGAGAATGATCTATGGCAGCCATGTTTTTAGTTTTAAGCGGGTGAGATTATTAAATATACAGCAAACAAAAGTAAAAGAATGAGTAGCAAGTGATAGAAAGCAAAGCATCATCGCATTGGGTACTCAGCACATCCCATGTCTTGACTTGGGGAGAGCTATTGGGGGCCGGAGTTCAGGGCAGAGTGAGTCCTGGCACGGCAGAGTGTTCCCCGGGGCGAGGCCTCCAAGTAAAAGAACAAATAGGAACAGATAGATGACGTCATAAACTAGGTCTTCATAGCATCCCATGGGAACTGGGAAAGTTAAGGCATCAGCTGGATTCCTAAATGAGCTTTCCCTCCTCCGTTGGCCGAACCTCCACCTCTCCTTCCCCCGGCAGGTGCTTTATAGCATGGGATAAGCAGGAGAATCTAAGCCCTGTTGGAATTGCTCCACCTTCTAGTTGTTCTCAGGGCACGAGGTTTTCACACTCTGGGACTGCCTGCTGTGTTATCCGCCCTGTCACAGAGCAAGTCCATTCCTAGACAAGGGATCTGGAAGGACACTTTGAGACCAACGTGCTTGGGTCTGACGTGGTTTGGGGGACAACCCCATTCCAAGAGCCAGCTTCTCAGAAGGCTCAAACAGCACATGACAACTTACCAATATGATGCACGCTACACGTGGTCAGATACTTTTGGAAAATACAATGCAAGCAGATCGCTAGAAAAATGTGAAAGGCAGTCTCATGACCAGACTCAACAGGGGTAAAGTTCCTCTGTCATGTCAATGGATTTCTTAAAAATATGTATCTTAGCCAGGCCTGATGGCAAATGCCTTTAATGCCAGCACTAGGGAGGAAGGGGCAGGTGGATTGCTGTGAGTTCAAGGCCCGCCTGGTCAACAAAGTGAGTCTAGGACAGCCAAGGCTACACAGAGAAACCTTGTCTCAAAAAATGGGGGAAGGGGCTGGAGAGATGGCTCAGTGGTTAAGAGCGCCGCCTACTCTTCCAAAGGTCCTGAGTTCAATTCCCAGCAACCACATGGTGGCTCATAACCATCAGTAATGTGATATGGCGCCCTCTTCTGGCTTGCAGGAGTACATGCAAGCAGAGCACTGTATACATAATAATAAATCAATAAATCTTTTTAAAAATGGGGGAAAATGTATCTTATTTGGGGCACTGGAGAGATGGCTCAGTGGTTAAGAGCACTGGCTGCTCTTCCAGAGACCCAGGTTCAAGTCCCAGCACCTACATGGCAGCTCACAACAGACTGTAACTCTACTATAACGTTGGTTTCAAGAGATCTTGAAACTAGACCTTGAAACTAGCACTGTACATGCAGACAAAACACCCATCCACATAAAATAAACAGATCCTTTTTTGTTTTAATTGTTAATTTTATTTTCAGTTGTGTGTGTTTGAGTATCATGTGTATATCCCCAGAGGTCAGGGCCTCCTGCACTTATAAGCTGCACGATGTGGGGGATGAAAATCAAACCCTGTCCTCTGGAAGGTCTTTTAACTGCTAAGCCACCTTTCCAGATCCAGGTTGAAGGGTTTTCCCCCCAGAACAAAGATGCGTTATGCACAAAGAATAAGACCCAAGTATAGTGGCGCATGACGCTGAAGCCAGCTTGGGGTACATAGTGGGACTGCCTTCTAGGTGAAAGCACAGGGTCTAAACCACACCTGATTGATGAAGACTCTGTTCCAACTGGCTAGCTGTGTGGCCTTAGGAAGCTCACACGACCACGACCTCTCTGAGCGTCCCTACTTCCCACACAGCAGCACTGTTGTGCAACTAAAAGAGTTGACACAAGTAGAGCTGAAACAGGACCAGGCCTATAGTAGGTGACACGTGAGTGGCTGCCTGTGTTTGGTAGGACGTGTCCCCATGTTCCAGATGTGGCCTCAAACACTTCAAGTCATTTTCTCAGTGTCTATTTTAAGCCTCGGAGTCTCCAATCCTACAAGAAGAGGGTTCGAGACTCTAGAGTTTGTGGTTCACAGAACCCATGGCAAGACAAAGGCCAACAGCACTAGGAGCAGTATTTGGTGTGCCCCAGAGCCTCTGGAATGGCAGGCATCAGAGTTGTTCACTGCCAGGGTTTTCTGAATCCAGTCTACATAGGCAGGCACCTGAGTGTATACACCAGGCTTGTATGGCCGAGCACAGCCAAAACCCCAGCTGGTGATCCCGACCTGGATCCAGGAACCATTGATGGCACAGACCAATGGTCCCCCTGAGTCACCCTGAGGGAGAAGCAAGAGAGCCTGGTCAAGAAAAACTTTTCTAAAACACCCTTTGCCAAGGGATATTGGGGTGTGGGTGTGGAATATAGGCAGGAATGCCAGGGAGACCCAGAGGGCTGCTGTCACCTGGCAGGAGTCTTTCTGGCCCTCTACAAAGCCTGCACAGAGCATGTCTGCCTGGATAATTTGCTTCCTTGACTGGCTGGTCTCCGGGATGTGATACATCTTCTCACACTCCTCTGAGTCCAACAGGGGCACAGCCAACTCCTGGAGGACACTGGCCAAGACTGGACCAGAGAGAAGCTTGGCCTCAGTACTGCTGACCCACTGGAACCCTTGCACAGTGCAGACAGGCTAGACCTCCTGCCATTTCTCTGTTCTATTCTCTCCCATGTCCCCAAACCAGAAAACAGCATCAGAGAGCAGAGTTCACTTCCAGCCTGCCCCCTGTAAACTGTGCCAGAAGCTTCCATAATCTCATGGCTGCTGTGCCACAGCTTACCCACTTCTGCAATAGACAGAATCCTGGACACCAGGTGGGGTTCCCCAAATCCACCACCAGTGGACTCTTTGGACAAGGCAAAGCCCACAGTTTGACAGTCCATCCCCTAGACAGGGACCGAGACTGGCTGTGAACATACCCCTTACCTCTTTCCTGGGTGGACCCCCAGCCTGTTACCCAGCACACAGTTCCAGGGGTAAGAGGAGCATGGGCTTCTGGGAGGCAGATGGGAGTGAACTGAGAGGGCTGCAGAGGAGTGTCCAGCTGGATCAGGGCAATGTCTCCACTAGACGTGTCTTCCCAGAGGTAGGTGGGGTAGACAAAGATGCTCCTCGCCGCCACCAAGGTTGAGTGGGGCTCCAGAAGGGAGAGTGTCAATCCTCCAATCTTCACATGGTAGAAGCCAGGGTTCAGAGACCTAGGAAGGGACAGGCCCAGACAGTTGAGGCATCTGCCGAAGAGCGGCAGGGCAAGGAGAATGGCAGCCACTCTTCACTTACCTGCGGAAGCAGTGGGCAGCCGTGAGCACCCACCTCTGGTGGATGAGGGAGCCCCCGCATATGTGGCCCTCTTCGGCTGTCCACAGGCTGACCTGCCAAGGCCACTGTCCTTCCAGAGCATCTTGGCCACCCACAATCTTCCCAGCATCTCTGGAATGGCCGCACACTGCAGAGGGACCTTCTCAGAAGGCCAGTCCCTCCTGGGTCCCGGGTCCCTCCACCTCCAACAACTCCTTCCAGCCCCCTTCCTGGGCTTTTCCCTGGGAAATTCTGGGCCAGTCATTACCTGATGGCAACATATCCCCACGTCCCCCTAGAAAACAAGAAAAGGTTTCTCAGTGGGCTCTAATTAACGCAGGCACACATAACAGCCAAAAATACTAAGAATAAGCAACTGAGTGCTCAGCCCTAAATGAGACCTCCAAATCTTCGCCACACCCTCCCAAGCTCCAGCACATCACAGAAAAGGAGGCAGAAAGAAAACAAGCCTCGGGATGCGGAGGGACACTGTGAGATGCTGTCTTCTGGACATGGCACAGCTACTGAACTTAAGCTGCTACTTGAGGCAGCTGTAGTCTGCATAAGATCAGGTGCTCAAGACTCCACTGTGCATGGAGAGTGACTCCCAGGGACCACCCCTAGCTGAGGACCTATTGAGAGTTGATGGCTGGTAAGTGATGGAGAGTAACTTTTGGCAGGGGTGGCCACTGGTAGGTTGCCCATGCCCCACTGGATGACCTCACACCCATGTGCATGTGGATAGCAGTAGCTGGACATAGTGAGTTACAACTGAAGGAGAAGGAAGAGGAGGAAGAAGGAGGAGGAGGGGGAGGAAGAGGAGGGGAGGAGAGGGGGAAGAGATGATAAAGTTGGAGGAGTTACATATTGGGGAAGGCCCAGGGGAGTTGAAGAGAGAGAGTAAGAGATGGATGTCATCAAAATCAATTGTTTACACACGAAATTCTCCTAGACTTTTTTTTCCCATTCTTTAATTTTATTAATTTATTCATATTACATCTCGATTGTTAGCCCTTCCCCTGTTTCCTCCCATTCTTCCCTCCCTCCCATTTCTCTCCTTCTCCCCTCCCCTATGTCTGTGACTGAGGGAGACCTCCTCCCCCTATATATGCTCTTAGAATATCGAGTCTCTTCTTGGTAACTTGCTTTCCTTCCTCTGAATGCCACCAGGTCTCCCCATCCAGGGGACATGGTCAGAAAAGGGGCACCAGAGTTCGTGTGAGAGTCAGATCTCACTCTCCACTCAACGGTGGAGAATATCCTGTTCGTCGGCTAGGTCTTGGTAGGTCTCCTAGATTTTTTTAAAAAAGGAAAACAAGAGACGGGGCACTCCATCCACAGCTCTTACTGCCTGGGACCTGACTCAGGGACGTGCCCAACTCAGGAAGAGCCGCCAACCCTCTTCCACTCCTCCTCCTCAGAGGATCAACGCACACATGGTGTTTGGCTTCACGCCCCAGCCCTCTCCTGGTTGTCTAGGGAGAGTGGCTGAGGGTCATAGGGAAGCCGAGGCCATCATGGGTGAGGGGGGAGGAATTGAGGGTGACTGGAGAATGAACCCCCCCTTACCTGGAAGTAACTGCAGGAAGAGGAGAAAGACGCACCTTGCCCAGGGCTCCATGGGTCCTCTTCAGCCCGCAGCGCAGCCAGGTCAGAGTCCTTGAATTGCACTAGGGGAGGGTTGCATTTCAGTGTTTAGAGGCAATCAAACTGGAACCCAATAACCTAACAGTTCCCGCCCCCACCCCAACCCCCAGGCCCCTGCCCTGCAGTTCCGGGCATGTAGCTCAGTGCCAGGCATGCTCGCTCACTCGAGGCCCATCAGGAGCTGGAGGTGATAGCCTTCTGCCACTCCACTTGTGAGGTTAGCACAGGGAAGTTCCCCCCTGCCCCCACATCCTTCAGGAAGGTGGGGACCCTCATTGCTTTACCCACTTTGTCTAGGAGACCCAGGGCTCTGACTATGGCAACTAGAAGATCCCAGCCCTCTCTGACCTCACACCAAACTCAGAGATGAGTCAGGACCACCGAACGCCAGATTCCAGTCTCACTACTGTGACTCATGGCCCGCTCTTGGTCAACCCTATTTAAGAAGGCTGGGAGTGGGCACGCTCTCCAGCCTGGTGACCTTCGCCCTTCTGGGTGGCTAGAGGCTTTTCTGGCACTGGATCCTCCCCCAGACTCTTATTGCAAATTTGTTTTTTGCAATTTATAGAACCTCTCTTTATAGATTTTACAAAGAGATGGTTTTTTGTTTTGGTTGGGTGATTTGGGGGTGGGGGTTGTTGTTGCTGATGTTGCTGTTGTTTTGAGACAGGGTCTCACTATATGGCTCTGGCTGTTCTGGAACTCACCATGTAGATCAGACTGGGCTCAAATTCACAGAAATCTGCCTGCCTCTGCCTTCTAAGTGCTGGGATTAAAGATGTGTGCCACCATGCCGGAGCTTACAAAGACTTTCGATGTAGTATTAATCTCATTGGCCTAGAACAAGACCACTACCACAATTTTTGAGCCATTTTTTTATTAAGTTAAATTACATTTTTATTAAATTTATTTGAGCCAATAATTTATTAAATACCAGCCAGGACAATGGACATGGCCACATCCATACCCAGAATTCCCAGACAATGGCACCAAATTATGCTAGTCAGGTGCTTATAAAATCAAAATCCACAAGGCGACATACTTCCTGCTTTTGTTCAGTCAGGAGCAAGCATACAGCCCTGACGTACTTCCTGCCTACATATCTCCTGCCTAGGTGAGATCAAGAACATCCTGTGCAACTGAGGCAATCAACCTTGCTTATAGACTTGAAGTCACGTGGCTTCTTATCTTACATGAACATGCCCCAACATTCCCAGGAGTTCTCTGTCCCTGGGCAAGTGGGCCTTATAGGGTAGAGCATTTTTGTTATATACATCTCTGCCTCTCTCTGTCTCTGTCTCTCTCTCAATTTTATTTATTTATTTTTAAATATACATTTGGTGTTTGGCCTACATGAATATCTGTGCGAGGGAGTCACACTCACTGGAACTTGAGTTCCAGACAGTTCTGAGCTGCCATGTGGGTGCTGGGAATTGAACCTGGGTCCTCTGCAAGAGCAGGCAGTGCTCTTAACTTGCTCAGCCATCTCATCAGCCCCTCTTCAAAAAACAAAACAAAACAAAACAAAAAAACAGGGTTTTTCTGTGTAGCCCTGGGTGTTCTACAACTCTCTCTCTCTCTCTCTCTCTCTCTCTCTCTCTCTCTCTCTCTCTCTCTCTCTCTCTCTCTCTCTCTCTCTCTCCCTCTCTCTGTAGACCTACCTCTGCCTCTTGCATGCTGGGATTAAAAACATGCACCACCATCAGCTGCCTGTTATATAAATCTCTTAAGCACAGTAATTTAAACCTAAAACATGACTTTAGCCCTCACAGTAGACATGACTGATCTATATTTAGCTTACTTTGTTCTTCAAGGAGATTTCTGTATACACTGGGCTCAGACTCTTAAAGCCTGAACCAACAGTAGCTACTGAGCTATACTGAATCAAAATGGCTTCTTTCTTGCCTCCGTGGACCATCTCTCTGCAGGGTCTCTGAAGGTCACAGACACACACACATACCCGCACGCACGCGCGCACATAGACACACACAGACACACACACACACACGCTGTCTAAACTCAGGGCTTTCTGGAGTTGGTTCCGTTGCGATTGGCCTGTGCAGACAGTGTCCTGATAGAAGGGCATGGCCAAAACAAGCCGCTCTCAGTGAATTATTGCGTCTGCTGTGCAAGCATGACGCCCTTAGCTGGGTCTTATGCAAATGTCTATCATTGCAGTGTACCTTGACTGAGCCATAGGAGGTGGAGACAGGGGACTCTTCAGAAGCATAAACACCTGGCTCACCCGATGGGAAGAGACCATCTCAGACAAAGAAAGCAAGAACCAGCCCACAAAGACTGACCACTGATCTCAGCATGAGTGCCATGGTGGCACACATGTGTAATGTGCTTATAACATGTGCCTATATGCCCCACAACAAATTTACAAATTTTCATATATATATATATATATATATATATATATATATATAAAATATCTCTCTCTCTCACACACACACACACACACACATGCGCACGCGCGCGCCAAGCATGGCCACACATGCCTGCAAAGTTGGCATCTGGGGAATGCAGGTAAAAGGAAATTTATGGCTTTCTGCCAGCCTAGCCCTAGGTTTACCGAGAGACTCTGTTGTATCTGTGCACACATTTGCCTTCTCCTTCTTAAAAAAAAAAAAAAGGCTATGGACCTTTTTCATTTCATTCATCCATTTTATAGATAAAGATGAAAAACAAACTCTGAAAAAATCCAGAGTAAGGAAAAGACTGGGGATATAGCTCAATTGGTGGAGTGCCAGGCGTGCGTGGGGGGCCTGGGTTCTAGTTCTGCACCACACAAACTGGCCGTGGTAGGGCAAGCCTGGAATCGCAGCATCTGGGAGGAAAGAGCAGGAGGATCAGAAGTTCAGTGTCACTTGCTACACAGAGAATTCGAGGCCCGCCTAAATAGCAAATAAAGTGTGACTTAAACCAAACAAAATCATCGGAGTGGAAATACCCAGTCTCTGTGTCACCTAGTTAAAGGGAGACATGAGTTAAGGCCCAAGAAGCGGCCAGGTGTTTGTTTCGCAACTAGAGTGAGATAGGGACAAAGCCAGCTCCCACTAAGTTTGCAAGTGGAGACCTTTGTCCCTAGGGAAGGGACAGCCCCAGTTCCTTCCTAGCAGTGGACAGCCCATGTGACCTCACACCTTCCCTGTCTCCCCAGGAGCACTCAATCACAGCTGCCCCACCCCCTACCCCCCCCCACACACACACCGGGCTCCTAGGTTGCTTTTCTTCAGACTCTAAGGTATGTTGTTTTTACTTCAACGGTTTCTGAGTTTGTCGGGAGCCGGCTGTCTGTCCATAGGCCTTGCTCTCCTGCTCTCTGCTCCACCATAAGAATCACACAGACTGCTGAGACCGTGATTAAGCAAGATGTCCTGCCAAGTGTTTTCACTCAAGGTTTTCAGACTGTCAGAAAAAGCACACTGTGGTCCCAAGGCCGAGAGTCGCTTGAGATTATACTGCTTTTCCCGTGAGACTGTCCGCATTATCTCCTGAAAGCGAGCTTCTGCTTTGCTTCCCCATGCCTGAGATGTGTATAAATTGAACTGGTGAATAAAGCTGAAGTGTCATGTGGTGTTGACTGCAGGCCCTCTCGAGTCTATCCTGTGTTTCCGACTATTTCTTGCCTCGGTTTCTTATTTCTGTTCTTTTATTTCTCAGCCTCACTCCCTGGTCTAGGATCTATTCGATATTGTCCAGAGTGGGCTCTGGCATGAGTTTAAACCAATCAATTTTTAAAAAACAAAACAACAATAACAACAAAACAAAGCCACTCCCAAGCCAGACATGGTGGGGCACTCCTGTAATCCCAGCACTTGGGAGGCAGAGGCAGGGGGATCTCTGGGACTTCGAAGCAAGCCTGGTCTACAAAGCGAGTCCAGGGCAGCCAAGGCTACACAGAGAGGCAGTGGACAGATCTAGCCATGCGTGAGTTGACCAGGAGAAGAACTCGGATGACATCCAGTCAAAGGCTATCAGCATACAGGTTAGCAGGAGCTGCGGGGGCTGCGGGGACTGCTTTGAACAAACCGAGGGGCAGGCTTTTATTGTTTTTACTGATTTGAGGACAGGTAGTAGCTTCTTGTGATTTTTCTGCTAGCCAAGGCACAATGTCAAAAGATGTTTCCCTTCTTGTGTGAGACACCGGTCAAGCGGACGAATGGTCAGCTCATTCTAGAAGTTGCTGAGATCCTCTTGCTACTGGGCCATTGTCCTGTATAAACATCCTGGCCCTGTGGTTTGCTGAAGGATTGCGCACAAGGGCGGGGTAGAAGAACCACGCTAGTGCTAGCTCCAACATGCAGCAGGCCAAGTACACGCGCGGTGTGTCACAGCCTTGGACAAAATACTCCTCCAGTGATCCACATGTCCACATCTGGACCCAAAGGTTTAGGCTAGGAAGGGAAAAGATACGATGTGGAGGCCAAGGTGTCACCCGTCAGACTTCAGAAAGCCAAAGTGAAGTCAGTCAGTGTTCTCAGGAAAAGTGGCTTCAGGTCAATGAGAAGGAACCAGGGCAACGATTTACTGTAACCCATCTGTCATAGGGGGTCCCCACAGCAAAGCTGGTGGGACGTTAGTAACGTGCTTCCCAGCTGTGTGTCTTTCAAAATCAGTTACTTTTTAAAAATAAGGTTAGAGACAAGGACTCATGTAACCCAGGCTAACCTCAAACTTGCTGTGTAGCTAAGGCTGGCCTTGAACTTCTGGACCTTCCGCCACGCTCGGCTGGGAATGGGAAGAGTTGGGTTTGTTTGTTTGTTTGTTTGTTTGTTTGTTTTTGGTTGATAAATGGCAAGTAAAGCTAATGGGTTTTGGGTTAATTTTCCCCTTAGTAACTAACATCTGAGTTGTGTTTCTGATGGGAGGGGAGCTTTTACAGGGTGGGTTGTTGGTTTTGGTATTTTTGTTTGTTTGGTTGGTTGGGGTTTTTTTTGTTTTGTTTTTTGTTTTGGTTTGGGTTTTTTTGGTTGCCAACATATAGGGAGCAGATGTTGACCAAAATAATGGAGCTGAACTAAAGAAAGAAAAGCTTTGTCCTCTGAACATAAATATAAATGGACTCACAGGCTCGTGTTTCACTAGCTCTGTGTGTGTGTGTGTGTGTGTGTGTGTGTGTGTGTGTGTGTGTGTGTCCCTGAGCACACTCATGCCACAGTGCACAAGGGGAGGACAGAGAACATCCTGTGTCAGTTCAGTCTGTCCTTGCACTACATGGGTCCTGGGATCTGACTAAGACTGCCTGGCTTGTCAGTAGATGCCTTTGGCTGATGAGCTGGCTCAGCACCCCGAGGTAGAATCTCTAGGAGTGAGGCTTAGTTGAGGGCGTGGGTCAGCGGGGGTGGGTCAGAGGGGGTGGGTCTGTGGGGGTGGGTCGGTGGGGGTTCGCTATCCTTGGCTCCCTCCTGCCAAGATCTCTCAGCTTCCATGAGGGGTCTCAGCCACATGCCTCTGCCATCATGAAACTTAAAAACTGAACCAAATTAAAGCCTCCCTTCTCCCTTAAGGGGTTTCCTGTCAGGTACCTTGTCACGGTGACAAGAGAGGTGGCGGATGCACATGGGTTTCCTGGTTCTCACCGGGTCTCTGGACCTGGTCATCCCCTAGGACACTTGGCTAATCCCTGGGACACGATAAGGAGGTCTCCATAAAGAATAGATTTCTGCTAATGACCAAGTGAGAAACGAGAAGAAAAGGAGAGCGGTCCACATGGTGTGCCGGACAATCAGGCGCTCCACAGCAGCCACCGCCAGCTGACAGCCCATTACTAGCATTTATGACCCACCGTACAAGAGCATTTTTGGTGATACCAACTTGAATCCCCATAAACTAGTGAGTTTCCTAAGACAGATCATCAGGGCTGGTGATACCTGGGCAGGAAAGGGTGCTTGCTGCCAAGCTACACAGACCGGCCTGCTGGAATTGTCCTCTGACTTCCTGTCTGCCATGGCTCGTGCAGCAATACCCTATCACACAAAAATAAACAAATGATCGTGAATTAAAAAAAAAAAATGTAAACAGGCCAAGCATGGTGGCAAACATCTTTAATCCCAGCACTCCAGAAGGCAGAAGCAGGCAGTTCTCTCTGAGAGTTGCAGGCCAGCCTAGTCCACAAGACCAAGTCCCAGGCCATCCAAGGCTATCTTAAAACAAAACAAACAAACAAAAATCACCACACCACCACCACCACCACCACCACCAAACAAACAAAACAAGGAATCTAGAACACATTAAACAGTAATTTAAAAAATGTTCTGAGATAAACAGAAAGCAGGGGAGAGGTGAGGTGGTGGGCTAGGGAGCCACAGTGCTATAAATAGACTTGTGGTCAGAGAGCAACAGGAAGTGGTGAAGTGGACCACAGGACAGGAGGGAAGAAGAAGCTGCAAGGGCAAAGGTCAGAGACAAAGGCTTGCCTGAGGGTGTTCCAGGAGGTAGGTAAGAAGCCACTGGCTGCTGTGAGGTGATCCAGGGAGGTTGGAAGAAGCCCTAGAGGATGTCATTGTCTCTGGGCTAAAGGAAAAGTCACCACAGGCTTTGAGTAGGAGAGTGACACTATTTGATTTAAGTTGCTTGTTCCTTCCCTCCCCCCTCCCCCCAATTTTTGATTGTTCCCTCAACAGTTAAAAGACATTCGGACTATTCTGAGATTTTTGTTGGCTATAAATAAAGTTGCCATGAATATTTGTCTATGACTTTTTGTGTGAATCTGTTTTCTTTTCCCGGGGCTAAATCTCAGAGTAGGGTTGCTTCATTCGGGTAAAACGTTACAGGAAAAGCCCAAGGGGCTCCTGGCTCTCACTGTGTGTGTGTGACTTTTGTGTCGCTGTGACAAAATACCTGTTGACAAGTTAAAAGAGGAAGGCTTGATTTTGGTTCTTGATCTCTGAGCATTTGAACCATGGTCACTTGACCTTATATGTGGGCATAGCATCGTGGTGTTATGGAGTTCCTGACCCCTGGGAAAAGACCATAAACTCAATTTAATTGTAATTAAAAGGTTTATTATGGGCTGGAGATATGGCTCAGAGGTTAAGAGCACTGGCTATTCTTCCAAAGGTCCAGAGTTCAATTCCCAGCCACTATATGGTGGCTCACAACCATCTATAATGTGATCTGGTGCCCTTTTGTGGTGTGCAGGTATACAAGCAGGCAAAAAACACTGTATACATAATAAATAAATAAATCTTTCTTTTTAAAAAGAAGATTTATTAATTAGATGATAGTGGGAGAAGAATCTCTGACCCAAACTTGAAATTGCTACATGAAGTGTGATGAGGGAAGGATTTTTTTTTTTTAATTGGTTATTGGGGAATCTCACACCATGTACCCTGATCAAGCTCACTTCCCATTCTTCCCATGTCTGTGCCCCTCCCTCATGAAAAGGAAAAAGCAAACTCATTTTGTGCTGTCCATGTACACACTGGAGCATGGTCAAATCTCTAGTGGCCATGCTCACCCCCTCCCTGCCAGGAGAAGATGAGTCTTTCTTGCCTTCATGCATGCCAGAAGGAGGAGAGCCCTGGGGTGACTGGGGAGGGGCAGGGACAGCTCTCCCTCTAGGGGTGGGAACAGCTCAAGGGGAGGATTTTTAAAGGCAAAACCATGAAGAGACCTTGAGTGTCCTCACTAGCAAGGCAAGAGCTGGTCTACTCTACCTAATTAGGTAGCCAAGGCGACCTCCAAATAGTCCTTGAATGTCTGCACAAGCAGGTTACAGAAGCCAAAAGGTGGTCACAGCTGTACATTTCTGGGTCGGGGACACTGAGTCAGGGGTCCTGGGAACTTGTCTTCCAGGAACTGAAGTCAGAATCAAGTAGATAGTGGGTACCAAGATGGATGCCCAGCATAAAATGGAGTTTGTTTGGTTTGCTTTGTTTGGCACTTCCCATGCTTGGGGCATCCTCCGCACTTAGTCACTCCTCTCTGGAAGGTTCTCTCATCCAGGGGTGTGCTTACCAGCCTCCTAGGTGACTCAAAATCTGGCCAAGCTGGCAGTGAAGATCAGCCGCCCATTAGCAGCGTGAGTCCCTGTCACTACACATCCGATGCCCAGCAACGGAACAGCTGCAAGGGTGGACTCTTTCTTTTGCTAAGATAAGCAACATGCTGGGGTGGACAGGCTTGGGGGGGGGGGTGGAAGGGCTTAGGTCTGATTGTGTTGAGGTTGGATTTTATTTATCCTCTGCATACAGGGGTCGAGTGACTGATAGACACACAGGGAGAGCTTTCCCTTCAAAGTCACCTGTCTATGGACAGTATATGACACTGGGAAACCAGAAGGTTCCACCCAGGGAGTGACTGTAAGCCAATGAAGCAGGACAGAAGCCCAAGGGCTGAGAGGGATGTCACTAGAGATTGGAAAGAAGAGGTCTGACAAGTCGCAGCGGAGCCTGTCCTTTGAAGGCCAGTACAGCCCTCCATATGGGCAGAGGCCATGGTGTCCTGGGGACTGTTGTCTGTCTTGTGCTATCTGAGGCTCTTTTCAGATGCTCACAGGACCAGGTCCTTGGTCCCCTGGATGGATGGACCATGAACATAAGGGTCAAAGAGTGACTTGAGAAGGACAGGCCGTTCTTCTAGTGCCATATGGGGCCCACACAGCCCAGCCAGTTCAGGGAGCTTGAAGACACAGCGTTCCCCAAGGACAGCAGCCAGGCTCTTCCCCATGGTGCTCCGTGCACTGGGATGCCTGCGAGAGGAGGGGGAAAGCAAAGACATGCTCTTGAATTAATATGAGATGAAGACCAAGGCCGCCTGGAAACAACTGGTGGGTGGTTTGAGAGTCTGAAATTCTTGTGAGCAGGTAAGAGCCCAAATCCTTCATCATCTGGGTAATTTATTGTGATTTGAGTATGCAGATGGCATCTAACTGTACCTCTGTCATAACAAGTAGGCCAACCTTTACGCCGCTTTCTAACGCTTAAAAATCTTCCTGCAAGTTCAAAACTGCTATGAAATAGAATGTTTGAAGCAGGTGTGTCATTAGGCACACACTTTGCTTTAAATAAAGGATAATTCCACCCACTTGTCAGGCTCAAAGGAAACTCCATTTCCCCAAATTCTGGGCATTCAGGAACTTGTGAAGTGAGCTCCCCTCTAAAAAAAAAAAAAAAAAAAAAAAGGCCAATTCCCCTTATCACTGGAGGAAGGGACAAATTACTACCTATTAACACACTGAAGCTCATGCTGGCCTCCAGTCTCCCTCGGTGTCCCATGTGCCTGTTACACATTTCAGAGTCCAGGCTAGCATCCCAGCCCTTCTTAGTTCCCCCCACCCTCAGCTCCCCCCCACCCTCAGCTTCCGCCCCACCCTCAGCTCTCCCCCACCCTCAGCTCCCCCCTACCTTCAGCTCCCCTCCACCCTCAGCTCCCCCCACCCTCAGCTCCCCCCCACCCTCAGCTTCCCCCCACCCTCAGCTCCCCCCCACCCTCAGCTCCCCTCCACCCTCAGCTCTCCCCCACCCTCAGCCCCCCACCCTCAGCTCTCCCCCACCCTCAGCTCTCCCTTACCCTCAGCTCCCCCCCCCACCCTCAGCTCCCCCAGCTCATGGGCTTCCCTCTCCCCAGCTGCTCGGTCTCCTTACAACCTCACTATTTTGGCTGCGCTCACCCTGTCTTCTCTCTCACTCCCACTCTGCCCGTTCATGCTCCCTTCCCCTGGGATCCTTTCTCTCTCTGCCCTGCTCCTGCTTCTGTCCTGGCCAGGTCCAGTGTGTTCATGTCCCGTCTACTGCTGTTTCTCTCCGCTATGGACTCTTCCAGATGCTTCCAGCTGTTCTCTCTCTTCGTCCCCTTAACCATACCATGGAGTAGTGCCCATGCCATCAACTTATACACCAACCACGGGGGGGGGGGGTAGCTTAAGAAAGGAAGCCAGAGCCGAGCATGGTGGTCCATGTCTTTAATCCCAGCACTTGGGAGGCAGAGGCAGGCATATCTCTGTGATTTCTAGGTCAGCCTGGTCTACAAAGAGAGTTCTAGGACAGCCAGGGCTACACAGAGAAACCTTATCTCAAAAAAAAAAAAAAAAACCAGAAAGAAAGAAAGAAAGAAAATGAAGCCAGATGGAAGGGAGCACCCAGGGTGCAGGTGGCACCCAACTGCATCATCTCAACCACAGCTTTGGAGTCTTTGCTCACTGCCATTGGGTTGTTATGTTTGTCACATTCCTCTTTATGGCAAACTACCTGACCTAAGAAATTCAAGGGAAAAATGGCTTATTTTCCCTGCTGGTTTGAGGTTCTAGTCCATCTTGGTGGACGGGGGTCACGACAGCAAGCGCTTGAAGCAGCCGCTCACGCTCAGGCAGTACAGAAGCAGAAGGCGACAAATGTTAAGTGCTCGGCTCATTTGCTCCATTTATAGTGCCCAGTAGCACAACCCAAGGATTAGTGCCACCCGCAACAAGCAGGACCTCTCACCTCAATTAACCCAAGATAGTGCCCCAGACATGCACAGAGAGCCATCTCCCAGGAGACTCTAGAGCTCATCAAACTCACAACTGAGATTAACTGTCCCAGGTGCCAACCTGTGTCCTCCTGGTCCTAAGATGACTGCTGACGTATAGCCATTGCATCTGCATCCTTGGCTAAAGGTAAGCTGATGGGAAGGTTCATTCCCCAGCTCAGTGTGGCCCTTGTATCAGAGAAAAACAAAGTCTTACTGAGATTCCACTCATCTCATTGGTCGGCAGTCCCATAGAACATGTGACTTAGTGACCATCAGAGAAATGTGGGAGATTGTAGTGTCTGGGGTGGAAGAAGCAAGGGAGAGGTGCTGGCCAACCAGTGGACAAGACCTGTGGCTAAGTGTGTGTTTTAAAACTTTTATTCTAGCTGGGCGTGGTGGCGCATGCCTTTAAGCCTAGTACTCCGGAGGCAGAGGCAGGCAGATCGCTGTGAGTTCTAGGCCACAAAATGAGTGTAGGACAGCCAAGGCTACACAGAGAAACCCTGTCTTGAAAAACCAAAGAAAAAGAAGAAGAAGAAGAAGAAGAAGAAGAAGAAGAAGAAGAAGAAGAAGAAAATAAAACCCTTGTTCTCTGGGGAGTGAGGAGAGACTAGGAGACAGGCAGACTCCCCAGCTGCCCAGCTGCAGACAGGTACGGAAAGGGGCTGTGGCTGAAACAATCAAGATAGTGAACTTCAAGATGGATGGCTTTTTCTTCACCCTCCTGAGCAGAGACAAAGCCTGGCAGCTTGAAACAAAGGCCGCAGAGGCTCTTGTCTCTCAGCAGCAAGCCCCCTGGGATGAACTAGCTGACCTGCAGGATGATGCCCAGCAAGACCAGCATGTGGTCCAACATAGCTGTAGGCTAATCAACCATCCTGTCTTTCCTCAAACTGACCAGCCTTAAACTGGGGGAGGAAAACTCTTCAGAGACCTTCGAACCCCAAGCCTTGAGAGGAGCTGGAGATTTTTGGCTTTTGGGCTGCCCACTCTGCTTGGCGGAGGGTCTTTTTCTCTGTGTGTCTGCCGCAAGCATGTGTTTCCTCACCCCCAGAATCTTTGGCTGCTGGTGTTGGCTGCTCCAGTTTACAGTACAAGATTTCTCGGCTGATGCCTGTTCTGTTCCCGATTTTCCCTGCCTTTTAATCCCTTAACTAGCTGAGAAAACTAATCTGATCATGACCCCTACCTAGACTGTAACATTTCTCATACTAGGTACAAAAGGGATGTGAAGATAAACTGCGGGGAGTTCATCCAGGATGTGCCTGAAATGGAAAACATTGCAGTGGGTAGGAGGAAAGGTCCCTTCAAGAGCTCAAAATTCAAGGAAAGAGCCAGGAGAGGAGTAGGGGAGCACCCAGGAACAGAGTGGGGGAGGAGCACCCAGGAGTGAAGTGGGAGGAGAGCATCCAGGAGCAGAGTGGGAGGGAGCACTCAGTAACAGAGTGGGAGGGGAGCATCCAGGAGCAGAGTGGGAGGGAGCACTCAGGAGCAGAGTGGGAGGGGAACCCCCAGGAACAGGGTAGGAGGGAGCATCCAGGAGCAGAGTGGGAGGGGAGCCCCCAGGAACAGAGTGGGAGGGGAGCATCCAAGAGCAGAGTGGGAGGGGAGCACCTAGGAACAGAGTGGGGGGAAGAGCAGCCAGGAGTGAAGTGTGAAGGGAGCACCCAGGAACAGAGTGCAGGGAGGAACACCCAGGAGTGAAGTGGGAGTGGAGCACCCAGGAGCAGAGGAGGGGGAGCACCTCAGGGATGCTGCAGGCAGTATTCTTGCTGTGATGACTTTTGTCACAGGCCGTTAGGTCCCCACCTAACTCTGGAGAAAATGTCAGAGCTCTGTAAGAGCTGTAGAAGGCTGATGGTGCCCAGGAAAGGCACATTTGCCAATCAGGGGGGTCAATCCTCCGAGACTGTCCAACAGTCCAAGGTCTCCATCTGCAGGCCCCAGCAAGTTTTATGGCCCCTTATACAGAGCAGGACATGTGCAGGGAACACTTTTCTTGAACCAGAGTCCCAGGTGCACACAGTGAGTCCTGGAGTTATGGCCCAGCCCTCTGAGCTGAGCCTGCACCCGGGAGCTGGAGCCACAGCAACTGAAGCAATGGACCTCAAAACAGGAATTTCACCAGGGCTCTCATGCTGGGAGACACAAAGGCCTGGTGCCAGCCAGGAAAGGCCTGGTCTCTGGAAAAGAGGATTCACAGTTCTGACAGATGGTTAGGCCATCTTGTTTGGAAGACTAGGGCTGGGCCGATGGTGGGTGGGACTGAAGGCACAGAAATTCTGGGCTAAGAAGGAAGCTGAGCCCCTCACCCTGGAGCCAAGCTGAGGCCTTTTGTCAGCTGGAACATAAGAACCCAGGAACTAGCTGCTTGAGTCCTTCTCTGGCCCCTCCCCCCACTTTGTAAACCAGCAGTTCTCTGGGAATTTCTTCAGCAACCCCATCCAGTGAAGGTCATGTCCTAGCACCCCAGGGCTTATTGTTTTCCTTCCTTTATTAGATTATAATTCCATCCAAGGCGTTGCCAGAACCCCCATCATCTCAAATACCTAAAGAGATTAAGAGCACATGTGTGCATGGAGATGGGGGGTGGGGGGGAGTCTTAGCAACCTTTTGAGATGTAAGTTGAAAACCACCAAAATTGAATATGTGGCCAACAGTAAGACAGCCAGTTGCCACTGTTCCCTCTGGAGCCTGCGCACACTCTTGAGTGTGTGTTGCTTTCCTGTGACTCTTCTCCAAGAAGAGTGGAATTATTCTACACTTACTTTCAAGTGTGTGCCTTACTCTCTTCTGAGGAACTCTCTTTCTCTCGCTCTCTCTCTCTCTCAACACATATATTTAAGGTCTATATTAAAATGCCTTTAATAAGATCACTGGGGCTGGAGAAATGGCTCACTGATTAAGAGCCATCAGCCGTGTCTACCTCCAGTTCCAGAGGCTTCAAGGCCCTCTTCTGGCCTCTGTGGGCACCGCATGCATGTGGCACACAAGCATGCAAGCAAACATTATACACATCAAATAAATATATTTAGTGAAATCTCCAGCTCTGTTTCACTAATACTGTCTAGTCCTGGAATTATTTTCAGCATTGAAACCATGAGGCCTGGGTTGGCATCAAGGGCCCTAAAAGATTAGGGCAACTCAGCGAGGTGAGTCGGTGGAGGAAAGTGACTGATAGAAAACCATTGCCTTTCATTTTAAGAAAGAATAGAGGAACTCCTCCTCAGGCTGCGGAAGAGGCCAGTATAGAGTTGTGTCAATGTCCCCTCAACCACTGGCAGGACCACATTTTGACCAAGATATCATACCTCTATTTAAATCTAAAATTTATGTCAGTGCCCCAAAGATGGTTTTAGGGGTACCAGGTCTCATTATTTGTCATTCTAGTCCTGTAATTATTCTCAGTGTGGCCACATTGGGGGAGAAAAATCCCTTTCTCTTGTTTGTTTACTTGACCCGCCACCGCCGCCGCCTCCGGCCCAGGCTATGGTCCTCATGACTCTGATAACATGCTTTGCGAATAGTTGAAGACTGACTTCCCACTGACGAACACGCCCAGCATACTACCCACCCTAGGCATTGTTGGGGACCTCAGGTAGCTACTGAAGGCACTTCAGTAAGGGTGATGCTGGAGGGAAGACGTGAAGGGTAAACACACGGGCCTGGGGAAAATGGGGCCAGAGTAAAGGTGAGAAAGATAGAACAGAAGAGGCCCAGAACCAAGGCGGGGGGGGGGGGGGGGGGGGGGGGGGGGGGGGCGGGGGTCAGACCTGAGGACAGACTGAGCAGGACACAGCCACAGAGGGAGAGGGGACTGAGGGAAGGAGCGGGGGGTGGGGGGGGGTGGGATGCGGGGGAGGCACGGGGGTGAGCTAGGGGAAGGGGACAACAGCAGACAAGGCATTAGGTCTCAAGGGGTAAAGGCTATGGGGACTCAGCCAGGCATGTGCTAGGCCTCAGGACACCTGAGTCACCAAGCACTCCCAGGCTGCATCCCTTACAAGCAGGTGCCTGCCGGTGTGCGCTGTTTGTTTTTAAACAATATTTATGGCTTTCTAACAATAAAAGAAAAGAAATCAAAACAACACAGAGCAGGTGCGGCTTGGTGGTGGTGGGGGAAGGGGGGATTTGCCTCACGTGTAAGAGGCCCCAGGTTCCACCTCTAATGTACGTGGGCTGGAACAATGGGCTCAGCTGTCTGGGGATTGGACTCTCCTCAAAGTATACAGCACACACAGACCTGGACAGCACTCAGGAGCCGCCTCTGTCATCCCTGATAGGAGACACTGTTTAGCAAAGAGTCCCTTCATCGCCTGTTGGAGCTGGCTTTTTTTTGTTTTTTTTTTAAGGTGAACCTCCAGGTATCAACCACTATGAAGTGCACACTCACCCAGCTTCATTGGCCTAGCCACCCCTCACCCAGGAGCTATGAGAAGTCCACAGGCCTGGCCTAGGCAGGGAGCACCACTGGGTGGAGGACTCCAGGGCCTGGGATGCGGTGGCTGAGGAGCATCAGACTTTAGTGCGGACTTTGTGGAAGCCGCAGACCTTCCTACTGCCTGGATCACCATACTTCTCCCTCCTCCAAGGGGACAGGAGAGGTGATTCAAGCCTGGTGCCTCCATGGTTTGCACCACCTCGGTGGAGAGGAATTTACGGACTCAGTGGAGAGTCATCTTCTGAATCAGTGGCCGGCAGGGTGTAGCTGCTCACCCAATCAAGGAGACAAGGGCTGGCAGAGGGCTGCCCTGAACAATTTGCTTCAAGACCGACTGACTCTGAGTCCTGCAGTGGAGAGACACCCGGATCTGGCCTCGAGAGGATCTGATCCCTGTTCTCAAAGACCATAGGCCTCTCGTAGCCAGCCCTGCTTTGGCGGGGACCCCAACTTTGCCCTCTTCAATATAGCACAGTCATTTCCTCAGGCCACCACTGTCTCCTGCCTCCTTTCTACCTACTGCCTCTGAGAAGAAGCTGGCAAGAGCAAGGACAGCCCCGTCCAGCGGGCCGAGCTAGAGCTGTGGTCAGGCCCATGTGCAACTTCACACCAACAGTATCTCAGCATTTTTGTCCCAACTGGATTCTTGCCTCAGTGATCCCAAACATGGGGGCGGGGGTGAACAAGAACTGAGAATAAATAATTTATTGAAACTTGAATAAATATGTGGGCATGGTTTTACAAATATGTATTTACAAGTTATTTACAAATAACTAAAAAATCATTGAGAGAGGGGGAGACGAGTGTGTGTTTTCTCGATTGAGGGGCGGGGCCTCACTGTGGGCGGGGCTAAGACTTCCTTGCTCTCCTGTGCAGGCCGTGGGCGCCTCCCGGAGGTAGAAAACGTATTTACAGCCGAGAGAGCTCCGGAGGCTGCCAGCTTAGGAGAGCTCCCAGTGTTCCCATGGTCCACCAAGTGCCCGCGCAGCTGCACCCCTTGCACGATCCTCTGCACCCAGGAGCGGTGAGCGATGAGGCTGGTGTACACGCCGGGCCGGTTGCGTTCAGCGCAGCCCTCTCCCCAGCTGATAATGCCAGTCAGTAACCAGGCGTCATCCACCTGACACATTAGGGGACCCCCAGAGTCGCCCTGCAGAGAATAAGGGAGGTCTAGGAACCTACACCGGCAGGCAATATACAGAGGCCAGTCTGAGGAGGCCCTAGAAGAACAGACCTTCCAAGCAGAACTCCTTCCCCACAACCACAAGGAACACGAGATGAGACCGCTTCTGTTTTGCATATTTAGAAACTCCTTATGCCAATTGGTAATGTGAGCACTGCAGCCAGGCCATACGCTGGCCACCTCGGGGGGTTAAGTGCTCCCCCATCCTACCATCCTCATCCAGTCATGGGACTGGTGGCCCTTCAGGGTTCTAAAGCACCAGGTCCTCCTCAGAATACCAATTACTGCCGAGATGCTCTGTATACAACCCGTGCGTAAACAAGAAAATGAGCGACTCAGCCAGGCTAAAGGGGCCCCGATGGAGGTGGGCGACGATGACCCTCGGGAGATTCTGAGGGAGGTAATGGAGCTTTCGGGTCTCCCAGCTGGGGCGGACAAAGGGTGGGCACTCACCAAGCAAGCATCCCGCTCCCCTTCCAGGTAACCGGCACACAGCATGTCCTCAGCGATGGCTTCCTGCCCCGCGCCCCGCCAGTACAAACGTTTGCAGACTTCGGAGTCGATGATGGGCACCTTCAACTTCTGAAGGGTCTGAGGGTGGGGCAGGGGCACTGGGAACAGAAGGAGAGCGTCAGGCCAGTGTGCGCACCTCGTCCCCTCTGTGCACGCACCGACGTTTCTCAAAGGTGACCGTGTCTGCTTTTCCCAAGGTGTTTTCAGGAAATCCCAGTCCCAGGATCTCCTCCACCTCTTGACCCAGTGAATTCAAACACGGATGTGAGGCCCTAGATTCCCTGTCTTCAAGAAGCTCCCTGATCCCCACAGAAGGCTACAAAACCGAATGGTGTCTAGACATTCTGCAAGGGCAGTGTGTTTGGTATCCTCTAGGTTCAGGCATTCCTTCAACTTCCCCCCCGCCCCACTTCCCCCCGCCCCCGCGCCCCCCTCCCCATCCGCCGCGGTTTAGTCTGTGGACCCCAAGAAAAGGCTGCAACTTTTCTGGACCCAGGTTAGGTCTCTTGTCTTTTTTCCCTATGGTCTATACCTAGTTTCTCCTTCAAACTCCGTCTTCTAGGTCTCTCCTGCTCTCTTCCAAAGATGGTTTGTATTTGTCCCGGCTTCTCCCAGCTCTATCTGTCCAGCTACCATCTGCCTGCCCGATGCTTCTCTTTCTCGGCTCCCTCTATATTTCATCTGGCTTGTGATTGGAGATGGTATTTTCCAAATCTGGACTTGGTTTGAGAATTGTCTTTTATAGCCATAGACTGTATTTCCTCCTGGGAATTTTGCTTGCAGTTCAGAGACTCTGGTACCCGCAGTGACTATTTCCCACTTGTGCTGGGGCCACATTTCTGTCTTGCCGCCCCTCCCTCCACTTCTACCCATTCTTGTGTCAGTAGCTTTGCAAATACTTTTCTCTCCTCTCTCTCTCTCTCTCTCTCTCTCTCTCTCTCTCTCTCTCTCTCTCTCTCTCTCTCTCTCCTTTCCCTCTCATTGGGATCTTTCTATGTAATCCTGACTGTCCTGGACTCACTTTGTAGACCAGGCTGGCCTCTAACTCACAAGAGACCCGCCTGCCTCTGACTCCCAAGTGCTGGGACTAAAGGCATGTGCCACCGCCCCCAGCTTTTCCTTCCTTCCCTCCTCTTCCTCTTCTTTCTCATTCCTGTTGCAAATCTCTACTGTTGCTTTAAAAGACAGCCAAAGACTCCTTTCAACTAAAGGTGACCTTAAAAAAACAGCAGGTGGTTTCTTGTGACTTCATTTCTCTTGTCCCCAAGCCATCTTTTCTTGTCTCAATGATGTACATATGGCCTCTTTCCTCTCCTACTACCCCTGCTATCTGGATCTGAGTGGCACCCACCCTCTTGTCCCCGACCTCTCTGGAGTTAGAAGAGACCCACACCTCCATCACGAATGCTTCCCCAGCCTGCGATCCAGCAGTCGGTGTTGGGAAGGAGCCGGACAGAGGAGTCAGGAAGGCAGATGGGCAGGATTCGCTCAGAGAACCGAATGGAGTGTTCCAGCCGCACCAGCGCAATGTCTGCACGGGTTCCCTCCTTCAAAGAATACCTGGGGTGGGGCAGCACCGAAGCAACACCTACTTTCTGGGACCTAGGGCCTGGGTTCCCCAGCTGCCAGGCCCCTAACAATATTGAGAAGAGAGAAGGTGTGTCCACATTGCTGGAAGGAAAAAGAAAAGAGGGAGATGTCGGGGGGGGGGGGGAGCACAATGGAGCCCTAGACAGCCCAGAGCCCAAGGCAGAAATCATGGCTCCTGAGGAGTCAGGAGCAAGCCTGATTTCACATACCTCCTGAAGCAGTGTGCAGCTGTGACCACCCAACGGTTGGTGAGCAAGGAGCCTGCACAGTGGTGGGTACCATTCTTGAGGATGCTAACAATCCAAGGCCACTGGGCATCCATGCTGTCCTCACCACCCACGACCCGGTTCAGCTGCTGAGGCTTCCCACAGTCTGGGGACACTGGCAGAAGGGATGGAGTTTTCTGTCATCTCAGTAGACACAGAGGTCTTCTGACTTTGCCTGTCAACCCACCTCCAAGCTCTCCTATGCCTCAAGCCTGTGTCCCAGACCAGCGTATGCCCAGCATAGGGTTTTCTGCCAGTGAGTCCCTGCCCTTCCTCTGTTTCCTTTAGCTATGGGAGGAGGGCTTCCCTTCCCCCCTTTCTCCAGCCCTTTAGCTGGCCTTCCCTCCTGCTTCCTTTAACCTCCATTTCTTGGTTCTGTCGGCCTCTCACCCATCTGTCCTTCCAGACTTTTCTCCTCTAGATCCATCATCGGTTCTATGCCTGACCCAAACTCTCCTTCCCTGTATTTCCTCTTCAACTTCATGCTTCCCTCAGACTGCTGTCCCCCCTTCCCACCAAGGCCATAGAGTAAGACACAGAGACCACCCATGCCCCACCCCCCAACCTGCACACACTCACCAGGGGTGTTGGCAACCCTGAAGGCACCTGAGAGCAAGAGAGTAAAGAGGGTCAGGCCCGGTCGTGCCTGGAGGACACCCCCCCCATCTTTTCCTAGCACAGTTATCCATCCACACACACACATCAACACACGCCCCAGGCACCTCCAAGCCTTTCTTGGGACAAACCGCTTTAGACCCCCCTGCCTCCTGGGCCAGCAGGAGTAGGAAGAGAGTTTGGGACACACACACACACACACACACACACACACACACACACACACACACACTCACTCACAGGTTTTCTGCCCGCCCGCTCCCGCCCCCCCCCCCCCCAAGCTCCCATGAAAGCCCGGGCAGTTGTCCTCCTATTCCAGAAGGAGGAGAGGCCAGATGGAGGAGTAACCAGGAGACCAGGAGGGACGGGGTGGAGGGGGGTGGGGAGGAAGGGGACACACAAAGGGAAGCAATACTGACAGACGTGATGGCCCACAAGGATGACAGAGGAGCTCCTGAGCGAGTTCTGAGACCAGAGCACTCACCCACATTCAGGCCTCAAAGTTTTAGGGAATCTGAGGCATGGGGTTAAACAACGTGCCAGAGGAAGGGGAACAGAGACAGAGGCACATGAAAGAAGAAAGAATGGAAAGAGGAAAGAAGAAACTCAAGGTAAGGTGCTGAGCTGAGCTGGCAAGGAGGAGTGACTGTGGGTAGGAAGGAGGAGGAAGAGAGGAGGTAGGGAGGAGCAGCAGGCCCTTGGGGCTCACCTGTGGAAGTCAGCAGCACCAGAAAGATTAAGATCCTGAATTGGTCCCCACCCAGTGCTAGGAGAGGTCTGGACATCACCACCGCTGTTAGGGGTGGAGAGCCAGTAGGGCTGCTGGCCATCTCAAAGGACCTACGGGCTGTGCTGGTTTTTGACTGGCAGGGCAGGTGGCTATAGTGTGTAGGGTTCCCTACAGGTTGCCCCAGGTTTTATCCTGTGAGGAGGAATGCTGTTGGACCAGTCCCCCAGGTGGCTAAGACTGGGCCACCCAGTCTGTGGGTCGGGTCAGAGAGGAGGTGGAGCTGCCAGGAGGAAGCCACCAGTGACTGGGGCTAGGGGCGCCACCAAGAGACTAGATATGGGGGGGGGGGCGGGGGACGACTTAGGTTCAGATGTGCCCAGGGTGCACCCTGCAGAGGGGCAGGCAGAAACTTGATGATTGTCCAGGCTTTACCTCTGACTATCTAGGCAAGCAGAGGAAGACCCTGGTAGCTTGCAGAGCCTTTAGGGTGGAAAGGGACTCAGCCTGGAGTGGCTGAAGCTGGGGTAGAGAATGTTAGGAGCCCCTGTGGCCTTTTTCTCGGGTTGCCAAGGGGACCTTGTTCCTTAACGGCCCATGTCCGGCACCCTGGTCCCTTCCATGACTCAACCCAGACACTTGGGGCCCTGGAATCCCGTTAGCCCACTTCCCCGAAAGCTATGACTCAGGCCCCAAGGGGCCGGGCATGATGGCCTCTTGGCCATTTGGCCAAGCTGCCCTTGGTACTTCCTCCCAGTTGTCACTGCTGGTGAACCTCAGGTGACTCATTTCTCACCTGAACTCCAGGGAACAGGCCAACCACAGAGCCAGAGCCACGACTCTGCCCCTCCCCCACCCCTCATAAGAAGAGCTAGCCTCATGGTTACACTCCTGGGACCCCCACAAACGGCCAAGGAGCTGGGCCTTGGGAAGCTGGGGTGCTGTGGCTTGGTGTGGATTGTTCTTGGCTCAGTGTCTTACACTCATGACACCCTCACCTCAAGCAGGGACCAGTAACATCCTCCCAAAAACATGTCTGGTTGCCCAGGGTGAGTTTCTGGGATCAGACTCAGCCTGGGAGGAAACAAGACTGAATGAAAACAATACTACAGTCTGAGGCTCGGTACCCCACTTCTTGCTGTCCCCAAGTCCCCTCAGGGAAGTTAGCAGACTAGCCACTGGGTCAACTTGGGAGCTCAGGGCCCCCAGTGCTTGACCCTCCTGGGGACAGGTCACAGTCTTTGCTCTGAAGAACAAAACAAAACATGTACTTATCCCCCCCCCCCAAAATTAGTGTGGCAACAGCACAAGGACAGTAATACTGCTCCCAGGGAAAGAAAGAGAGGTTGATCTCTTCTACCTCTGGGCCAGCCACTGCTCCCTTGGGAGTTCTCTCTGTCCTTTGTCTCCAAGTTGTCCAGAGCTGGCCCTGCAGGGCCCTGTGCTGCCCAGTTAGTACATGGACCCCACTCCCCTTCTCTGGCAAGGCGACGCCCTGCATAACCTTGTCCAGGTATCACGGGCTGCAGACAGACCGGGATGTGCTCTGTGGGCCACTGTGTGGGGAAGGAAGCAGGAGGCGGGTCACGGTTAACCTGCAGGCAAGATGAGACAGAGAGCCCCTGCCCCACCCCACATCAAACATGCAAAATGTGTGGCCTCAGGAACCCCAGTGGCGCATTCTTCTCCCTCCTGTGATTGTGGGTGTCACTACAGGAGCAGCCAAGATGAGGCCAGCTTCTTCTAAGGCTATAGAGCAAATGTGGGGGAACACACGTCTCCTCACGTGTTCCCCTGGGGGGCCACATCTGCACCTTCAGCTGCTCCCAAACTTCTCTGATCCACTCCCTTGTGACATGGAGGGCCTTGGCCACCCAACTCATAGCACAAACATTTCTTGGGTCCCTGCTATTTGGCAAGCCCTGTGCTAGGGTCACTGGGACACCCTTCACACAGGAAACTCGCATTTCCCAGGGGCGGGAGGCTGACGGATGAGTAGTAACAGTGAGGCACCTCGGAGGTGGGCAGTAGCATGGACCTTGAAGTGTGCTGAGACTCCCTGAGGGGAGAGGCCTCTCCGCCAGCCATTCTCAGATCGGAGCCTGTTGCCTACTGCACACTGGGTCTCGGGAGATGTTTATCAAATAAATAAGTGATTGTGGAAGATACGAGATTCCAGGCCAATAGCTGCAGCCTCCTGCCTGTACATTCCCTCCCCAGTTTCCTGAGTCATTGTTCTGAGGACCTAAGTGACAGGCACGTCCCCAGGATGTTGCCTTCTTTTGAGATGGGTGACCAGGAAGAAGCCCCAACGTGAGAGCTCTGTGGGAGGAACCCCACAAAGCTGGATGGAGTCGTGATACAAGCTCTGAGAGAGACACTCCCCTCAGGACCAGTGGACCCCCTCCCTCCCAATTCCTAGGATAGGAAGAGCCAGAGAAAGGGATGGAGGCTCTGGCATGATTCAACACTCAGCACAATATTTATGGCATGCCTACCATGTGCCAGACTCACGCCCCACATCCCAGCTGGGCAAGAGATGGATGAGGTGCCCAGCCCTGCCACCTACACCGCAGGTCCCTGCCAGCCTGCTCAGGGATACCAGCCAATTCACACTGAGGTGTTGATGACTGATAGGGCTGGGGGAACATTTATATGCTAAGAACAGCTGGAGCTGGCAGTGCTCAAAGCAAAAACAGTGACTCACCCGCGGGTGGGCGGTAGCGGTTCAGATGTGGGGCCCAGGAGTCAGGGGACATACTTTGAACAAGGTTATCCATTCTTTATGCAACCAAAAGCTGCAGGGCACTGCCTAGTCCTGCTCAACCTTGTACAAAGTCCTGGAGTCATCAAATAAGTCAGTCAGCAGGAATTACCCAGCACGGGGGTGGAAGGTGGGGGAAAGCTGAAGGGGGTGTCTGGGAGCATTGGGGGGTGGTGGGAGGTGCTGACCTTAGTGATAAACCAAAGCAATACCTGCTCTGATGGCTGAAATGGAACTGAAAAGTAAGTGAATCCCCCAGGGGTGGTGTCTCATGCCTGTTAATCCCAGCGCGGGGGAGGCTAAAGCCGGGAACATCTCTGCATAATTGAGTCCAGCCTAGGCTACCATAATGAGTTCTAGACAAGCCTGGGCAACAACATGGGAGCCTGTCTCCAAAATGGAGGTGGGGTGGTGGCAGAGACGCAACTCAGTTAGCAGGATGTTTAGCATGCATAAAACCCTGGTCAGCTCCCAGCATGGGTGGAGGATCAGAGGTTCAGGGTGACCCTTGGCTACACAGTGAGTTCAAGGCCCATCCTGGGCTACATGAGACCCTGACACACACACAAAAAAAACAAAAAACAAAAACCCACAGAAGCAAAGTCATTTGTTCTAGTAGATGTGAGGCACCTCCCAGTTGATTTCAGCTTCACTGTACCACCAACCTCGGCCTCAGTCCATCCACCTGTGGAAAGGATCAGTCAGCAGCCTCACGGCCTCAGGAGATGAGGCTGCAGGGCTGGGAAGGGCCGTAGGCCTTGCAGGCTGGGACCGTTAGTCTTCAATGGCTGGACTTGGAATCACCTGGGAGACACACCTCTGGGTAAGTCTGTGAGATGTTTCCAGAGAGGGAACTGTTCCCTGAGAAGGGAAGCTGGTTGCCCTACATATGGGGGGCATCATCCCATGGGCTGCAGTCCTGGACTGTCCTGTTACCTCCTCACTGATGTGATAAAGCTCTGACAATTGGAGGTACAGTCCATCAAGGCGGCAGGAGAGGGAGGAGGTCACGTGACATCCACAGTCTGGAAGCCGAGGGACGGGACGGAACTCACCCTACTGTTGAGCTAGCTCTCAATCTCCTGACCAAGAAGCAGGACTAAGATGAGGCTTCCCACACCCGTTAGTGTAATCGGGAAAATTGCCCCCAAAGCATGGTGAGAGGCCCAGCTACCAAGTGGTCTATCCTGCCAGACAGACAACATAGGCTGAATTAAAGGCAGGAAAGGAAGTCAGCTGCACCTCAGCATTTCTCTCTCTCTCCTTCCCAATTATGAAACATTATGAGCAGCTGCCTCCTGCTCCTGCTGCGTGCCTTCCCAGCCATAATAGACGGGATTTTTTTCTCAAACTATAGGCCCAGACAAACCTCTCCCTTAAGCCAATCTGTTGGGTTGTTGCAAGGACTCTTTTTTCTGGGGCGATGTTAACAGATGTTTGTCCCCCTCCTTACAGGGTTCCAGTGACAAACCGAAGCACAATTCCACTACAGCCCATGTTTGCGGAACCAATAAGTTTACTGGGTTTACAGCTCACGGATGAGGGGTTACTTTACAGAAGCACGGACGGCCCCGCACCACTGAAGACCTCACCCCTGCATGGATGATGACTACCTTGTAGCTGCCCTCCCTCTCCCTTAGCCAACCTTCCCAGTGTGCATGCTGTAGCACCCAAGGCCACATGCCATTAGGGAAGAATTACACACACGTGGCAGCAGTGCAGGAGGGAGCGGCTCATGACTCTGCCCACCCCCTCCTATAAGGGACCATCAGCAGCCATCATGCTCACCTCAGGGTCTCTTGCAAATAGTCACAGCTGTGCCAATGCAGTGGTGGCATTCCGCAGAAGGTAGCGTTCTGCAGCACGGGTATTTTGTCACAAAATGAGAAAAGTAACTAACGTAGAAAATTGGTACCGATGAGAGAGGGTCGTTGTGGTGATGAACCTGCAGGCCTTTGGATTGGTTTGTGAGAAGACTGTGGAAGACTTTAGTAAGCCTTAGAATGCAGTGATCAGTTTGATGGGCCATTGTGGTGAGAGCCTGGAAGACCAGACTGCCAAGAAGAAATGTGAATAGTAAAAGTGGGGCTCTTTAGGTTTCAGAGGAGAGTAGGACTCTATTCAGAAGTGGCCCACTGGCCATTTGGTTATCTTGTGGCAGAGAGTGCCTGCTTCCTGCCCATGCCTTAAGTTCAAAAGCAACGGACTAAGGTGGTTAGTAGGCTGTCAAGACAGCATAGCACCCAAGCTGCAGCGTGGTTACTGCTCACTGCTTTTAATCAGTTCTTCCACAAGACCGTTCTAAATAAGAGAAAACTGTGCAGTTTGATATGGACAGGAGTCTGAGTTTAAAGATGCACAAAGGGCTGGAGAGATGGCTCAGCGGTTAAGAGCACCCGGACTGCTCTTCCAGAGGTCCTGAATTCAATCCCCAACAACCACATAGTGGCTCACAACCATCTATAATGTGATCTGGTGCCCTCTTCTGGCCTGCAGGTGTTCATGCAGGCAGAACACTGCATACATAATAATGAATGCATCTTTTAAAGAAAAAAATAAAGATGCAGAAAAGATGAATGCAGAGGCATTAATACCATTAGAACACTGACCTGTGCCCTAGAGACAAGATCCTGTCACAGCAAAAGCTGCCGCTTATAAAAATGAAAAGTCATGTGAAAGGAGAGAGCCTGGATTTAGTGCTCCACTGCTGGGTTCCCTGCTAGAAAACTGTATGGGCAAGTTCAGCTGACAGGGCTCCCGGAGACCAGACCACACTCCCGAGCTGGGAGCAGAACTTTGCAGTGGCATCTGCTTAATGCCCACATCAGGGTACCAGGAAAATCACTGATGCCGGGTAATGCGTGGCAAAGTTGGCTCCCCTGCAAGGAAACTACTGGGTAAAGCTATGAAAGTGAACCCTAAATTGTAGGAGAGCCCTAGGACACTGGTTCTCACCCTGTGGGTTGCGACTCCCTTGGGGACCAATGACCCTTTCACAGGGGTCATAGGGGTCACAGGGGTCACATATCAGACATCCTGCATATCAGATATCTGCATTATGAGTCATAGCAGTAGCGAAATTACAGTTATGAAGTAACAACAAATATAATTTATCGCTGGGGGCATCACCACAACATGAGGAACTGTATTAAAGGGTCGCAACATTAGGAAGGTTGCGAACCACTGCCCTAGGGTGTTGACTATGCCAAGGCTAGGATACCCACTAAGGAAAACTTCAGGCACAGAACAGAGCTGACCTGAGAGGCTGTATGCACTGCAGGCTGTAGGATTTCAGGGGTGGACCATTCAAGCCTATTGGAACCCAGATAATGCTACCACAAGCCCTAGATGCCAGACATGGTACCGCAGGGTTTTCCCTCAAAAATCTTGATATTATTTCAGTCCATTCCCCTTCCCCTTGCCGCCCCACCCCCACCCCCGCTATGCCCACATCCTTCCCTTATGGAATGGAACTATTTGCTCTGTGCCGTTCGTTTTTTGCAGATTGACAGAAGCACAAATAATACACACATGTGAACCTATCTGTTCCTTTTCTTCACCACGCAGCCTGGCGTTGGCATTAGTGACTCTGACGGCTGGCTCTGCTGCTCTTTTCTGTGACGGCTTTGCTGTCCTTGGAGGAAGCATCGTGAGTGACTCAGCACAGTAAGATATCTGTTACCCCAGCAGCACTTCCAGCTCCTGGTGTGGACCGGGAACTTCCTGGAGCCAATGGGTACTGTGTGCGTGGTCTTCTCGTTGCTCCCATAACTGATTTTGGGCATCAGAATCTTGCCCTTGAGTCTTCTCCATGCCCAGCTGCTGACACTTCCTGTTGTGCTTAAATCTGGCCCGTCCGTCTGCCAGGTGAACTTCTTGGACCTCTTTTTGATGATCCTGGGTTTCACCAGAGGCTGGAGGGCAGCCACCTTGCAGCATCACTGAGGGAGAAAACACTCTGCCATTTTATGTTGGAAATACATAACTTACATATGTTTATTTGCAAGAGGCTCACAGAGATTGCTGCAAGCCCCTGAAGAGGTCTCAGCTTTTCAACAATATTAGGACTATTAAGATTTTGGGGACTCACCCAGGCATGATGACACAAGCCTCTCATCCCAGCACTCGGGAGGCGGAGGCAGGAGAATCTCTGAGTTCGAGGCCAGCCTGGTCTAGAGAATGAGTTCCAGGACAGCCAGGGCTACACAGAGAAACCCTGTCTCAAAAAAAATAAATAAATAAAAATAAAAATAAAAAAAAATAAAATTCTGGGAACTGAACTAAATGTGAGCCTTCGAGAGAAAAGGGGTAAAGTGTTACAGATAAAAATTATAGGTTTGGGTGTTGTAGTGAGAATTTTGGGTTTCTTTAAAAAAAAAAAAACCCAGTTATGGGTTTCCTCCCTTGTTCTCGCTTTGCTGCCTGACCTCCGCCATCATGGGTCGTATGCACGCTACCGGGAAGGGCCTTTCCCTTTGCCGTAGCATCCCCATGTGACTGAAGTTGACGTCTCATGATGTGAAAGAGCAGATTTACAAACTAGCCAAGAAAGGCCTGACCCCCTCCCAGACAGGCGTGACCCAGAGGGACTTACATGGTGTTGCACAGGTCCGTTTTGTGACTGGTAATAAAATCCTGAGAATCCTTAAGTCCAAAGGCCTTGCCCTTGATCTCCCAGAGGACCTCTACCACTTGATTAAGAAAGCCGTTGCTGTCCACGAGCACCTTGAGAGGAACAGAACGGATACAGATGCTAAATTCCATCTGACTCTGATAGAGAGCAGGATTCATCTAAGCGGGTGCTCCCCACCCAATTGGAAATATGAGTTGTCCACAACCTCGGCTCTACTGGCATAAATTTTCTTGTGTGCGCAGCAATAAAATCACTTTGAATAAATAAATAAATAAACCCAGGTATGTTTGGAATATGTTTTTCATCCTAAGCGTGTTTCAATCCTAAGCGTGGAATACGGGGCTGCTTCAGATTGCCCACAGCAGCTGACTACGGTTTGCCCGTGCTCTAGCAGGGGCGTGGTTTTGCCAGCTGAAGATAGTTTACATTTGGAATTCTGGGGGCTCCTGAGAGGATATAGAATACTAGTGCCCCAGAGGGGCTCAGGCGCTGCTACTGCCCCTGCTGCTGCTGCTGCTTTTGCTGGTTGCTGACTGATGGTATTGCTGTTTGCTGGTTGGAGATATCCTGACAACAAAGACTGGACTTGCCCTGAAGATCTCAACACCTCCTAATCAGCAGGAAGTAGTCTACAGAGATCTGTGCCCCCCCCTTTTCTCTCTATCCTCCTTTCCCTCCTACCTAGTGTTTGGGGATTGGAAGAGATGGAAGGGTGTGGGGAGGTAGGAAAAAGAACCTGATAAAGTAGCCAAAGGCCTGGCTAAAGGGCATCAAATTGAGGAAGAGCGGGCTTGTGATTTGTGATAGTCAATTGTCATTGTCAACTTGATCAGATTTGGAATTACCTAGGAGACATGCCTAGTGGTCCACCAAGGGTATTTCCAGAGAGGTTAACTGAAGACAGGCTGAATGTGGGCAGCGCTGTCCATGATCTGGGGGCCCAGACTGAATAAGAAAGGAAACAGGAGAAAGCCTGATGGGCACCTTCATTCTCTTCTCTCTGCCTCCTGACTGGCAACTTGATGCAACCGGCCTCCTCACATAGCCACGGCTGGGAGCCGCTCTGGGCTCTAAACTGTATCCCCTCACACTGTGAGCCTTCCTCAAGTTACTTTTTCTTTTTTAAGATATATTTACTTATTGTTATGTATACAGTGCCCTGCCTGCATATACACCTACAGACCTGAAGAGGGCACCAGATCTCATTATAGATGGTTTGTGAGCCACCATGGGGTTGGGAATTGAACTTAGCACCTCTGGATGTGCAGTGAGTGCTCTTAACCTCTGAGCCATCTCTCCAGCCCTCCTTAAGTTACCTTTTATTTTCCCCTTGGGTTTTCAAGACAGGGTTTCTCTGTGTAGCCTTGCCTGGACTCACTTTGTAAACCAGGCGGGCCTTGAACTCACAGCGATCTGCCTGTCTCTGCCTCCCTAGTGCTGGGATTAAAGGCGTGCGCCACCATGCTCAGCTTCCTTAAGTTATTTTTGTCAGATATTTTGGTCACTATGATTAGACAAGTTACGCACAGGGTGAGTGTTCACTGATCAACTGGGGCCTGACTGGTTTTGAGGGGCCTGGTCTGGTGGACCCTGGAGGTACTGGGTTACCACTGAGGTGACACTGCTCTCCGGTGGCCTTTCACCATCCTCCCATGAGAACCCCTGCATCCTACTTGATTGTTCCCGTTACCTGTTCCCATGAGACCTGCAGGCACTTGGGCTTCTTAGCCTCAGCCTTGGGTTGTGGTTCCCCTTCAGATCCCTTCACAGTTCCAGTGCCCTTGGCCACACAGTTTCTTTGCCTTCGCTCAGGCTCCTCTAGACCCCCCAAAGCTCTGTCCCTTCTCCCCTTCCACGAGAATCCAACTGTATTACTTTGCTGCTGCTATGATGAGACATCATGACAACTTATACGAGAGTTTATTTAGCGCTTACACTTCAAGACGGTTAGGGCCCATGATGGCAGAGTGGAGGCAACAGGCAAAAGGCGGCAGGAGCAGCAGCCGCCGAGAACCCACACACATCTCAATGCACGAACAGGAAGCAGAGAGAGCTCACTTGAAACTGTAGGCGGCTTCTTTTGAAACCTAAAGCCCGCCCCCAGTGACGCACTTCCTCCAGCAGGGCCACACCTCCTAATCGTCTTCAAACAACCACCAACTGTTCAAATGCTGGAGACATCTCACTAAACCACCACACACGGAGCATTCCTGGTCCTACAGGGATGAGCTGCTTCACAGCTCTCCTGAGGGGTGGGGGTGTGCCAGGATGGGGGTGCACAGTACTCACCCGTGGAATCCTTTCTTCCATCGCCTACTGTCCAGTGCTGGACTGTGTGCTCTGGAAACTTCTCCCTCCTGACCTCTGAGAATAAAGCGTACTCTGGCCTCTAACATAACCCTCTTAGCATTTCCTACAGGTGGAGGGTCAGCACCTCTGCCCCCGCTCAGCCTGAACTCCAACGTCTACCAGCCCACACCTTCTAAACACCAGCTCTAGTTATCTGACTCTGGCTAACCATGTGACACCACCATTCCCCGCCCCCCCCCCCCCATAGCGTCAGGCTGAGCATGTCTTCCTGTGGTCCACCAAGACCTTCAAGCATCTTGGTTTTTTTTCTCAGCTGCGCTTATCCCCTTTGAGCCTTACTTTCTCTGTTTTTCCTAGGCAGCATCCCTCGGAATTCTTTCCTTCTGGTGTGCAGGTGCCTTTGTGTGTCTGAGGCGCTGGCTGGGGTCTAGCACATGATACGCCTCCCACTCTTGGGAGGCTGAGGCAGACGGTAATGTGTCCCAGCCTATCCTGAGCCAAACGCTATCATGAGAAAAAGAATAGCTGGAATGTTCAAATAAAAGCTTTATAAAAGGAAAGTTTGGCTGCCGGGGTTCTGAGACACAAATCACCTTTTCCACAATGACTTTGTGGTTCTCGTGGACAATACCCAACAGCCTGGGAGGGGCTCTGGAGGAGAAAGTAACCTCTCACAGGAATATTATGGGGTGTCCACTCTGGACTCCACGACCTTCCCCCGCCCCCCCATCCCAGCCTGCTCCCTCTAACTTGAGAGAGTGAACTTTTTGCCACCACTTCTTTGTGGATGAGTCACATGATCGCAGGAGAACTTGGGGTTCCCTTTTTATTTTGTTTGTCCCTCAAATTACAGGTTAATTCAAGGAACACATCAGCCCGAGGGTCGAGCACAGAGGCAGATAACTTGCCCTCTGTGTGGAGAGCACCGGAGCCGTGCTCAGCTCCGCAACCAGATTAAATTTAAAAATAGACAGACAGAACGCGAGGGTGACACACAAGAGACCAGGGCAGGAAGGGGGTCTGAGGCACTCTGGGCTATATGGAATCAAGCCAGTCAAGGCCTATGCCTCAGTAGCTGGTGGTGGGTTTGCTAACGTCAGCTCTACTTGACCGCTAAGTTTCTAAACGAATTTGCAAACTTCAAGTGGTTGACATAACATTAGCATCTCGTTAAGGCAGATCAGCAAGTACCACAAAACAGATTATTCCCTGGACAGAGCCGGAAGGTCCGGAGGGGGCCAGGCGCAGAGTCCTGCTGGGGAAACGGCCCAGAGAACTGGATACAGAACACACAGGGGTGCCCTTGGCCTAGCCGAACTGTTCCTCACACTTCTTCTGACTCATCCTGACTCACGGGACAAGAGATAGAACATGTGAGTTCCGAGATAGAGGTCATGACCCGGGCTATCGCCTGGCCAGTGCCTGAGATTCACAGAGGAGGTTTTAGCCTGCTTTGAAGGAAGCTTCAAGGCCGTGGTCCCACTTCAGTTCCAAGGAAAGCTATATACATAGCTGAGAACTTCAGGTCTCTGGCACAGGGGTGGGGGTGGGGGTGCCTCTAAGCCATGGCCTAGCTGTTCCCCCACCCCAGGCGTGACCTGGGCAGCCACGTCATGCCTGCCACAGAGGAAACATGGAGAAACCAGCTTGGGCCACCCCCGCAGGGTGGGAGCCACTTCCCAACCTGTTGGTCCTCCCCCTCTTCCCTCCAGGGAAATGAGTGGTTCTGCTAATTGCTGCTAATGAGCAACGTGGGGCCGTCAGTGTGGCTGTTTCTGCAGCCAGGAGGCTGACAGGGAGGGCGGGAGCTGCAGGTGGGTGAGAGAGTAGGAGTGGCCGCCAGTGGTCACTCTGTATGCTGCTGGGTCACTGACCCCCTTTCCTGCTTTCATACCTGTCTCTTCAAGCCACGACCTGGGTACTGGGCCCTGAACTTTGGACAGGACTCTCAGAGAGAGTCCTTCAAGTCAGATGCTCAGGAACTGGCACCATGAGTCCCCAAGTTGCTCAAGACTTGGGTTGGGGAACCATCCTTGATTCATTTCTTCCTCCCCACCTGCATCTGTCTTCCACATGGCGCGAACTCTATGAAGGCCCAGAAGACGCCAGTGACTCCAGTCACTTTTCTCCATGGGCACAGCCCCCCCCCACCCCCCCCACCCCCCCACCCACCCCACCCCACCCAGGTGAACCCGGACACAGCAGCAGCCTCACACCTCAGCTGTTCTGATGTTTAGTTTCAGGAGACAGAATAGAAGCAGAGACCCACAACCAAACAGTAGGCAGACCTGGGAAGGGTTTTAGGAGCCAGAGGGGTGGAGGACCCCAGGAGAGAACACGGCCCACAGAATCAGCTAAGCAGGGGGCTCACAGAGACTGAAGCCGCAATCACTAAGCCTGCATGGGTGTATACACCATACGCTGTGATTGTTTAGCTTGGGGGTTTTGTGGGACTACTAACAGTGGAAGTTGGGGGAGGGGGAGGCGTGTCTCTGACTCTTTTGCCTGCTCTTGGGATCCTTTTACTCCTACTGGGTTACGTCGTCCAGCCTTGATATAAGGGTTTGCGCCTAGTCTTGTTGCATTTTATGGTGTGGTGTTTAGGTCTAACCCTGTGAGGCCTGCCTTTATTATTTATTTTAAGAAAAATGGGGCACAGTGGATCTGGGGGGAGGGGAAGGGAGGGGAGAGGAGACTAGGAGGAGTGGAAAGAAGGAGTGGATGTACTGAATGAAAGAAGAATAAATAAAAAGGAAAAGATTGCGTCAGGGCCAGTGCAGTGGTACAGCGGGGGAAGAACAGTGACAGCTGTCAAGCCTGCCGACCTGAGTTCTACCCCAGGACTCACATGGCGGGAGAAAACCAACTCCTGTGACTTGTCCTCTGACTTCTACATATATGCTGTGGTCTGCCAGTGTTAGTGTTTATGCACATGCATGAACACACAAACACACAGACACACACACACACAATGTAATAATAGCAAAATTTCAAGGTCATCCAGATGTATAGCAAGACCCAAGCTACTCGAGACTCTGTCTCAATAACAAACTTAGACAAACATTAAGTCTAATTTTCCAGTAAAAGCCCTCTCTAACAGTTGCTTTCGGAAGGGGGTCTTTTTTTTTTTTTTTTTCCAAGACAGGGTTTCTCTGTGTAACCTTGGCTGTCCTGGACTCGCTTTGTAGTCCAGGCTGGCCTCGAGCTCACAGCAATCTGCCTGCCTCTGCCTCCCAAGTGCTGGGATTAAAGGCATGTGCCACCATGCCCAGCTTATTAAGGTATTCTTAAAAGTATTTGTTGTGATTTTATTATTTGTTGTTGAGAGAGGGTCTTATACGGTAATAAAAGCTTGCCTATATCTTACTTTCTGTGAACCCCAAGCTAGCCTGGAGCTTGTGGCAATCATCCTGCCTCAGCCTCCTGAGTGCTGGAATTATAGGTGGAAAATAACAGGCTCACAGTAATATAGTCAATATTATATGACACAATATAACGTACATAATATAACAAACTTACTCTAATTATGATCCCAGTGACGTGAGTACAAGCACTGACCTTGAAACATTTTGAAATGGGCACAGGAATGCTGGGCATCATCTGGTAGACCCTTTGGAGTAATCTGATCTGTGTGGTTGTGTGTGCCTTTGTCTTCTGCTCAGCTATTTGTCCCCTCCACTTGACAATAAAAATTATTTCAGGAACCAGCAAGATGGCTTAGCAGGCATAGGTGCTTGCCACACAAGCCTTGCTATCTGACTTTGATTCCCTAGAACACAGAAAAGTAGGGAGAAAGAACAAACTCCACTAAGTTGTCCTCTGACCTCCACGAGTGCACTGTGGTGTGCCCGCAAAACACACACACACACACACACACACACACACACACACACACACACACACACACGCAGAGAGAGAGAGAGAGAGAGAGAGAGTTTCTAATTATTCCAAATACTGTCTTTGATTGCCTTGTAAGATAGCAACCATATTTAAGATTTAGTCTACTTTTATTTATTTATTTACTTAGATACACAGGTTTCTCTGTGTAGCCTTGGCTGTCCTGGCGGTGGCACCACTCACTGCTTAGCTAAAGAGGCTGCGTGACAAGGCTTCGCCTCTCATTGCTTGGAACTGCAGGACAAGATTTCAGTTCTTGGTCTGAATGGTTGCCATTGTTTAGCTAAGGAGACTACGTGACAAAGTTCCAGCTCCCGGCTGAGTGGATATAGCCCCAACTTCTCCTAGTTTTATTAGTTTATCAAATCATTCATATAATGGCTTTTGGATACACTGACTTGTCTCCTTTTGCCCTCAAAACATTGGTGGTCTGAGATGGTCTGGGAGAGGGAAATAAGATGGAAAATCTTGTTAAAAGAAGTAATACAAGGCTTATCTATTGAAAGTTAAAAGATGCCAATAATGATGAAACTGCTGAGCAGGGTGCCCTACGTCCCCGGAGATTAGGACGGAGGCCAAGACTGTGAGAGTAAGCCTGGGACATGCTTTGCTTATTATAAAGTTAAAACATTCATGTGTCTATAGAAAGAAATAAAATGCAAATTTTAGAGTTAAGAATCAAGGGAAAAGAATATAAGTTCTTATTTTAGAAATTATAAGTTAATCATTAGAAGTCTTATTGCATCTTGCAAGAAAGGCTTGAAAATAGATTATAGTGTAGCTTGTTAACAATTTTTTATTTTGCTAATTGTTAGTTAGGAATTAGCCTTTTTTGGATTCTGAATTTCTCTCCTACCCAACTTTGTCTACTTGGCCCAGGATGTGTGATCACTGAACTTTATGATCATGATTATTCAGAGATGTTCTGATTCATGTTGGGTGACTGGTCACATACTAGACGTTCTTTGAAATGCAAGTATAGATCGATGTAGTCACTGTTGTAAGATATAAAAATAAACCCCGTGGCCCTGGGAAGTCAGTCTCATCTGTAACCTACCTCCCACTGCAGCAACAGACGATACATTCTCAGAGGCTCAGAGAAAGATTCAAACTGCTGTCCAGTGCAATTTCTTTAAGTCGCCTGCTACATCCACCCTTCTCAAGCCCTGACCTCTCTGCTGGAGCTGGTCCCCCAGCATCCCAGAACTCACTCTGTAGGCCAGGCTGGCCTCGAACTCAGAGATCCACCTGCCTCTGCTTCCCAAGTGCTGGGATTAAAGGCGTGAGCCACCAAGCCCGGCTTTTTTCTTTTCTTTTCTTTTCTTTTCTTTTCTTTTCTATGTGTATGTGTGTGTCTATGTGCACATATCCAATGTCTGTGTGGGTACCCAAGGAGGTCTGAACAATATTGAAGCTGAGGACTGAACTTGAGTCTTCTGGAAGAGCAGCAAGCATCCTTAATCAAGCCCTTGCCACGCCCAGTCTCTCTCTCCCGTCTCTGTCTCTGTCTCTCTCTGTCTCTGTCTCTGTCTCTCTGTCTCGCTGCTGCTGCTGCTGCTGCTGCTGCTGCTGCTGCTGCTGCTGCTGCTGCTGCTGCCTGTGAACCAGATGTGTGTCTCAGCTCCTGCCCCAGCACATGCCTGCTCATCTGCTGCCATGCTCCCTGCCATGATGGTCACAGACTCACCCTCTGAAGATGTAAGCTAGCTCCCCGATTAAATGCTTCTTTTTATGAGTTTCTTTGGTCATGGTGTCTCTTCACAACAATAAAACAGTAACTAAGACAGACAAAACACTGATGCACATAAAAAAATAAATCTAAAAAAATTTAAATCACCAATCAACCAATTAAAAGAAAGTTTCAAAAATTTTACTTAATTAAACAAGCTATAGACTATATATTTTTCTTTTAATATTATTGAACTCATACCACTACACTAATTGGATTTTAAATTGTAGTGGAGTCTGTCACTCTCTCATGCCAGGAAGCCATTCACAACGAGGTTATTAATGTCTATATAATTTTCCATTGTAAAATGCAACAGCGTTTACTTAAGCTTTTATCTGCTCAGACTGGACACTCATTCCTTTTAACTGTTACACATAATGTCTCAATAAAACCTGTTCAAAATATTTGAAAGCATCTCTAATTACTTCCTCAAGCTAGGTTCCTAGAATGGAAATAGCTAGGTCAGAGGTTATAAATTTATTTACAGCTGTCAATAATGTATTTTCTCAGATCATGCTTGAAAAAGAATAGCAATTCCTCTCTCTCTCTCTCTCTCTCTCTCTCTCTCTCTCTCTCTCTCTCTCTCTCTCTCACACACACACACACACACACACACACACACACACACACACAGGGACACACAGGGACACACACACACTTACCCTTTTTTGACAAGACATCATTATGTGTCCCAGGCTGGCAATAAATTCAGGACCCTTCTGTCTCTACCTCACAAGTTCTAGAATTACAGGTGTGTGTCACTATACCTCTTCCTTTTCTTTACCACAAAAAATAAAATAAGCCGGGCATGGTGCACACGCCTTTAATCCCAGCACTTTGGGAGACAGATGCAGGCAGATCTCTGTGAGTTCGAGACCAGCCTGGTCTACAAAGTGAGTACTGGACAGCCAAGGCTACACAGAGAGACCCTGTCTCAAAAAACCATCATCATCATCATCATCATTATAGTAATAGTGATAATAAATAGGGCATGCCTTTAATCCCAGCACTCAGGAGGCAGAGGCAGGCAGATCTCTTTGAGTTGAGACATGCCTGGTCTACAGGGTGAGTCCAGGATGGCCAGGGGTGTTACACAGAGAAACCCTGTCTTGGGGGAAGAAATAGAAATATCCAGGTGAGGTTTGAAACGTCTGTCTTTCTTGTCCTTGAGACAAGAAGGCATTCTTTGGCGGCTAGTGATTTGGTGGTCACAAGGCAAGCACTGGCTTGAGGATGGAGTAAACAGAAAGGGCAGAATTTCCTCAACTCCAAAATGAAGGGTCTGGAACGCCAAAAGGGACTCAAACACGCAGGAATCTCTGGAGCCGATGTCCCATGGACAGATCCCAGCCCTCGGGTACCAGGGCCCGGGACTGCCCACACAGGACTCCCCTGAGCAGTCTTCCCTTGCTCATGCCTGCTCAGCACAGGCCGTCCCAGCAACCTGAGCTTGCTCCGCTCCTGCAGCCCCGTGTCTCCTAAGCACAGCAATGTCCAGGCATCTGAAAGGACCAAACTGGAGGCCAAGTGTGAACTGGTCAATAGCCACTTCCAGGGCCTGAGGGAGGTGGCTCGGCAGTTAAGAGGAGAAGACACAGGTTCAGTTCCCAGCCCCGGCAGGGTGGTTCACAATCATCCAGCTGGTGTGTTCCCCATTTCCAGGGGATGCCTTCTTCTGACTCTGTGGGCACTAGGCACACATGTGGTTTGCATACGCACAGGCAGGCAAAATACTTGCACACAAAAAATGAAATAAATAAGTCTTTAAAACATTTTTTTTAAAGCCACTTCCCTGAGCCTCCCAAATACTCCTCAGGGCTCCGCTGCTTTAGTTTCCACACTAGGCTTTGCTCAGATCTGCCAACAGGGTAGACACAGCTGGGGCATTGTGCTGCCAGCCTCAAACCTCAGCACTTGGGAAGCAGAGACAGGCGGATACACAGTTCTGTGAGTTCTGTCCCACCCAGGGTTACAGAGTAAGACCTAGTCTCAAAGTAACCACATAATAAATAGATAAATAAATAAGAAGTTGATGGCTGCTCAGACTTCCAGGGTCTCCTGCAGACCTCTTCTGATAGCTCCTGGATTGTAAAGAACTACTTGCTAAATATTGAGAATAAGAAGTGACTCAAAGGAGTCCGGACATCCAGGGCTGCCCTGGAGGTTAGTTTTTCTAATTTCCCCTGCTTCCTCTCAGTCTCGAGAACCCCAAGTCTTTCCAAAGTTGCCTCCTATGGACCCATGGTCTCTCACAAGGCTTGCTATCCCAGATCCACAGTTTGCAGGATTGAAGTGGCCCCCAGAATCTTCTGGAATTCTGTTCAAAACAACTGTGGCAGCTGCGCTTAACATGGCTCCCCACTTCACCACTCTGTCCACCTTCCCCACCATACACATGAGGGCATGAGCCCAGGAGAAGAACCAGCTCACATGGCTTCCTAGTAGGAAGGTCAGGACTCAAATGTCATAGGATCTTGACAAGCTTGCAGCGTCCTAGTTTGGAAGTACCCACCAAGTAGGGTCACAAAGGGAATGGTGAACTCCCGGATGTAGGCCTGGTGTTGCAGTTCACAAGTGGACACACTGTGTTTAGACGGCATTAACTACAACGTATTCATGACTTCCACACAGAAACAAGTTTTCAAGTCTCAGATCCTTACATCCTCCCTTCTTTGTTCTCATCATCAAAAAGATGTGCTGAAGCCTTAGCAGCCTCCATTCGTGCCCTTATTCCTCCTCCCCCTGCAATATGACCCCACATCAAACAGGGATAACTGCAACAGGATGTCCGTGGTCCAGCCAGAGTCCACTCCACATTACTCCCCATAACTGCAATAAATAAATAAAATGGCCCCTATCTCTGCACTAGGGAGGTCAAGGAGAACCGAGAGTTCACTGTTAAACTGGCTGCCTTAGTCACTTTTCTATTGCTGTGATAAGACCCCATGGCCAAAGCAACTTACAAAAGGAATTATTTATTTGGGGCTTACAGTTTCAGAGGGTGAGAGTCCATGACCGTCATGGCAGGGAGCATGGCAGCAGGCATGGCACTGGAGCAGGAGCTGAGAGCTCACACCTTAAGATACAGATCCTGGGCGTAGAGAGCTAGCCAGAAATGGCATTGGCTTTTGAAACCTCAAAGCTACCCCCAGTGACATACCTCCTCCAGCAAGTCACACCTCCTAATCCCTCTCCCAAAACAGTTCCACCAACTGGAGACCAAGTATTCAAATATATACCTCTATTGGACCCATACTCATTCAAACCACCACACTGGACTACATAACAAGTTTAAAGCCAGACAGTGGTGGCGCACGCATTTAATCCCAGTACTTGGGAGGCACAGGCAGGCAGATCACTGTGAGTTCAAGCCCAGCCTGGTCTACAAAGCAAGTCTAACAGAGAGACTCTGTCTCGAAAAAACTAAAAAAAAAAAAAAGAGTTTGAGGCTAGCCTGGGCTACATGAGCCTGTTAAAAGAATAAAATAAAATAAACCAAAGAATTCCAATTTACACTAGGAGAAGCGATACCCTATGAATGTATTGTGACTTAACTAGTCCATGAAACACTTGTCCAGGAAGGCAAACTTTGTAAACAGCCTGACTGTTGAATTCAGGAAAAATCCCCAATCACAAGATTTTCCCAAGAGTGCAAGACCCTCCCACCACGATCCACTACTAGGCCTGTTTAACCCTGTACTAGCGCGATCTTTGCCAAACCCTCCTAAGTCTTGCAGCAAAGGGGCCACCTTAAAGCAGACCTCAAAACCTCAGTACCCCACTTCTATCCTCTCCATCTTCATTCTAGGACCCTTACAAGACAGCGCAGTGGTGGCGCATGCCTTTAATCCCAGCACTTGTGAGGCAGAGGCAGGCGGATCACTGTGAGTTCGAGGCCAGCCTGGTCTACATATCGAGTTCCAGGATAGCCAGGGCTGTTATACAGAGAAACCCTGTCTCGAAAAAACAAACAAACAAGATAGAGCTTTTCCTTAGCCCAGTGCACAACAAACTCTACTGTTGTACCAGCTGGCTGTCAGTAGTGCTTTCTGGAAGCTACATATCTGACAGGGGCTTGACATGGAAACAGACATGTCTGCTGATGAAACCTTGGCCCAGCAAGCTACATGCTCTGCCCAAGACCATGGGAGCTCCAGGAGAGCTCAGGCTCCCTCCTCTAAGCCACGGATCACCCACTCCACCGCTGAGCAGCCCTGTCCTGCACAGACCAGGTGCTGTCTGTCTATCAGGGTGACTCAGGGGAAGGGATCCTCCCAGGGCCTCCTAAGTAATCCAGCTGGGCAAAAATATAAACGAGAGAGACCAGTGGTTAATTAACTCCAGCCAATTAGCGTCTGGACTTGTGCGGATGCCCAGACAGGTTGAAGTGTGGTCACCACTCACCGGATGCCAGGAAGGTTGGTAGGCTGGCTTCCAACAATAGAGGCAACCGGGTGGGTAATAGTTATGGAGTAACTGTTGGGGTTTACTCGAATGTCAGGGGTGCTTAGCGAAATGCTCATAAAGAGCCTGGTGATCAGACTGCGGAAAAAGCCCGACAGCCTTTGGACATCTCTGGACCCCTTCCCAGCCAGTGCATGACCCAAAAAAGAATCAGGATGCAAAACAGGAGCAAAACAGGAGCCAAGACCCAGCTGGCCACGGGGTCTCGGGTTTCCAGCTGAGAATCTGTGTCTGTTGCCACCTAGCGGCCAGGTGCAGAGCCTCCGGTCTCGCTGCTCCATCAGCTGGTTTGTTTTTTGTTTCTTTGTTTGGGGGGGGGGGGTTGTTTGTTTGTTTGTTTTGGTTTTGGTTTTGGTTTTCGAGACAGGGTTTCTCTGTGTAGCTCTTGCTGTCCTGGAGTAGCTTTGTGGACCAGGCTGGCCTCGAACTCACAGCGATCCGCCTGCCTCTGCCTCCCTAGTGCTGGGATTAAAGGCGTGCGCCACCAGACAGCTGAATTCTTATGCATAGTGGAGCCTGTAGAGCTGATGGTTAAATTCTCGTGAATTTTTGCAAAATGGGTATTAAAAACATTTTTAGTGCATTAGCCTAGTATGCCTAAAGCTCTGGGTTTAATTTCCAGCACATACACACCTACACATTTGGAAGGCTGGACATTTAGCTCGCAAGTAGAACACTTGCTTAAACATTTGCAGAAAGTCCTAGAATCCATCCTCACTACTGCAAATATATTTGTGTGTGTGTGTTTATTAAATATTGAATTTGGGTACTGGAGAGAAGTGCCAGGTGATCTGATGCCCACTTCCAGCCTCCTTGTGCACCGGGCAAGCAAGTGGTGTGTAGACATATATACAGGGCAAAACACTTATACACATAAATAAATATCTCAAAGTTTACATTTAATTAGAAGCCAGGCATGGGGGCTTCATGCCCCTAATCCCTTGAGAGGCTGAGGCAGGATTACTGCTGTGAGTTTGAGGCAATCTGTGTTCTAGGCCAACCCGAAGTACAGAGTGAGACTTTGTCTTTAAAAAAAAAAAAAAAGGAGCCAAGCACATGTCTTTAGTCCCAGCATCCAGGAGGCAGAGACAGGTGGATCTCTGTAAATTCAAGGCCAGCCTTGCTCAACAGAGCAAGTTCTAGGACAGCCAAGACTACACAGAGAAATCCTGTCTTGAAAAACCATCAACAGCTGGGCGGTGGTGGCACACGCCTTAATCCCAGCACCTGGGAGGCAGAGGCAGGCGGATCGCTATGAGTTTGAGGCCAGCCTGGTCTACAAAGCGAGTTAAGGACAGCCAAGACTACACAGAGAGACCCTGTCTCAAAAAAAAAAAAAAAAAAAGAAAGAAAGAAAGAAAGAAAGAAAAAAGAAAAACCATCAACAACAACAAAATAGGGAGTGAGCTTGGGAGGACATTGATGCTTTCAAGCAGATGGCAAGAGAGGAATGTTTTGACATGTCTGGAAACTTGGAAAGGGAGAGCAAAGGCAGGGAGTGTGCTTGGGGTACGAGGTGGTGAGGAGACCAGTCCCAGATCAAGATCTGTGCCAAGACACTTCTACAGTGGAGAGGACCACGGGTGGGTGGCAGGATCAGGCCGTACTTGTCCTGTGCTGCAGGCTTGGGCTGGAGGCCTGGTCTTCCTCCTCTGACTTCCGAGAATCCAGGGACACTGTATTTGCAGTGAGGCAGCGTGGACCTTCTGTGAGCCGTGAACACTGCGACCTGCACACACCGGTCAATGAGAGACAGTGGTTTTCAGTGGCTGCGCTGAACATCGTGTGCAAGACCAGGGGTAGCGAGGAAGGAAAAGGCCCCGCGAGTACCTCCCTCTGCCTTTCCTCTCTTGTTCCCTCTCCTGCATGCCTTTCCTACTAAGATACCACCAGCTTGTCTGTGGGTGTTTGGAGAGTCCGTGCGCTGTACCCTGGCGGGGGGGGGGGGGGGGGGGGGGGGGCAGGGGGATGGACTGACTGTTGAGATGGAAAAATATCGGACCTTCAGCTATACTGGGAATTGCAGGTAACAAGTATTCTGCAGAAAGTTCATTATCTAAGTCAGGCTTTCAACCTTGAGGGTCAGGACGGGCTCGCTGAGCTAGCACATACTAACCCGAAAGCCTACGTGAGGGTCAGGATGGGCTCGCTGAACTAGCACATAGTAACCCCGAAAGCCTACGTGAGGGTCAGGACCGGCTCGCTGAGCTAGCACATAGTAACCCCGAAAGCCTGGGTAGGCGTGGGGTTACATAAACAAGAAACTCAGTAAGTGTAAACACAGCACAGGTGGACTCCGTTTCAGACACATCATCTGAAACTCAAACTTACCGAAGCCTCTGGTTTTCTTCTATTTTTAAATCTGCTCATTTCAGAGCAGCGTATACAAGGACTCGGTTTGGCAAACAGAAAAGTGCTGACTCAGTCCAACAAATGCTTCCCACGGTCTTACATGGGAAACGCCAGCGAAGGACGTGCCAGGTCTGTCACCAAGGCTCTCCGCGCAGCAAGAGCAGAAAGCGGGAACACAATGGCCTCACCGAGCAGCCAGCTTGTAAACTATGCGCAGACAGGCACGGAGGAGCTCCAGGGGAGCCCACGGGAGGGCACCGCATTGCCTTGCAAACCACAGAGGCTTTCTAGCGAGGCGGGCGCCCAGCAAAGTCTAGAAGGCTGAGTCTTTTGCTGCAATAAACCGTCATGAACAAAATCAGCCAAGGGAGGGAGGGTCTTATATCAGCTTATACTGTTATATAATACAAGAATTACCACTCGAGCACCAATCTCGGCGAGGGGCTGATAGATCATCTGAACCGCCTTTCCCAAGCTGATCAATCAGGACCTGTTCTTAGGGCAGTCTTTTATAGGAAAACCAGGAGCAGAAGACTGGGGGGTGGGGGAGCCGGGGCGGCCCGTAATGCGCTTTGGCCAACCATACAAAACAATATTACATTTTTGGCTAAAGACAAAGTATTATCAGCTAACCTTTAAGCTGATTGGTCGTTAAGTGAGGTAGGTGAGGTGGTCGTTAGGGTCTTTCAGAGGACAGCCAAAGTGTAGCCAGGTGTGTAGATAACAGAAGCGCAACCAGAGTGCAGCCAGAGGGTAGCAAAGTGTGTATGTAGATCATTGAGTCATCTAGTGAGGTGAACTTGACCCTCTGGCAGGCAGTGTTGTTAGTGTCAGCTATGAGTAATTACTTCTAGGAAGCAGAGTTGAAAAGTTTAAACTTTTTGAACTTAATTTCACCTTGTAAGCTGAGTACAGAAATGGTGGCAGCTATGTCAAAGACTAGGCCTCAACAGCAGTTCTACGTCACAGTGTATCTTCTAAGAAAATCAGGGCAGGAATTCAAGAAGACCGGAAACCTGGAGGCAGGAGCTGATGCAGAGGCTAAGGAGAGGCTCTGATTGCGGGCTTGCTCCTCCCCTTGCCTCACTCAGCCGCTTTCTCATAGCGTATTGTGGAGGCATGCTGAGTGCATGTATCAACCGTCAATAAAGCGCTGTTTAGCCAATCAGCTGGGCAGAAGGACAGGCAGTGGAAGGCGGGGCTTGCTGGGGGGGAGGAAGAGCAAGTTTGGTAGTTGAGGAGAGAGTGGGTTGACTGGGGAAGAAGAGGAAGGGGAGAAATGGCTGGAGAAACGTCTTAGTGCAAATGCTTGAGGTATATGTATTATATATCAGTTTAGAGTAGTTTGTTTATCATAGTTTAGGAGTTGATTTGTATTAGTTTAGATTCTTCCCAGCATTGAGCCAGATTCTGCCCAGGTTGTGCTAGCAGCTTTAAAGTACACTTCAGACTCTGTGTCTTTATTTAGCATCTTAGGCTGAACTGATACATTTTTACTGTAACACATCCCAGGCCACCTGCTTAGGAAAGGCACCACCCCCAGGAGGCTGGCCCTCCCACACCAATTGGTAATTAAGAGAATGCACTATAGACTCAGGCAAATCTTTTTAAAAAACAATAAACAAAACTTTTCATTGGTTCTTTGTGAATTTCACATCACGCACCCTAATACCACTCACATCCCCCTCCCCTCATACTCGCCCTCCACCCTTGCCAGCTGCCCCTCAACAGAGAAAAAGTAATCTCCCCACTAACCTTCTTTCTTATACCCAGGGTCCTGGGGTTGGTGGAAGGGAGGTAGAGGCTTTAGTACTCCAAGTAAATTAGAGTTTTAAAGCAAGTGTCAGTATTAGGGGGTTGAAAGAGTGGAAGAAAAGGGGTGGAGAAGGGAGGAAGAAAGAAGAGGCCACAAAGTAGGTGTAGGTGGCGAGGAGCTGGGGGAGGGGCGTGGCTTTCCCTCTTTCCTGCAACCAAATGGGAGATGAGCATCAGGGCCGGGCCAGCCCACGCTCCCCTACAACCCCTGCAACCAAGGCTCTACGGTACTTCCTGGACAATGGGGGGTGGGGGACACTCAGAGCACTGCAGCTGGCTAAGGATGGGATCCGCTCTCCTCCTCACAAGCTTCCAGGGCCACCAGCTCTCCCATGATACCCAGGCAAGGGTGGGGCCAGTCCTGCACAGCCCTCAGACGTTGACATGTCCCCTAGCAACAGCCTAGACCAGGGACACATGTCTGGCCTTTGGTGGTAACAAACTCGTGATCTTGCAGGGCCACAGACCCAGACATGGATCCGAGTGGCTGCACAGGCCGGGACCCTGCTATGGTCCCAGGTGGCATCACTGGCTACTCACATCAGGCTGTTCCTCGGCACTCTCAAGTCTCCAGTTCCGCCTCTCTTCACTGTGCACACATTCTTCTGTTTCTCTTTCTCTCCCATCTCTCCACCACTTACTTGCTCCTCTTAGTGGTGCCTGGGGTGTAGGAGAGAGAAACATGTTTTTGTGTTGATCCCAAGTGTGGGATGGGGAGCAGACTAGTGAGAGAGCAGAATGTTTATACCCCCTTAGAAGTCAAACCACTTCGTGGGGGAGCTTGGATGTTGCCAGCTGAAAACATTCTAATAGAGACTCTGAGAGGATACATACATACATACATACATACATACACACATACATACACACACACACACACACACACACACACACACACCATATATATGTGTGTATGTATATATACATGCCCAAAACAAGAGGCTTGAGAGAGAGGACTTGGGATTGTTTTGTCTGTTCATCAACACTTCAAGAGACGCTCCTAGAGAGAACTGCTCCAGGGAAGACTTCAAGGCTTTGAGCTCTAGCTGAGGCTTCCAGTTCCGATTGCTCCCGGTTCCAGCAGCAACTTTGGTGGGATTGCTGGTTTGCTGAGGTCCTGCTGACTACCCAGGAGGATCGTTCCTCGGAACTAATATCCTTAAGGTTTCATTATTGGGTTCTTTAATCTCCTTTTTTCCTATTGTTTGGGTTAGTTGGGTTGTAAATGAGGTATGCTCTGTTAGTAAGTTCATAATAAAGTATAATTATTAAGAAAATTGAGCCTCTCGGTGAGAGAAGTATGGGAGAATGGGGAAATAGAAGGATCCAGAGGGTCCTAGAAACCTACAAGAAGAACATTATGACGGGCAGATTTGGGCCCAGGGGTCCCGCTCAAACTATGGCACCAGCCAAGGATAATACATGCAGTAAACTTCGAACCCCGAACCAGATCTAACCAATTGGCAGGACAGTCTCCACAGTTCAGTGGAGAGTGGGGACTGACTTTCATACAAACTCAGGTGCACCATATTTGACTATGTCCCCTTGATGGGGAGGCCTGGTGGCACTCAGAGGAAGGATAGCCGGCTACCAAGAAGAGACTTGATACCTTATGAGCATATACAAGGGGAGGAGGTCCCCCTCAGTCACAGTCATAGGGGAGAGGAGTAGGGGGTAAGTGGGAGGGAGGGAGAGAGGGAGGCAGGGAGGGAGGGAGAGAGGGAGGCAGGGAGGGAGGGAGAGAGGGAGGCAGGGAGGGAGGGAGAAATGGGAGGATACAAGGTGATGGGCTAACATGAATGAATTAATAAAAAAAAGAAATTAAAAAAAAAAAAAAGAAAATTGAGCCTACACTGGGGTCACCTCAAGAGTAGTCTCTGGAATGCTAGGGCCCCAGGCAGAGGTCATCAGGGGCCTGCATGGCACTGGACTGGTGGTCATCTCAGGCTAGCTCCCTGTCCAGGCACCATGATACTGGACTGGTGGTCATCTTGTGCTCACTTCTCACCCAGGTCACTCTTGTGTCCCCATGCGGGGGTCATCTGTCTCAGGCTCATTCCTGCCCAGGGCCTGTGGCCCCAGGTGCGGTTCTTCTAGTCTCCAGACTGCTGGGCCCCCAGGTGGGCTTCGTCTCCGGCTAGCTCCCCGCCCTGGGAGCCGATCCAGACCCGCGAGGCACCTGACTGGTGGCCGTCTCAGGCTCGCTTTTGTCAGATGTTCACAGGTCAGAACACTGAACATAGACTTAGCCTCTCTCCTCTCTGCCACCTCCTGACGCACACACGTGACCCAGCAGCCACACCTCCAACGCCTCGAGGGGCACAGGCAACAGATAAATCTTATAGAGGCATTTGAGAGTCCTGTTGAGAGATCAGTCTAACTCTGTTTTGAAGCAGGGTCAGAAAGAGGACAGGCCCTAAGGAATTCCACCCTGCAGAGCTGGCAGTTTTAGCTAGCACAAACTGGAACTTACCCCACTCGCCCCCACCCCAAGACAGTTAGTTAGCTCTGGGCTGAGACATAGTTTTAGAACCACCCAATAGAACTAATGGTCATGTTAAGTAGCCAATAGGATTGTTACAAATCTGCCTTTGAAAAAGTATAAAAACTCAGTGCTTTTGTTACTCCGGGTTGCCTCTACCTCGGGTGCAGGTGGACCCACCGGGAATAGGCTCTCCTACTCAGTCTTACACTGTAGGTTTAGATTTTTCAAAACCTACTTTATTTGGGGTTCTTAAACACTTTAACCTCACTTTTAACCCACCAGCCCTCTCACTCAAGACAACATCACGTGCCCTCTCACTCAAGACGACGTCACGTGCCCTCTCACACAAGATGACGTCACGTGCCCTCTCACTCAAGACGACGTCACGTGCCCTCTCACACAAGACAACACCATGTACCCTCTCACAAGACAGCCCACAGAAAAACATCACATGACACAACTGAGTCTTCAAAAAATCCAGAAATGTCCACTTCATATCCCCCTTTCCGTTTTTAAAAAATTGTCTTTTTCTCTAACATTAACAATCTACACATAATATATATAATTATGAGAACCATAAAACTAGAACTTTACATCCTATTTTAAATAAGCTGCTTATATACAATATATAAAACAACAGTCAAACAAAACAACCTTAAATTTCTATCAATATATAATAGTTAAAAAAAATAACTTTACATTTCTATCAATATACAATAATTAAACAAAATAACCTTAAATTTCTGTCAGTATACATTAATCCATACCAAAATAAAATATTTAAGACTAGTGGGTTCTACTTTTTATTAAATATTTAACTTTTTATTCATTTATTATTATTATTATTATTATTATTATTATTATTATTATTATTATTATTATTACTACCTTTTTCCCTCCTTGTACCCATCATTAGGTAAGAGAGAAAGATAAGAGAAAAAGAAAGAAAGAGGAGAGAGATCCCTGATTTAAACTTTATTTTGTTTACTCCCTGACCATAACCAATAACAATCAACCACCCTAGACAATACCAAACAACCATAACACATTAAATAACCAAAAATACCCACTCACATTTTGGGAATGGGGGAGCCATGTTCTTAAAATTACTTTTTTGGAAGCAAAGATATCTTTTGGGTACCCTATGAAAATTGGGATACTGGCCAAATCCCAGGAAAGCTAGCAGTGTCCTTTTCTGTCTAGGCTCTGTGTTGTCTGTTGTCCAGTCTGTGTTATCTTCCCAGTCTCTGTATTGTCCAGTCTCTTGTGGTCTGTTGTCCAGTCTCTGTGTGATAGATCATTTGGGCCAACCCTTCTGAAGTTGATTTGCATGCATATTTTGGAGAAGTCAGTAACTGAAACCATCTGTGAGAGTGAATTACCTGGGATATTTGCTTTGTGAAGCCATCCGTGTCTCAGCTGATAAAAGGTTCTCCCTCCCTGGTCAGATCTAATCACTATAAGTTTTGTTGATAACCATATTTTTTTTCATTCCCTGTAGATAACATAAACTTAACCATGTCTCCATCTGAAAATTATTGCAGGTTTCCATTGTCGACACATCCTTATATGGTTGGCCTAGTGCCTCAGTTTTGGTTTTTTGTTTTTGTTTTTGTTTTGTTGTTTGTTTTTTTGATAACCCAGTATCTCTCAGCTGCTGTTGTTCCTTTTTCACCAACATTAAGAAAATTTAGAGTTAACAGTATTATTTAGTCTATCCCTGGTTTGTTTGTTTTTTTTTTTGTTTTTTTTTTTTTTAACTCTTCCTTTTTGTTTAGTAAGCATCTCTTTTTTTGTTTTTTTTTGTTTTGTTTTGTTTTTTGAGACAGGGTTTCTCTGTGTAACCTTGGCCAAGTATCTCTTTTAAGGTATGACTGGCTCTTTTTACAACTCCTTGTCCTGTGGGATTGTGTGGTATACCAGTAATATTCTTTATATTGTAATATGCAAAGAATTGCTTCATTTTATTGGCTACATATGAGGGATAATTATTAGTCTTAATTTGTGTAGGTATTCCCATAATTACCATTGTTTCTAATAAGTGAATAACTACACAATCACCTTTTCAGAACTCAAAGGGATTGCCCATTGAAACTGTGAATGTGTCAATGGTTTGGTGTATATACACCTTTGTTTTCCAATTTCTGAAAAATGAAAAACATCCATCTGCCAGATGTCATTTCTTTTGGTACCCCTAGGGTTCCTATCAACAGGTAATGGAGTTTGGTTGGATAGTGAACATATAGGACTTTTTTCTTTCTTTCTTTCTTTCTTTCTTTCTTTCTTTCTTTCTTTCTTTCTTTCTTTCTTTTTTCCTTGTTGTCCAGTGAAAATTAAAGGCTTTGGCTGGAGAGATGGCTCAGAGGTTAAGAGCACTGTCTGCTCTTCCAAAGGTCCTGAGTTCAATTCCCAGCAACCACATGGTGGCTTACAACCATCTGTAATGAGATCTGCTGCCCTCTTCTGGTGTGCATGTGTAGGTGTACATTGTATACATAATAAATGAATCTTTTTTTTTTTTTTTCTTTTCTTTTCTTTTTTTTTTTTTTTGTTTTTTTTTTTTTTGTTTTTCAAGACAGGGTCTCTCTGTGTTAGGCTTGGCTGTCCTGGACTCGATTTGTAGACCAGGCTGGCCTCAAACTCACAGTGATCTGTCTACCTCTGCCTGCTGAGTGCTGGGATTAAAGGTGTGCCCCTCCACTGGCCAGCCTAATAAATAAATCTTAAAAAAAAGAAAGAAAGAAAGAAAGAAAGAAAAGAAAAGGCTTCTAACACATTTCCTATTAATAATTGGTCAATTTCCTCATTTCTTTGTGCCAGTGGGCCTGGAAAACCTGTATGAGACCAAATATGAGTAAAAATATAATGGGTAGTTTTTACTTCTGATGGCCTGTTGCAATTGCATAAATAATAAAGTTAATTCTGAGTTATCCAGAATAAATTCAGCAGTCTCTAAATCCAAAGAAACCATTTCTGCATATAAAGAATCAGTAATGATATTAAGACATTCAGGAAAATCTAACAGCATCATAACGATTGCATATAGTTCTGATTTTTGAACTGAGGTATATGAACTTTTAACCACTTTGCTTATTTTGTCTGACTTATAACCTGCCACTTCCATCTTGTTTGCATCACTATAGAATGTTGGTGCCAACAGTTCACAGATGATGTAGGTTTTGGTGTGGGCCAATTCAAAGCCCTGGATCTAGGCCTGGATGGTAGCTGATCTGGTCAGCCCACCAGCTAGCTCTTCAGCACTGCTCTGGCTAGCACACCCAGTGCCACTAGCAGCAGGAGGCAGGGTCAGCTCTCCTGCTCTCATGCCCTCAGGACCAGCTCACCTACACCCACACCTCCAGAGCCAGCTCCACTGTGCTGCCTGGCCGCAGTACTCTCCCAAGTGCTGAAGCTGCTGAGAGGCGGGACCAGGGCCACCTCATGGCAGAGGAGTGGTGGGAACGGCACTCCCATGGCACACTGTGCCCTCAATACTCTTTTCGTCCAAAGCTCCCACAGAATAGTCCACTGGGCTCTGGACAGAACTCAAGGGGCTGAAACCTGGAGGCAAGAACTGATGCAGAGGCCAAGGAGGAGCGCTGCCCACTGGCTTACCCCACCTCTTGCTCACTCAACTTGCCTTCTACAGCACTCAGGACCACCTGTCCAGGAATGGCCCCACCCACAATGGGCTGGACCCTCCAACATCCATCAGTAATTAAGAAAATGCAATACAGACTTACCTATAGACAATTTTTGTTTGTTTTGGTTTTTCAAGACAGGGTTTCTCTGTGTAGCCTCGGCTATCCTGGACTAACTTTGTAGACCAGACTGGCTTCGAACTCACAGTGATCTGCCTGCCTCTGTCTCCCGAGTGCTGGCATTAAAGGCGTGCACCACCAGCACCCAGCTGCCTATAGACAAATCTTATGGAGACTTTTTTTTTTTTTTTTAGAATTCCTCTTCTCAAATGGCTCTAGCTTGTGTCACGTTGACATAAAACTAATGGGGCAAAAGCTGAGAATCTAACTGGCAGAGAGTGCCTTATCAGAGAGGAGCAAGCTAAGTGGCCCTCCTTGAGAGGAGGGAGGGGAAACTGCAGTAGGGATGAAAATAAATAAATAATAAATAAGTAGAGGAGGCCAGGTGTGCGCCATGCCCAAGGCCCTGGGCTCTACCCCAGCATGGCAAAATAGGAATAAATGAAGAGATGAGAGGGGAGCAGAAGGAAAAGGGGAGGGGGGAGAAAGAGGAGGCTGCAGCCCCAGCTGCGAAGGTAAAGATCTGAGTCTGTGGAACCCTGGCTTGGAAACTGCCTGAGGAAGCTGAGGGGAAGTGACACTGGAAAAGGCTGAGCAAGAACGACCAAGCTGCAGGGCTGGGTCCTTAGTAAACCAGCGTACTAAAGCTCCGTGGCCTGTTTCTCCCACCTTCATCGGTGCTGTGGCCAGGAAAGCAGCCTGAGTCTCCACTAGGGCTGGAGGTCTCTGGCTCTACCTTGACACACACGATAGACAGACAGACAGACAGGCAGGCAAACTTTAACTAGGTATGGTGGCACACACACTAGAGAGGCCAGGGCAGAAGGAGCCAAAGTTTGAAGCCAGCCTACACTGTATAAGGAAAGCCTGCCCTGGCAGGTAAGAAACCCTTCTCCAATGTAAAATTAGATCAGCAAAGGACATCTCTGGGAGATCTGTCTGTCAGGGTCCGAGCAGGAAGGCAGTCTGCAGTGGGAGCCATGTTTAAGGATTTGGTTTGGTATGACTTCAGAGGGGAGGGAAGGGAGATGCCACCCAAAGAGGACTGGCATCTCTGGGGTGGGGGTTGCAGGGAGTAGGACGGGAACCAGAAGCATCTCCACCATGTGACGTCACGGGGGACCTGAGGGCAGAGCTGCTCGCCCCCACCTCCAGGCTGCACCCTCACTAGGCCTGGAACCTGAGCAGCTCCTGTGGAGGAGACCTGAGGAGGGCTTGGGTGAGACTGCCTCTGAAGAACAGTGAGCATTTGTAATGGGGCTGAGGAGATGGCTCAGTCAGCGAAGCGCCTACTCTCCAAACACGATGCGAGTGTGTGAATGTAAATCCCCAGCACCAGGGTCTTGTGTCAAACCTGGGCGTGCCATGGCACGCGTGTATAATCTCAGTGATGGGTTAGGGCAGAGACAGGGACCCCTGGAAGCCCATTGGCCAGCCATCCCAGCCCCATCAACAAGTTCCAAGGTCAGTGAGAGATTCTGCCTCAAACCATAAAGCAGAGAGCTGAGGGTGGTGGCTCATGCTTTTAATCCCAGTGCTTGGGAGGCAGAAGCATGGGGAGCTCTGTGAGTTCCAGGCCAGCCTGGTCTACTCAGAGAATTCCAGGCTAGCCAGAGCTACATAGTGAGAGCTTGTTTCATGAGAGACGGGGTGTGGGGGGTGGGGGGTGTGAGACATCCAGTATCAACCCTTTGACTTCCACAGGCATGTGTGCACCTGAACACACACACACACACACACACACACACACACACACACACACACACACACACACACACGAACATGTGCCCACCCAATATATAGAAGAGAATGGAAGCAAAGAGAAGGAAGAACATATTCCAGGCAGTGCTTGTCTGAAGCAAGCTACACATAAAAGAACCCTGAGCAACTAGGGAATTCCACCCCTTGTTGGGTTATCAAATGTTAACTGCTTGTCCCCCAAGACCTTTACTGTCCCTCAGGCAGATTCTCACATAGCCAAAATGAACCTTGCCTCCCAAATTATCCCTGATTGGCTAATAAAGTTGCCTACCCACAGGCTGGACTGGGCAGGAGAGTGGGAGCTGGAACTAAGGTTTCTGGGTTTCTGGGGTCTCAGAAGGAGCACGAGGCAGCAAGAGGAAGGGAGGAAGGAAGAAGCAGCTCATTGAGTTGACATGAACTAGAAGCACGTGGCTGAGAGCAGCTCGCTCTGAGGACTGGCCAGACGGAGTGGAAGCAGCCTAAGCACAACGTGTGTGAGTATTTATGAAGACTGTGGATGGGAAATGGACCAGAAAGCTTAGAGGGTTGTATCCACCCAGCCCTAGTGTTTTAAGGCTTATCGTAAATATAACAGGTCTCTGGGCCCATTTATTTCTAAAAGAGTAGGTTAAAGAACAAACTCCGTAGCTGGGCGTGGTGGTGCACGCCCTTAATCCCAGCACTCAGGAGGCAGAGGCAGGCGGATCGCTGTGAGTTCGAGGCCAGCCTGGTCTACAAAGCGAGTCCATGATGGCCAAGGCTACACAGAGAAACCCTGTCTCGAAAAACCAAAAAAATAAAAAATAAATAAATAAATAAAAACCAGTATTAATATTAATAGAGTAATTAATTCCATTTACCTTCCCTTTTCACTGTGCTGCACTACATTCCTCTTTGAGCTCCCCCAGGGCTTTGCTGCTGTCGCCTTTGGAGTCCTGTTGACTTCTATCCTGGGTTGGATCTCTTCCTTGCGCCTCAGGTCTTCCTCAGCTGAAGAAGCCTCACGCTACAGCATATCCCCCGGCAGTCTCGTCAGGTTAAAAAGACAATGCCAGGGCAGAGCGCATGGTGAGGCCCTGCAGGCCAGGAACCCCTAAGTCAGTGTCCCAACCCTGACCACCTGCCCTCCAGTGTCCAGCGCTTGCTTGGCCGTCATGTGGGAACCCCTCTGCTCCTCTGGTTTGTAAAGTATGTTTTTTATAGCCTTCTTCCACGTACTTGCTTCCTTCCTTTCGTTGGAGACTGCATTTCCTCAATGGCTTCCAAGAACAGTGTGTAGAGGATGGAATAAAGTTTTGGGGAGTCCCATGCATGAAGCATTCTCCTACATGCCCAGGAGAGTGACGTCACTGTTTCTCGGTCCTCAGCACCCTCCTTTCTGTTCTGTTGGGGAGGTGGGACTTCCTGCCGTGGCCATGTGGCCATGTGGCCCAATCACAGTGCAGGAGCCAGACATGTCCATACGAACATGGTGGAAGAGTGTTGGTCCTCCAGGCCGGGGTTCCTTGAGGAGAGGTCAGCCAGCAGCAGGTATCTCAGAGTGCTGTGCTTGCAGCCACCCCAGAGACAGGCAGTGACCTTGGAGTGGAGGTAGGTGGTCAGCATCACTCTGTCCTGCAGCTCTTCTTCAGTTACAAAGCCCAGGGATCCCACACCATGACTGCCCACCATAAACACCAGTCTAGGTTGGATTCCTGTCATGAGCTCTTGAAAGGGAATCTCGTGATTTCACAACCAGGCCAGGCATGGATGGTCAGACACAGTGTAGCCTTTCATTTGAGGTGCTATCGCTGCCACTGTTAAGAAACTAATTTTTTAAAATTTATTTATTTATTGTATGTGAATACTTTATCTGCAGAAAAGGGCATCAGATCGCATTACAGATGGTTGTGAGCCACCATGTGGTTGCTAGAAATTGAACTCAGGACCTCTGGAAGAGCAGGCAGCGCTCTTAACCACTGAGCCGTCTCTCCAGCCTCTAAATTTCTTTTTATTAGGTATGGTGATGAACCATTGTAATCCCAGTACTCAGAAAACTAAGGCGGGGGGGAGTGGGGAGGGACGTTGCCACAAGTTTGAGACCATTCTGGTCTACATAATGTGTACCAAGTTAGGTCTACATATTAAGACACTGTTAGCCAGGCAGTGGTGGCACACGCCTTTAATCCCAGTACTCGGGAGGCAGAGGCATGGGGATGTCTGTGAGTTCGAGGCCAGCCTGGTCTGCAAAGCGAGTCTAGGACAGCCAAGGCTACACAGAGAAACCCTGTCAGGGAAAAACAACAACAAAGACAGAGGAGGAGGAGGAAGAAGAGGAGGAAGTGGGAGAGGGAGGGAAGGGAGGATGGAGAGGCTGTTAAGTTCCAAACCCAGGACAAACAGCTGAGGTGCCTAGTTAACATATCCAAGGGGACCTGGCTTCTAGGTTCTCCCAGCATCCCTCAGTCCCTTACCTGGTACAGGGTGTGAACGCTCCAGCCCAGGGGTTGGGCGGCCCTTCCCTATGTAATCCAGCCATTTTGCTTACTGCCTCTTTTTGTACCTTTGGCCTCCTGGCTGCTGCACCTGCAGAGTAAACAGTCTTTGCTTCTGCTACTTGAGTCTGGGTCTTCCCTTAGCGATTCTCACAGGGAGGAAGAAAGAAAGTCTTAACCCCTCTGGACGAGAATAAGATCACTGCTCCAATTAGTCTTTACAAATGTGAAGCAAGCTTTAATTAAATACTGGCCAGGTCCAGACCTAAGTTCTTAGGAAAATGGCCCCAGTCATATTTTTCAGGGGCTTAAAAAAGGCAAAGCCCACAATTCACCACACTTCCCATAAGGTCCAATGCTAGGCAGGCATACTTTCTGAAGTATTTTCTGCCCACATTATCCTGCCTACGTGTCCCTTGCCCTCGTGTGAACAAGCACATCTGGTGTGGTTGGATCAAACTTGCTTAGGGAATTGAAAACATGTGGCTTGTTACTCCCATAAACAATAGCCTCCAGCATTCCAGGAAGTATCTGTCTCAGAAAACAAACTAACAAACAAAGGAAGAAAGAAAAAAATTAAGAGAAAAAAAAACCCTGCTTGTCCAGAGGACCAAGTGTGGTTCCCAGCTCCCCCACCTAAGGTAACTGCCTGCAGCTCTTCGGGGAATCCAGCTCCCTTTTCTGGCCAGAGCGCTTGCACACATGTGGCAGACACACACAGAGACACAGAGACCAGACACTCATAAAATAAATCTAATCTTTTTATAATTGTACCTTTCTGTAAACCTTGCTTTCCTTTTCTGTTCTTTCTCTCCCCTCCCTGCCTTAACTTTTTAGCTTTTGAGGCAGGGTCTCTCTCACCTATGTAGTCCTGGCTGTCCTGAAATTCACCACATAGACCAGGCTAGCCTTGAGCTCCCTGTAACCTTGAAAATCTAACCCTCCTGCTTCTACATCCAGGGCTAGGGTTGCAGGCTTGCAGCATCATACCTGCTTTATGCCAGGACTTTATACACGCTGATCTTCTAAGAACTACCAACCAGCCATGCTCCGAGCCTCTGACTTCCATTTCTCTTGCGTCACATACATTTTCCATATTTATGCACTCTTTATGAAAATGTCATTTTAAAAAATCTAATTCAAAGGTTGTATTTAAAACAAAACAAATTTGTTTAAAAAGAAAAAAATTTTTTAGTTTTGTTTGAGACGGGGAAAGTCTCTGGTTAGCTCAGGCTAACCTTGGATTCTTTGACTCTTCTGCCTCAGCCGCCTGGCTGCTCGAATTCTAGAATTACAGGCGGGTTTCGTTTTGCAAATGTAACATCTTTAGTCAAAATATATTTTCACAGCCTGGGACACGGAGCCTGGGCTAGATAACATGACTCTTTCTCTCAATAAACCACAATTCCCCAAGGTCAGATCCATCCACGCTCACCCTCTGACCCACTTCCCTGTGGCCTTACCTGACAGCATTCCTCCAAGCTTTGCTAACCTGCAAGTGACAACTGAGGTCTCTTTGCCGCAGCTTTGATTTGCATTCATTTGATTACTAAGGCGAGCATTTCCCAGCACGTGTGGTAGCCAAATTAGTTTCCTCTTCGTCACTTTGTCTTGGTCCTTCACCTGTTTCACCTTCAGGGTTCATTCAGTGGGTTTTGTGTGTCTTGTCATGTTTTGTTTGTCTTCTGACTAATTTCTTTGAGCACTTTGAGTAACAATGGTGTCATTATTCAGCCCTATTTCCTACACTGATTTTTCCTATTGCTTGCCTTTCTATTTGTAATCAATGTGGGTTTTTTTTTCAAAGATTTAATTATTTTTATTGTATGTGCATTGGTGTTTTGCCTGCACGTGTGTCTATGTGAGGGTGTTGGATCTTTTGGAACTGGAGCTGCAGACAGTTGTCAGCCGTCGTGTGGATGCTGGGAATTGAACCTGGGTCCTCTGGAAGAGCAGCTAATGCTCTTAACCACTGAGCCAGCTCTCCGGCCCCCAGTGTTTGTGTTTTTTACTTGTAGCCTATAGTTCTTTTCTTTTGTGATAGTTACTCTGGTTTCTAACCTTGAAAATGCTCTCGAGAACCAGTAAGACAGCTCCGCTTCCTGCCAAGCCTGTGGACCCGAGTTCCACCCAGAACCCACATGGTGGAAGGAGTTGATTACTGCAAGTTGTCTTCTGGTACCATCACACACACACTCACACACACACATGCACACGCACACGTGCCCCTTCATGAACACACACTAAGTTAATAAACATAATGACATTTTTTTTTAAAGACAAAATGTTCCAGAGAGACCTTTCTGTTAGGAGCTGTTTGACTGGGCTCCTTCACTTCCTCTGTGTGGTGTTCAGGGTACAGCAGGCACCTAGCTTTTTGCTGTCGCCCACCTCACCTGCTATGTACTCCAGGTGCAGCCTGGGTCTGCCTCACTGATAATGAGAGGGACCCACATGGCTTCTCAAGAGCCCAGCTTCCTCTGGACTCACACACTCACTTCAATGGCTCATCTGACTTCAAGGCAGAGTTGTACATAGAGTAAAGTGTTTTTATAAGAGAGAAGAGGAAAACTAGGAAGGGCTCCAAAAGGAGGCCCTTAGCTTCAAAGGGTCAGACACCATCTCAAAGGTAGGGCGAATTGATCACTGGATGTTTGTCGAAAGTGCTGTCATCCCATCACTTTGAGACACTTTACACAGTGAATAATTAGGCCTTCCCCTCACACTTCAGTGTCTCCCTACTATGGCCCTGCTGTGGGGGGGGGGGGGTTTGAGGGGAGGGGGCAGGGCTGGGGAGGGGCGGGGCTTTATTCACCTTTGCACCCTCTTCCTAAAACTATCACGCACCTAAAGTGCCTCTCATTGGATGGATGATTTCATCAGCACGCTGGGAAGAAAGACAAATAAATAGTGATCCGTGCCTTTAATCATAGCTCTTGGGAGACAGAGGCGGGTAGATCTCCATGAGTTTGAGGCCAGCCTGGGTAGCTACACAATGCATTCTACCCCAGCCTGTCACAAAAACAAAACAAAGCAAATGGAAAAGAAGAGAAGAAGAAGAAGAAGAAGAAGAAGAAGAAGAAGAAGAAGAAGAAGAAGAAGAAGAAGAAGAAGAAGAAGAAGAAGAAGGAGGAGGAGGAGGAGGAGAAGAAGAAGAAGAAGAAGAAGAAGAAGAAGAAGAAAGAATGAGCCTGGTCTACAAAGCGAGTCCAGGACTACAAGAGAAACCCTGTCTCAAAAAACCGAGAAGAGACTTGATACCCTATGAGCATATACAGGGGGAGGTAATCCCCCTCAGTCACAGTCATAGGGGAGGGGAGTAAGGGGAAAATGGAAGGGAGGGAAGAATGGGAGGATACAAGGGATGGGATAACCATTGAGATGTAACAAGAATAAATTAATTAAAAAAAAAACAAACAAACCAAACCAAACCGAAACACCAAAAGAAACCAACGACAAAAAGAAAAAAGAAAACAAACAAACAAACAAACAACCCCCCCAAAAAGCGAATGAATGAAAG